>NC_080377.1:81003269-81347891 GCF_014773155.1 Arachis stenosperma
AAAAATAAAATGAACATTGGGATCAAGAGATATCGCAATCCTCCGGATCAAGTTCATTCTCATCTCTTCCTCAATCATTCATTGATCTCCTTGGCAATCTTAAGTGATCGAATTACAATTACTTGTAATTCAATCTCTCAAATCTTGATCAATAGCCAATTCCTTGGTCAATTGCTCATGAGAAGAGATGAAGTATGGTCACCGATTATACCACATACATTTCTAAATCAAGTGTTGGAGGATTATAGTCACATATCCTTCCAAACCTAATTTGGTACAACATGAGAAAGCATTTCTAGCATGATCTCTTCATTCCTCATCCAAGGTTCAGAAGAGATCCAAGTATGAATAGTTTCTTTTCCAAGATAACTACCCAATTGGATGAAGATCGAAAGCTTTCAAACAAAATCAAGAGAAAAGATAGAAGAAGAAGAATAAGAACTACACTTAATCCATTGAATCACAATAGAGCTCTCTAACCCAATCAAAAGAGTTAGTTGATCATTGTTCTACCAAAATAGAAAAGAAGAAAGTGCAGAAAAGTAAAGATGAAGATTAAAACTGAAATTGAAACTTCAAAGTTCATAAATGAAAAATACAAACTAGAATTAAACTACTACTAAGGAAAGAAAAAGAAGAGAAAAGGAAGAAGAGTGTAGGAGGGGAGGGGTCCGAAGACCCACTCCCCTTGTAGTGTGCCAATTCACAGAAGTTCGAATTGGTCTTCACTCTCTTCCCCTTCCTTCAATTTCTCCGTATCTAGAATTCCTTGAATGTAAAAACTAAGGCCTTTATATAGGCTCTCCTAAATTACAAAATGAAATTAAAAGAAAATTACACTTAAATGAAAATTCCTATTCTAGATGCTTCTTGTGGTCTTGATTGGTTGATAATTGTGGGCTTGCTTGCTTGGGATTTGAAGTGGACTTGAGAGAGAAGTGAGTAATGTTGAGGTCCAGGTGCCAATGTTAGTGCTACTGTTAGCCACACAAACGCTACAAGTGTGGCGTTAGTGCTGAAGTTAGTGTGGCTAACGTCACACTTGCTACCAGTTGGTGTTTTTGAGGCTTAAAAGATGCCTCTGGTTCGTGCTTCAATTTCATGACCACTATAAAGTATTATATATCGTTGGAAAGCTCTGAATATAAGCTTTCTAAAGCAACAAAAATCACTTCAATTGGACCTCTGTAGCTCAAGTTATGCTCCTTTGAAGTAGACATGGTCGCTGGCATCGTCGCTAGCGTTAATGAAAAAGTTGAGTGCCAATAACGCTAGCGACCAGGGCTTCATTATTGCCAGTTTCTGAAGCTCAAACTTAGTGTCCATACCATACTATTATATATTGTTGGAAAGCTCTGGATGTCTACTTTCTAACGTTTTTAAAAGCGCATCATTTGGAACCCTACAACTCGAGTTACACTTCTTGGAAGGTGAAGAGGTCAGTTGGCTGGTGGACGAAATTGTGATCAATGTTCTAACTATTTTGAGATGAAATCATTCTTATGGCACTGGTTGAATCTACAACTCCGTTCAACTAACCAGCAAGTGTACTGGGTCGTCCAAGTAATAAACCTTACGTGAGTAAGGGTTGATCCCACAGAGATTGTTGGTATGAAGCAAGCTATGGTCACCTTGTAAATCTCAGTTAGACAGATTAAAATTGGTTTATGGTTTTGAAAATTTATAATAAGAAAATAGATGAAATAATAAAAGGGATAGAACACTTATGCAGATCCATTGGTAGGAATTTCAGATAAGCATATAGAGATACTGTAAGGCTCAAGGACGCCTGCCCTCCTACTGCTTCAACTCAATCCTTCTTACTCCTTTCCATGGCAAGCTGTATGTAGGGCATCACCGTTGTCAGTGGCTACATCCCATCCTCTCAGTGAAAATGGTCCTCTGCGGCTGTCACTCGCATGGCTAATCATCTGTCGGTTCTCAATCAGGTTGGAATAGAATCCATTGATTCTTTTGCGCTTGTCATCACGCCCAGCCTTCAGGAGTTTGAAGCTCGTCACAGTCATTCAATCCTAGAATCCTACTCGGAATACCATAGACAAGGTTTAGACTTTCCGGATCCTCATGAATGCCGCCATCTATCTAACTTATACCACGAAGATTCTGTTGGGGAATCTAAGAGATACACATTCAAGCTCTGTTGCATGTAGAACGAGAGTGGTTGTCAATCACGTGCGTTCATAAGTGAGAATGATAATGAGGGTTATCTAATCATCACATTCATCATGTTCTTGGGTGCGAATGAATATCTTGGAATAAGAATAAGAGAGAATTGAATAAAAGAAAATAGAACTGCATTAATACTTGAGGTACAGCAGAGCTCCACACCCTTAATCTATGGTGTGCAGAAACTCCACCGTTGAAAATACATAAGTAAAAGGTTCAGGCATGGCCGAATGGCCAGCCCCCATGTGGTCACAAGACCGAATGATCCCAGACTCTAATACATTAATAAATCATCCTATTTATAATAAACTAGCTCCTAGGGTTTACATGAGTAAGTAATTGATGCATAAATCCACTTCTGGGGCCCACTTGGTGTATGTTTGGGCTGAGCTTGATCAATCCACGAGCTGAGGCTTCTCTTGGAGTTGAACTCCGAGTTATGACGTGTTTTGGGCGTTCAACTCCGGATCATGACGTTTTTCTGGCGTTTAACTCCAGACAGCAGCATGTACTTGGCGTTCAATGCCAAGTTACGTCGTCAATTTCCGAAAGTATGAATTATTATATATTGCTGGAAAGCCCTGGATGTCTACTTTCCAACGCCGTTGAGAGCGCGCCAATTAGAGTTCTGTAGCTCCAGAAAATCCATTTCGAGTGCAGGGAGGTCAGATTCCAACAGCATCAGCAGTCCTTTTGTCAGCCTTTTTCAGAGTTTTGCTCAAATCCCTCAATTTCAGCCAGATTTTACCTGAAATCACAGAAAAACACACAAACTCATAGTAAAGTCCAGAAATGTGAATTTAACATAAAAACTAATGAAAACATCCCTAAAAGTAGCTTGAACTTACTAAAAACTACCTAAAAACAATGCCAAAAAGCGTATAAATTATCCGCTCATCACAACACCAAACTTAAATTGTTGCTTGTCCCCAAGCAACTGAAAATCAAAAAGGATAAAAAGAAGAGAATATACTATAAATTCCAGAATATCAATGAATATTAATTATAATTAGATGAGCGGGACTTGTAGCTTTTTGCTTCTGAACAGTTTTGGCATCTCACTTTTTCCTTTGAAGTTTAGAATGATTGGCTTCTCTAGGAACTTAGAATTTCGGATAGTGTTATTGACTTTCCTAGTTAAGCATGTTGATTCTTGAACACAGCTACTTATGAGTCTTGGCCGTGGCCCTAAGCACTTTGTTTTCCAGTATTACCACCGGATACATAAATGCCACAGACACATAACTGGGTGAACCTTTTCAGATTGTGACTTAGCTTTGCTAAAGTCCCCAGTTAGTGGTGTCCAGAGCTCTTAAGCACACTCTTTTGCCTTGGATCACGACTTTAACCACTTGGTCTCAAGCTTTTCACTTGGACCTTCATGACACAAGCACATGGTTAGGGACAGCTTGATTTAGCCGCTTAGGCCTGGATTTTATTTCCTTGGGCCCTCCTATCCATTGATGCTCAAAGCCTTGGATCCTTTTTACCCTTGCCTTTTGGTTTTAAGGGCTATTGGCTTTTTCTACTGCTCCTTCTTTTTCTATATACTCCTTTTTTTTTCGCCATTCACTGCTTTTTCTTGCTTCAAGAATCAATTTCATGATTTTTCAGATCATCAATAACATTTCTCTTTGTTCATCATTCTTTCAAGAGCCAATAATTTTAACATTCATAAACAACAAGATTAAAAGACATATGCACTGTTCAAGCATTCATTCAGAAAACAAAAAGTATTGTCACCACATCAATATAATTAAACTAAATTCAAGAGCTATTTTCGAAATTTATGTACTTCTTGTTCTTTTGAATTAAAACATTTTTCTTTTAAGAAAGGTGAAGGATTAATGGATTTTATTCATAGCTTTAAGGCATGGTTACATACTAATGATCATGAAATAAAGACACAAAACATAGATGAACACAATACTAAAAACCGAAAACAGAAAGAAATAAGAACAAGGAATGAATCCACCTCTAGTGGCGTCTTCTTCTTGAAGGACCAATGATGTTCTTTAGCTCTTCTATGTCCCTTCCTTGCCTTTGTTGCTCCTCCCTCATTGCTCTTTGATCTTCTCTTATTTCTTGGAGAATGATGGAGTGCTCATGATGTTCCACCTTTAATTGTTCCACATTGTGGTTTAAATCTTCTAAGGAAGTGTTGAGTTGCTCCCAATAGTTGTTTGGAGGAAAGTGCATCCGTTGAGGTATCTCAGGGATTTCTTGATGATGAACTTCCTCATGTACCTCTTGAGGACCGTGAGGAGCTTCTCTTGCTTGCTCCATCCTTTTCTTGGTGATGGGCTTGTCTTCTTCAATGGAGACATCTCCTTCTATGATAACTCCAGCTGAGTAACATAGATGGCAAATAAGGTGAGGAAAAGCTAGCCGTGCCATAGGTGAGGGCTTGTCGGCTATTTTGTAGATTTCATTGGAGATGACCTCATGAACTTCTACTTCCTCTCCAATCATGATGCTATGAATCATGATGGCCCGATCTACAGTAACTTCAGATCGGTTACTAGTAGGAATGATGGAGCGTTGAATGAACTCCAACCATCCTCAAGCTATAGGCTTGAGGTCCAGTCTTCTTAGTTGGACTGGCTTGCCTTTGGAGTCTCTTTTCCACTGAGCTCCTTCCACACAAATGTCCATAAGGACTTGGTCCAACCTTTGATCAAAGTTGACCCTTCTAGTGTAGGGGCGTTCATCACCTTACATCATAGGCAAGTGGAATGCCAACCTTACATTTTCCGGACTGAAATCCAAGTATTTCCCCCTAACCATTGTGAGATAATTCTTTGGACTTGGGTTCATACCTTGGTCATGGTTCCTAGTGATCCATGCATTGGCATAGAACTCTTGAACCATTAAGATTCCAACTTGTTGCATGGGGTTGGTTAAGACTTCCCAACCTCTTCTTTGGACTTCATGTCGGATCTCCGGATACTCATTTTTCTTGAGCTTGAAAGGGACCTCAGGGATCACTTTCTTCTTTGCCACAACATCATAGAAGTGGTCTTGATGGCTCTTGGAGATGAATCTTTCCATCTCCCATGACTCGGAGGTGGAAGCTTTTGCCTTCCCTTTTCCTTTTCTAGAGGATACTCCGGCCTTAGGTGCCATTGGTAATGGAAAAACAAAAAAAAAAGCTTATGATTTTACCACACCAAACTTAAAATTTTGCTCGCCCTCGAGCAAAAAAGAAAAGAAGAGTAGAAGAAGAAGAAGAAGAAAATATGGTAGAGAGGGAGAGAGGTAGGTTCGGCTATGTGGGAGAAGAAGGGGTTGTGTTGTGTGAAAATGAAGTAGAAGGGAAGGGTATTTATAGGGAGAGGGGAGGGTGGGTGTTTGGCCAATTTGGGTGGGAATGGGTGGTAAATTGAATTTGAATTTTATGAAGGTAGGTGGGGCTTATGGGGAAGAGTGGGGTGATGTGAATGGTGAATGGGGGAATTGGGAAGAGGAATTGAGGTGATTGGTGATGGGTGTTGGGGAGTGTGACATGGGGAGTAGGAAAAATGAGATTTAGGATTAGGAGAGTGTGATTAGGATTAAAAGGTAAGGTGGGAATATGTTAGGTGGGGATCCTGTGGGGTTCACAGATCCTGAGGTGTAAAGAAATACCATTCCTTCACTCTATAGGCATGTAAAATGCCTTCATGCATCATTCTGGCGTTCAAACGCCCATTGATGCATGTTCTGGGCGTTCAACGCCCATGTAATGCATGTTTCTGGCGTTGAACGCCAGTTTCATGCTTGTTACTGGCATTCAGCGCCAGTTTGTCTCCTCTAGGCACATTCCTGGCGTTCAGCGCCAGGATGTTGCTTGTTTCTGGCGTTCAGCGCCAGAATGGTGCTCTGTTCTGGCGTTGAACGCCAGCCAGATGCATCTTACTGGTGTTGAACGCCAGCCTGTGCGTCCTCCAGGGTGAAAAATTTTTTTTCTTCTATTTTTGACTCTGTTTTTAATTTTTTTGATTTTTTCGTGACTCCTCATGATCATGTACCTAATAAAACTCAAAATAACAATAAAATAAAATAAAATAAAAATTGGATAAATAAAATTGGGTTGCCTCCCAACAAGTGCTTCTTTAATGTCAATAGCTTGACAGTGGCTCTCATGGAGCCACAAGGTGATCAGGTCAATTTTAGTGTGGTCCCAACACCAAACTTAGAGTTTGGATATGGGATCTTAACAACAAACTTAGAGTTTGGTTGTGGCCTCACAACACCAAACTTAGAGTTTGACTGTGGGGGCTCTTCTTGACTCTGAATTGAGAGAAGCTCTTCATGCTTACTCTCTTCTGTCACAGAGGGATGGCCATGTGCCTTAAACACAAGGTATTCCCCATTCAATTGAAGGACTAATTCCCCTCTGTTGACATCTATTACAGCTCCTGCTGTGGCTAGGAAAGGTCTTCCAAGGATGATGCAATCATCCTCTTCCTTCCTAGTGTCTAAGATTATGAAATCAGCAGGGATGTAAAGGCCTTCAACCTTTACTAGCACGTCCTCTACTATTCCATAGGCTTGTCTCAATGACTTGTCTGCTAGTTGTAATGAGAACAAGGCAGGTTGTACCTCAATGATCCCCAGCTTCTCCATTACAGAGAGTGGCATTAGATTTATCCCTGACCCCAGATCACACAGAGCTTTTTCAAAGATCATGGTGCCTATGGTACAGGGTATTAAGAACTTGCCAGGATCTTGTTTCTTTTGAGGTAGAATTTTCTGAATCCAAGTATCCAGTTCATTAATGAGCAAGGGCGGTTCACTTTCCCAAGTCTCATTACCAAACAACTTGGCATTCAGCTTCATGATAGCTCCTAAATATTGAGCAACTTGCTCTCCAGTTACATCTTCATCCTCTTCAGAGGAAGAGTAGTCTTCAGAGCTCATGAATGGCAGAAGGAGATTTAATGGAATCTCTATGGTTTCTGTATGAGCCTCAGATTCCTTTGGATCCTCAATATGAAACTCCTTCTTGCTTGAGGGACGTCCCAGGAGGTCTTCCTCACTAGGATTTTCGTCCTCCTCCTCCCTTGTGCATTCGGCCATATTGACTATGTCAATGGCTTTGCACTCTCCTTTTGGATTCTCTTCTGTATTGCTTGGGAGAGTACTGGGAGGAGTTTCAATGACTTTCTTACTCAGCTGGCCCACTTGTGCCTCCAAATTTCTAATGGAGGATCTTGTTTCATTCATGAAACTGAAAGTGGCCTTTGACAGATTAGAGACTACATTGGCTAAATTAGAAGTGTTTTGTTTGGAATTCTCTGTCTGTTGCTGAGAAGATGATGGATATGGCTTGCTATTGCCCAGCCTGTTGCGTCCACCATTGTTAAAACCTTGTTGAGGTTTTTGTTGATCCTTCCATGAGAAATTTGGATGATTTCTCCATGATGAGTTATAGGTGTTTCCATAAGGTTCACCCATGTAATTAACCTCTGCCATGGCAGGGTTCTCAGGATCATAAGCTTCTTCAGAAGCTGCCTCTCTAGTACTATTGGATGCATGTTGCAATCCATTCAGATTTTGAGAGATCATGTTGACCTGTTGAGTCAACACTTTGTTCTGAGCCAATATGGCATTCAGAGTGTCAATTTCAAGAACTCCTTTCTTTTGAGGTACCCCATTGTTCACGGAATTCCTCTCAGAAGTGTACATGAACTGGTTATTTGCAACCATGTCAATGAGTTCTTGAGCCTCTTCAGGCGTTTTCTTCAGGTGAATAGATCCACCTGCAGAATGATCCAATGACATTTTCGAAAATTCAGAGAGACCATAATAGAATATATCCAATATGGTCCATTCTGAAAACATGTCAGATGGACATCTTTTGGTCAGCTGCTTGTATCTTTCCCAAGCTTCATAGAGGGATTCACCATCTTTTTGTTTGAAGGTTTGAACATCCACTCTCAGCTTGCTCAGCTTTTGAGGAGGAAAGAATTTATCCAGGAAGGCAGTGACTAGCTTATCCCATGAGTCCAGGCTATCCTTGGGTTGTGAATCCAACCATATTCTAGCTCTGTCTCTTACAGCAAAAGGGAAAAGCATGAGTCTGTAGACTTCAGGATCAACTCCATTCGTCTTTACAGTCTCACAGATCTGCAAGAACTCAGTTAAAAACTGATAAGGATCTTCAGATGGAAGTCCATAAAACTTGCAGTTTTGTTGCATCAAGGCAACTAGCTGAGGTTTCAGCTCAAAGTTATTGGCTCCAATGGCAGGAATGGAGATGCTTCTTCCATCAAACTTGGATGTTGGCTTTGTGAAGTCACCAAGCATTCTCCTTGCATTATTATTTTCGGCTGCCATCTCCTTCTCTTGTTCGAAAATTTCTAAAAGGTTGCTTCTGGATTGTTGTAATTTAGCTTCTCTTAATTTTCTCTTCAGAGTCCTTTCAGGTTCTGGATCAATTTCAACAAGAGTGCCTTTATCCCTGTTCCTGCTCATATGAAAGAGAAGAAAACAAGAAAAGAAAGAGGAATCCTCTATGTCACAGTATAGAGATTCCTTTATGTTAGTAGAAAAAGAAAGGGGGTAGAAGAATGAAGAAGGAGGTTCGGATTTTTGGATGAAGAGAGGTAAAGAGAAGTGTTAGTAATTAAATAATTAAATAGAAGAAGAAAAGAGAAGGGAATTTTCGAAATTAATTTTTGAAAAAGAGGTTAGTAATTTTCGAAAATTAGAGATAAAATGTAATTAAAATTAAACATGACACAATTAATTAATTAAAAAGGAACTTTTTGAAAAAGGGAAGAGATATTTTCGAAAATTAGAGAGGGAAAAGTAGTTAGGTGGTTTTAAAAAAGATAAGAAACAAACAAAAAGTTAGTTAGTTGATTGAAAAAGATTTGAAATCAAAATTTTAAAAAGATAAGGAGATAAGAAGTTAGATAAGATATTTTGAAATCAAATTTTGAAAAATATAAAATTTTAAAAGGATAAGATAAAAAGATAAGATAAAAGTTTTAAGAAAAAGATATTTTGAAAAAAAGATTTAATTTTTTTTTAAATGACTTAACTAACAAGAAACTACAAGATAAGATTCTAGAATTTAAAGATTGAACCTTTCTTAACAAGAAATTAACAAACTTCAAATTTTTGAATCAATCACATTAATTGTTAGTGTAATTTCGAAAATATGATATAAAGATAAGAAAAAGATTTTGAAAAATAATTTTTAAAATTTTTTTTTTGAAATTTTCGAAAAATAGGAAAAAAAAATGAAAAAGATAAGATTTTTGAAAAAGATTTTGAAAAGATAAGATTTTTAAAATTGAAATTTTGACTTGACTTGTAAGAAACAACTAATTTTGAAAATTTTTTTGACCAAGTCAACCCAAAATTTCGAAATTTTGGAGGGAAATAAGGAAAAGATATTTTTTTATTTTTGAATTTTTAATTATGAGAGAGAAAAACAACAAAAAATACTCAATGCATGAAATTTTTAGATCAAAACAATGAATGCATGCAAGAATGCTATGAATGTCAAGATGAACACCAAGAACACTTTGAAGATCATGATGAACATCAAGAACACATTTTTGAAAAATTTTTAATGCAAAGAAAACATGCAAGACACCAAACTTAGAAATCTTTAATGCATGAAAAATATGAATGCAAAGATGCACATGAAAAACAAGAAAAGACACAAAACAAGAAATCATCAAGATCAAACAAGAGGATTTATCAAGAACAACTTGAAGATCATGAAGAACACTATGAATGCATGGGATTTTCGAAAAAATGCAAGAAAAATTTTTAAAGCATGCAATTGACACCAAACTTAAAAATTGACTCAAGACTCAAACAAGAAACACAAAATATTTTTGGATTTTATGATTTTATGAATTTTTTTTTGGATTTTTATTAATTTTTTCGAAAATAAAGTTTAGAAAAACGAAAAATAAAAGAAAAATTTTGAAAAAGATTTTTGAAAAGAAAATTACCTAATCTGAGCAACAAGATGAACCGTCAGTTGTCCATACTCGAACAATCCCCGGCAACGGCGCCAAAAACTTGGTGGACGAAATTGTGATCAATGTTCTAACTATTTTGAGATGAAATCATTCTTATGGCACTGGTTGAATCTACAACTCCGTTCAACTAACCAGCAAGTGTACTGGGTCGTCCAAGTAATAAACCTTACGTGAGTAAGGGTCGATCCCACAGAGATTGTTGGTATGAAGCAAGCTATGGTCACCTTGTAAATCTCAGTTAGACAGATTAAAATTGGTTTATGGTTTCGAAAATTTATAATAAGAAAATAGATGAAATAATAAAAGGGATAGAACACTTATGCAGATCCATTGGTAGGAATTTCAGATACGCATATGGAGATACTGTAAGGCTCAAGGATGCCTGCCCTCCTACTGCTTCAACTCAATCCTTCTTACTCCTTTCCATGGCAAGCTGTATGTAGGGCATCACCGTTGTCAGTGGCTACATCCCATCCTCTCAGTGAAAATGGTCCTCTGCGGCTGTCACTCGCATGGCTAATCATCTGTCGGTTCTCAATCAGGTTGGAATAGAATCCATTGATTCTTTTGCGCTTGTCATCACGCCCAGCCTTCAGGAGTTTGAAGCTCGTCACAGTCATTCAATCCTAGAATCCTACTCGGAATACCATAGACAAGGTTTAGACTTTCCGGATCCTCATGAATGCCGCCATCTATCTAACTTATACCACGAAGATTCTGTTGGGGAATCTAAGAGATACACATTCAAGCTCTGTTGCATGTAGAACGAGAGTGGTTGTCAATCACGTGCGTTCATAAGTGAGAATGATAATGAGGGTTATCTAATCATCACATTCATCATGTTCTTGGGTGCGAATGAATATCTTGGAATAAGAATAAGAGAGAATTGAATAAAAGAAAATAGAACTGCATTAATACTTGAGGTACAGCAGAGCTCCACACCCTTAATCTATGGTGTGCAGAAACTCCACCGTTGAAAATACATAAGTAAAAGGTTCAGGCATGGCCGAATGGCCAGCCCCCATGTGGTCACAAGACCGAATGATCCCAGACTCTAATACATTAATAAATCATCCTATTTATAATAAACTAGCTCCTAGGGTTTACATGAGTAAGTAATTGATGCATAAATCCACTTCTGGGGCCCACTTGGTGTATGTTTGGGCTGAGCTTGATCAATCCACGAGCTGAGGCTTCTCTTGGAGTTGAACTCCGAGTTATGACGTGTTTTGGGCGTTCAACTCCGGATCATGACATTTTTCTGGCGTTTAACTCCAGACAGCAGCATGTACTTCGCGTTCAACGCCAAGTTACGTCGTCAATTTCCGAATAAAGTATGGACTATTATATATTGCAGGAAAGCCCTGGATGTCTACTTTCCAACTCCGTTGAGAGCGTGCCAATTGGAGTTCTGTAGCTCCAGAAAATCCATTTCGAGTGCAGGGAGGTCAGATTCCAACAGCATCAGCAGTCCTTTTGTCAGCCTTTTTCAGAGTTTTGCTCAAATCCCTCAATTTCAGCCAGATTTTACCTGAAATCACAGAAAAACACACAAACTCATAGTAAAGTCCAGAAATGTGAATTTAACATAAAAACTAATGAAAATATCCCTAAAAGTAGCTTGAACTTACTAAAAACTACCTAAAAACAATGCCAAAAAGCGTATAAATTATCCGCTCATCATTGGCCTTAATACAGGTTGATACCATGTTCATCACTGCACTTTCGTGGAAGGTTTTCTCCCTCAAATTTAGTGTCAACCTTGTAGTGCCATATATTCTTGGAAAGCTCTGGAATCCTACTTTCCAATGCCACTGGAATCACCTCATTTGGAGTTTTATGGCTCAAGTTATGCATGTTTAAAGAAGGCATGGTCAGGCTGCCAGGTGGGACTTTTGCCCACGTTAACTACCACGTTAACTAAGTTAACGTGGGAGTTAACGTGGCTCATTGTGGCTTGTGTGGGCTCCTTCCAACGTTAGTGACAATGTTGGGTGTCACTAACGTTGGCGATCACCTTTCTTCTTCACGTTAACTTCCACGTTAACTAAGTTAACATGGGAGTTAACATGGCTTCTTGGGGATAGTGTGGGTTTCTTCCAACGTTAGTGACAATGTTTGGTGTCACTAACGTTGTCGACAACCTTGTTTCTTCACGTTAGCTTCTATGTTATCTAGGTTAACGTGGGAGTTAACGTGGCTTCTTGTGACTTGGCCAACGTTAGTGATAAAGTTGAATGTCACTAACTTTGGCGTCCCCTTTTCTTCTTAACGTTAGAGGCCACGTTAACTAAGTTAACGTGGCAACTAACGTGGCCACTTATGAGCTTGGTCCAACGTTAGTGATAATCTTAAGTGTCACTAACATTGGCTCCATTTCCTTTCTTCAAAGTTAATGCCACTAACTTTTCTCACTAACGTTGGGGCTTTCCTTCCTTCCACGTTAGTGCCCACGTTAGTGTAACTAACGTAGTCACTAACGTGGCTCTTCTCTTCTTCTTTTGGCCTGAAGTCAATCAAACAAAGTGCATCAAAGTCTTTCTCTTAATCATGGGATCATGCATCATCCAATTTATCATATAATTCATGCATAATTCTCATGAAATCATTCAAAATTCACAATGTTTGTTTGAATCAAGGTGTAAGTGAATATCTACCCAAAACTAGCTTATTTCCTAAGAAAATGCATGAAACTACCTTAAAAACAGTAAGAAAAGGTCAGTGAAACTGGCCAAGATGCCCTGGCATCAAAACCTTGTCAGTGGTATTCTGAGTAGGATCTGGGAAGGGATGACTGTGACGAGCTTCAAACTCATGACTGTAGGGCTGGTGACAGATGCAAAAGGATAGTAAATCCTATTCCCTACACGATCAAGAACCAACAGCTGATTAGCCATACGATATCTGTGCATGGTATTTTTCATCCGAGACGAGCAATCTGACAGTTGATTAGCCGTAAAAAAATCGTAGAGGACCATTTTCACTGAGAGGATGGGAAGTAGTAATTAACAATGGTGACACCCAACATACAGCTTGCCATAGAAAGGAGCATGAAGTATTGGATGAAGGCAATAGGAAAGTAGAGATTCAGAAGGGACAATGCATTTCCATACGATTATCTGAAATTCCCAACAATGAATTACATAAGTATCTCTATCTTTATTTTATGTTTATTTATATTTTAATTATTAAAACTCCATAACCACTTGAATCCGCCTGACTGAGATTTACAAGATGATCATAGCTTGCTTTAAGCCAACAATCTCCGTAGGATCGACCCTTACTCACGTAAGGTTTATAACTTGGACGACCCAGTGCATTTGCTGGTTAGTTGTGCGAAGTTGTAAAAAAGAGTTGAGATTACAATTGTGCGTACCAAGTTGTTGGCGCCATTGTGTATCACAATTTTGTGCACCAGTCTCGCCACCCAAAATTTGGCTGATTTCTCCACCCCTGATTGTAGGTCTTAGGGTATGGATTATTATTGGGGTTTCTAGGAGCATTCCCCATGTAATTGACCTGTTCAGTAGAAGATTAAGCATAATCATATTTCTCACCTTGCATAAAGTTGCCATTCATGTCATAAGAGGCTTCTTAAGGTGCATTCTTAGTGTTGACAGCTGAAACCTACATCCCAATCAATTGTTGAGACAAAATTTTGTTCTGAGCAAGAAGAGAATCAAAAGCTTCCACCTCCATAACGCTTTTCTTCAGAGGAGTCCCAGAGTTCACAGGGTTCCTGTTAGATGCGTATAAATATTGGTTGTTAGCAACCAACTCAATAAGTTCAGCAGTCTCTTCTGGTGTCTTCTTCATGTGCAATGAACCACCTGCAGAATTATCTAAACACATCTTTTATATTTCACCTAAGCCCTCATAAAAGATATCCAGCTGAGTCCACATAGAGAACTTGTTCAGAGGGTATTGCCTAGTCAGTAGCTTGAATCTCTCCCAAGCTTCATAAAGGGTCTCACCATCTTTCTGTCTGAAAGTCTGAACCTCCACCCTCAGCTTAGTCAGCTTCTATGGTAGGAAAAATCTAGTCAGAAATCGAGTGACCACCTAGTCCCAAGTATCTAGACTCTCCTTGGGTTGAGAATCTAACCACAACATTGCTCTATCCCTCACAACAAATAGGAAGAGCATGAGTTTGTATACCTCAAGATTCACTCCATTGGTCTTCACAATATCACAAATCTGCAGGAAATCAGAGATAAATTGATTTAGGTATTCATGAGGAAGTCCATGATACTGGCAATTTTGTTGGACAAGAGTGACAAGCTGAGGCTTCAATTCAAAAATGTTTGCAGCTATAGGGGGCACCACAATGCTTTTTCCATAAAAATCTGCATTGGGAGTAGTGTAAGAGCCAAGCACTCTTCTAGACTTCTCATTCTCATTCAGATTTTCCATATTGGCATTCACATCATGATTATGGTCCATAGTGAACTTTGCAGCTTCCCTTTCAAAAGTTTCACTAACTTTGTACAGTCTAGCGTGTTGCAAACGCCGCCTCAAAGTCCTTTCAGGTTCAGGATCAAAGTCTATCAGAGGTTCCTTATCCCTATTCCTGCTTTTAAACAGATAAAAGACAAGAAAAGATGGGACTCTCTACGTCAGAGTGTAGAAAATTCCCAGTGAGGTAACCTGTATAAAATAATAAAATAAAAACATTTACTATTTAATGCTAAAATTTTCGAAAATAATGATAAAAAAGCAAGCTAAAAATTTCAAAATTTTTAAGTAGAATTAAATAAAAAAGTTAAAATAAAATTAACTAGGTAACACCAAACTTAGTTTCAAAAGTTAAGGAAAATAAAGATAGAAAAATTTGAAAATTAAGGTGCAAAAATCAAATAAATTTAAAGCGAAAGCACCTAATCTAAGCAATCAAACAACTAATAGTTGTCAATCACAGTCAATCCCCGGCAACGGCGCCAAAAACTTGGTGCGGAATTTATAACCCACAAACTAACTGGCAAGTGCACTGGGTCGTACCAAGTAGTACCTCAGGTGAATGAGGGTCGATCCCACGAGGATTGATGGATCAAGCAATAATGGTCAAGTGATTTGCTTAGTCAGACAAACAGTGAGTAGTGTTTGGATCTCAATTGCATTAACAGTAAATCAGAGAATCAGAAAGCAAACAGTAAACAAGTTGTAAAATATATATGGCGAAACAGTTAAGGCTTCAAAGATATCTATCTTCTGGATTGACTTTTCTTACCAACAATTTTAATCATGCAAGATTCCATTCATGGCAAACTATATGTGACTAAACCCTAATTCCTTAGACCTTTTTAGTCTCCTCTAACCATCATCAACCGCCAATTCCTTGGTCACTTAATTCTAATTAAAGGGTGAAGTTCAATTCTAGTTATGTGCCACAAAAACCCTAATTACCCAAATATAAGAGGATTATATGTCACATATCCCGTTAAGTCCAGATAATTAGAAATTTAGGAGAAATTGTTTTCAAGCAGTTGTTCAAGTAAAGAGCTTTTTCCAAGTTATACAAGAACTCAATTAGAACAAGGGTTATACTTCCGTTCTACCCAAATTCATAAGATAAAGAACGAAAACAATTCTTAAAATAGAAATCAGTACATGAATTAAAATAGAAAAGTAATAGTATCAATCCATACAATGGACAGAGCTCCTAACCTTAACAGTGGAGGTTTAGTTGCTTATAGTTCAGAGAAAAAAACTAGGATTCTGAAAAACTGTAAATTCCTTTTATATCTAATCTTAATTAATGTAAATTATATTTCCTAAAACTAAATAATATATTTTCCTACTTTTAATTAAAATAAAAGATTTAATCAAATCTAATTAAAACACTAGTGCAATCCTTAATTTGGCGCTGGGACCACTTGATGATTGACGAACTGGCGCCTAACTTGAAGGAGGCTGCGCCTAACTTGAAGGGTGCACTGAGGAATGGTGTGGAGTGCTTGAGTTGGCGCCTAACCTAGGTTGGAGTGTGCCTAACTTGGAGTGGCCAGCATGGAGTGGGCACTTGGTCCTGTCTTGCGCCTAACTTGAATGTGGAGTGCGCCTAACTTGAAGGAATCAAACCCAATTTGCGTGTTTTGTTGTGTTTGGCGCCTAACTTGAGATTTCTTAAGTTAGGTGCAGCCTTGGCAGCCTCCTTTTCACGTCTTGGTCTTTCTCAAGTTAGGCGCCACTTTGGTTGCCTTGGATTATGGAGTTAGTTGATCTTGGCGCCTAACTTGAGAAACCTCAAGTTAGGTGCCACCCTTTCTGACTTGGTGGAGAAGAAGTATAGAGTATTATACATCGTTGGAAAGTTTTAGAAGTTAGCTTTCCAACACCACTTGAGTTGTGTCCATTGGATCTCTGTAGCTCGGGTTATTCAGGTTTGAGTGCAGAGAGGTCAGGGTTGACAGCATCATTCACCTTCTTCTCTTTTTTTGTGCAAACTCCACCAAATCCAGCTGAATGCTACCTAAAATAAACAGAATTGCACACGACTCAAAGTAGCATCTATAGTGGCTAAAAAATAATTAATTCTTGATAGAGGACAGGTAGAAGACATGAAAAAAGGCTTATGGACAGGTAGAGGATGTGCTAGTAAAGGTCAAAGGCCTTTACATCCCTGCTGATTTCATAATCCTAGACACTGGGAAGGATGAGGATGAATCCATCATCCTTGGAAGACCCTTCCTAGCCACAACAAAAGTTGTGATTGATGTGGACAGAGGAGAGTTGATCTTTCAATTGAATGAGGACTACCTTGTGTTTAAACTCAAGGATCTCCCTCTGTAACCATGGAGAGGAAGCAAGAAAAGCTTCTCTTAATGCAGAGTCAAACAAAAGCTCCCACAGTCAAACTCTAAGTTTGGTGTTGGGAGGCCACAACCAAACTCTAAGTTTGGTGTTGAACCCCCACATTCAAACTCTAAGTTTGGTGTTGGGAGGCCCCAACAATGCACTGAACATATGTGAAGCTCCATGAGAGCTCACTGTCAAGCTATTGACATTAAAGAAGCGCTTATTGGGAGGTAACCTGTTCCGAGTGTTACCTGAAACTGTAGGTTGATCTCGGACAAGATCTCCTGTACGGGTCGGAGCTGATGTGTCCAACTTACTGGCTTGATGGGGGTGCTGATCCTTCGTCACCGGAGGGTGGTGGTACCTGCAAGGGACTCCGATGCTTAAGTTAGCAAAGGTATTAAGCAGGTTTTTAGTAGAATCAGAGTATGAGTTATACCTAGGTACTCCAGCGTATTTATAATGGTGCGGAGTGACCTTTTTAGATAAGATAAGTTAGTTATCTTATCTTATCTTATCTTATCTTTGAGTGAGGTCCTCGTATCTTTAAGGGAACCGCCCTTATCTCTTTAAGCTTGGGCTGCCCGCGGATTTGGGTCGTGTTCCTCTATTTGGGCCCTTTACTGGGCTTTCCTGGCAATTTGGCTGACCTTTTTAAGAAGAGGTCAGATAGTCGGACCTGAAGAGGTCGATTGCTCTTTCGGTAAACATCCCGGGTCGGATGGCTCGATCCTGGGTATGAACAGTGCCCCTGCTCGAGCTCGGTCTTTTCTGTTGAGGTTGAGTCTTAGTCTTTAGGACTTCAAACCTTCTCGGGTGAAGCCGAACTCGAGCATTTTGTCGACTTCTTCTTTGTAGGGTGTTCTTCCTTCTTTTGAATGTGAAACGTTTTGTTTCTCTTAAAAGCGCACACTTTAGCGCTCTAGCTTTGGAAACGTGCGAGGGTTTAATACCCTCATTAATTGGTTTTTTAATGCCTCGTTTCTCTTGGTTCTTTTTGAATTTTGTATTCAAGAAATGGTTTCCTCTTTTCTGTAACTTCCCCTATTTTTTCTCTGTTTTCCTCCTACATTTTCATTTTTCTCTGTGACGCTTTGTCTTGGTACTTTGTCTTTGCTTCGAGGGACATCTTTCATCGCTCCATCTTTCGGCTTTTCCTCAGAGCTTTTCTACTTTCTCCAGGTTGGTTCTACTTTCTGCTTCTCTACTACTTTCGCCGCTTTTTCCTTTGATTCTTGGTGAAGCTTTGATTTTGCTTGCTGGTGGACGAAATTGTGATTCCTTTGTTATTGTATTTTGTAAAATTCATTGCTTTTTCAACTATGTATGGACACAACTCCGTTCAACTTAACCAGCAAGTGTACTGGGTCATCCAAGTAATACCTTACGTGAGTAAGGGTTGATCCCACAGAGATTGTTGGTATGAAGCAAGCTATGGTCACCTTGTAAATCTCAGTTAGGCAGATTAAATGGTTATGGGTTTCGAAAATTAATAATAAATAAAAAATAAAAAGGGATAAAAATACTTATGTAAATCAAACGTGGGAATTTCAGATAGGCGTATGGAGATGCTGTGCTCCTCTTGAATCTCTACTTTCTTATTACATTCATCCAATTCTTCTTACTCCTTTCCATGGCAAGCTGTATGTAGGGCATCACCATCATCAATGGCTACTTTTCACCCTCTCGGGAAAATGGTCCTATGCGCTGTCACTGCACGGCTAATCGTCTGGAGGCATCACCCTTGTTGATAGCTACATCCCATCCTCTCAGTGAAAATGGTCTAAATGCTCTGTCACAGCACAGCTAATCATCTGTCGATTCTCAATCAGGTTGGAGTAGAATCCCTTGATTCTTTTGCGTTTGTCATCACGCCCAGCCTTCAGGAGTTTGAAGCTCGTCACAGTCATTCAATACCGGAATCCTACTCGGAATACCACAGACAAGGTTAGACTTTCTGGATTCTCGGGATCCTACTCGGAATACCACAGACAACGTTAAACTTTCCGGATCCCCATGAATGGCCCAATCTATCTAGCTTATACCACGAAGATTCTATTGGGGAATCTAAGAGATATGTGCCCGGCCTAAGGTAGAACGGAAGTGGTTGTCAGTCACGCGCGTTCATAGGTGAGAATGATGATGAGTGTCACGGATCATCACATTCATCAAGTTGAAGTGCAACATATATCTTGGAATAAGAATAAAAGAGAATTGAATAGAAAATAATGGTAATTTTATTGAAACTTGAGGTACAGCAGAGTTCCACACCCTTAATCTATGGTGTGCAGAAACTCCACCGTTGAAAATACATAAGTGAAAGGTTCAGGCATGGCCGAATGGCCAGTCCCCTGAATGATCAAAAGACCAAATGATCAAAGACTAAACAGTCAAAAGATTAAACTGTCAAACGATGTCTAATACAATAGTAAATTATCCTATTTATACTAGACTAGCTACTAGGGTTTACATGAGTAAGTAATTGATGTATAAATCCACTTCCGGGGCCCACTTGGTGTATGCTTGGGCTGAGCTTGATCTATCCACGAGCTGAGGCTTTTCTTGGAGTTGAACTCCAAGTTATAACGTGTTTTGGGCGTTCAACTCCGGATCATGATGTGTTTCTGGCCTTTAACTCCAGACAGCAGCATGTACTTGGCGTTCAACGCCAATTTACGTCATCAATTTCCGAATAAAGTATGGACTATTATATATTGCTGGAAAGCTATGGATGTCTACTTTCCAAAGCCGTTGAGAGCGCGCCATTTGGAGTTCTGTAGCTCTAGAAAATCCATTTTGAGTGCAGGGAGGTCAGATTCCAACAGCATCAGCAGTCCTTTTGTCAGCCTTTTTCAGAGTTTTGCTCAAGTCCCTCAATTTCAGCTAGAAATTACCTGAAATTACAGAAAAACACACAAACTCATAGTAAAGTCCAAAAATGTAAATTTAACATAAAAACTAATGAAAACATCCCTAAAAGTAGCTTGAACTTACTAAAAACTACCTAAAAACAATGCCAAAAAGCGTATAAATTATCCGCTCATCACAACACCAAACTTAAATTGGTACTTGTCCCCAAGCAACTGAAAATCAATTAGGATTAAAAGAAGAGAATATACTATAAACTCCAAAATATCAATGAATATTAATTCTAATTAGATCAGCGGGACTTGTAGCTTTTTTGCTTCTGAATAGTTTTGGCATGTCACTTTTTCCTTTGAAGTTTAGAATGATTGGCTTCTCTAGGAACTTAGAATTTTGGATAGTGTTATTGACTTTCCTAGTTAAGCATGCTGATTCTTGAACACAGCTACTAATGAGTCTTGGCCGTGGCCCTAAGCATTTTGTTTTCCAGTATTACCACCGGATACATAAACGCCACAGACACATAACTGGGTGAACCTTTTCAGATTGTGACTTAGCTTTGCTAAAGTCCCCAGTTAGTGGTGTCCAGAGCTCTTAAGCACACTCTTTTGCTTTGGATCACGACTTTAACCACTCAGTCTCAAGCTTTTCACTTGGACCTTCATGACACAAGCACATGGTTAGGGACAGCTTGATTTAGCCGCTTAGGCCTGGATTTTATTTCCTTGGGCCCTCCTATCCATTGATGCTCAAAGCCTTGGATCCTTTTTACCCTTGGCTTTTGGTTTTAAGGGCTATTGGCTTTTTCTGCTTGCTTTTTCTCTTCTTTTTTTTCGCAAGCTTCTTCTTTTTCATTGCTTTTTCTTGCTTCAAGAATCAATTTCATGATTTTTCAGATCATCAATAACATTTTTCTTTGTTCATCATTCTTTCAAGAGCCAACAGTTTTAACATTCATAAACAACAAGATCAAAATTATGCACTGTTCAAGCATTCATTCAGAAAACAAAGAGTATTGTCACCACATCAATATAATTAAATTAAATTCAAGAATAAATTCGAAATTCATGTACTTCTTGTTCTTTTGAATTAAAACGTTTTTCATTTAAGAGAGGTGAAGGATTAATGGAATTATTCATAACTTTAAGACATAGTTACTAACTACTAATGATCATGAAGTAGAGACACAAAACATAGATAAACACAACATAAAAACCGAAAAGCAGAAAGAAATAAGAACAAGGAATGAATCCACCTTAGTGGCGTCTTCTTCTTGAAGGACCAACAATGTCCTTAAGCTCTTCTATGTCCCTTCCTTGCCTTTGTTGCTCCTTCCTCATTGCTCTTTGATCTTCTCTTATTTCATGAAGAATGATGGAGTGCTCATGATGTTCCACCCTTAATTGTTCAACATTGTGGCTCAAATCTTCTATGGAAGTGTTGAGTTGTTCCCAATAGTTGTTGGGAGGAAAGTGCATCCCTTGAGGCATCTCAGGGATTTCTTGATGATGAGCTTCTTCATGCATCTCTTGAGAACCGTGAAGGTTCTCTCTTGCTTGCTCCATCCTCTTCTTGGTGATAGGCTTATCCTCTTAAATGGAGATGTCTCCTTTTATGATAACTCCAGCTGAGTAACATAGATGGCAAATAAGGTGAGGAAAAGCTAGCCTTGCCATGGTGGAGGGCTTTTCGGCTATTTTGTAGAATTCATTGGAGATGACTTCATGAACTTCTACTTCCTCTCCAATCATGATGCTATGAATCATGATAGCCCGATCCACAGTAACTTTACATCGGTTGCTAGTGGGAATGATGGAGCATTGAATGAACTCCAACCATCCTCTAGCCACAGGCTTGAGGTCCAGTCTTCTTAGTTGAACTGGCTTGCCTTTGGAGTCTCTCTTCCATTGAGCTCCTTCCACACATATGTCCGTAAGGACTTGGTCCAACCTTTGATTAAAGTTGACTCTTCTAGTGTAGGGGCGTACATCTTCTTGCATTATGGGCAAGTGGAACGCTAGTCTCACATTCTCCGGACTAAAATCTAAGTATTTTCCTCGAACCATTGTGAGATAATTCTTTGGATTCGGGTTCATACTTTGATCATGGTTCCTAGTGATCCATGCATTGGCATAGAACTCTTGAACCATTAAGATTCCGACTTGTTGCATGGGGTTGGTTAGGACTTCCCAACCTCTTCTTCGGATCTCATGTCGGATCTCCGGATACTCATTTTTCTTGAGCTTGAAAGGGACCTCAGGGATCACCTTCTTCTTTGCCACAACATCATAGAAGTGGTCTTGATGGCTCTTGGAGATGAATCTTTCCATCTCTCATGACTCGGAGGTGGAAGCTTTTGTCTTTCCTTTTCCTTTTCTAGAGGATTCTCCGGCCTTAGGTGCCATTGATGGTAGTGGAAAACAAAAAAGATTGTGTTTTGACCACACCAAACTTAAAATATTGCACGTCCTCAAGCAATAGAAGAAAGAAGAGAAGAAGAAGAAGAAGAAAATGGAGGAGAGTGAGAGGAGATGGATTCGGCCAAGGTATAGAAGAGGGGGTAGTGTTGTGTGAAAATGAAGTAGAATGGAAGGGTATATATAGAGAGAGAGGAGAGTGAAGTTTCGGCCATATAGGGTGGGATTGGGTGGGAAAGAAAATTTGAATTTGGAAGGTAGGTGGGGTTTATGGGGAAGAGTGGATGGATGTGAATGGTGAAGAGGGTGATTGGGAAGAGAGATTGAGGTGATTGGTGAAGGGTTTTGGGAAGGAGTGTTTATTGGGAAGGGAGATTCAGAGATTGAAGTTGTTGGGAAGTGTGACATGGGAAAGAGTAAAATAGGATTAGGAGGTAAGGTGAGAATGTGTTAGGTGGGGATCCTGTGGGGTCCACAGATCCTGACGTGATCCTGTGGGGTCCACAGATCCTGAGGTGTCAAGGAAATCCATCCCTGCACCAAATAGGCATGTAAAATGCCATTGCACACCATTCTGGCGTTTAAACGCCGAGTGATGCACATTCTGGGCGTTCAACGCCCATATGTAACATGTTTCTGGCGTTGAACGCCAGTTTCATGCTTGTTACTGGCGTTCAGTGCCAGCTTTTCCTCTAGGCACATTCCTGGCGTTCAAACGCCAGAATGTTGCTTGTTTCTGGCATTCAACGCCAGATTCAAGCTCTGTTCTGGCGTTGAACGCCTGCCAGATGCTCCTTACTGGCGTTGAACGCCAATCTGTGCTTCCTCCAGGGTGTGATTTTTCTTCTGCTATTTTTTTGATTCTGTTTTTAATTTATATATTTTTTTCGTGACTCCACATGATCATGTACCTAATAAAACATAGAATAAAAATTAGATAAATAAAATTGGGTTGCCTCCCAACAAGCGCTTCTTTAATGTCAATAGCTTGACAATGGGCTCTCATGGAGCCACAAAGGTGATCAGGTCAATGTTGTATAGTCCCAACACCAAACTTAGAGTTTGGATATGGGGTCTTAACACCAAACTTAGAGTTTGGTTGTGGCCTCCCAACACCAAACTTAGAGTTTGACTGTGGGGGCTCTTCTTGACTCTGAACTGAGAGAAGCTCTTCCTGCTTACTCTTTTTTGCCATAGAGGGTTGGCCATGTGCCTTAAACACAAGGTAGTCCCTATTCAATTGAAGGACTAATTCACCTCTGTTGACATCTATCACAGCTCCTGCTGTGGCTAGGAAAGGTCTTCCAAGGATGATGCATTCATCCTCTTCCTTCCTAGTGTCTAAGATTATGAAATCAGCAGGGATGTAAAGGCCTTCAACCTTTACTAACACGTCCTCTACTATTCCATAAGCTTGTCTCAATGACTTGTCTGCCAATTGTAATGAGAACAAGGCAGGTTGTACCTCAATGATCCCCAGCTTCTCCATTACAGAGAGTGGCATAAGATTTATCTCTGACCCTAGATCACATAGAGCTTTTTCAAAGGTCATGGTGCCTATAGTAGAAGGTATTAAGAACTTGCCAGGATCTTGTCTCATTTGAGGTAAAATTTGCTGAATCCAGGTATCTAGTTCATTAATGAGCAAGGGAGGTTCACTTTCCCAAGTCTCATTTCCAAACAACTTGGCATCCAGCATCATGATAGCTCCTAAATATTGAGCAACTTGCTCTCCAGTCACATCTTCATCCTCATCAGAGGAAGAATAGTCTTCAGAGCTCATGAATGGCAGAAGGAGATTTACTGGAATCTCTATGGTCTCTATATGAGCCTCAGATTCCTTTGTTTCCTTAATAGGAAACTCTCTCTTGCTTGAAGGACGTCCCAGGAGGTCTTCCTCACTAGGATTTTCGTCCTCCTCCTCCCTTGTGCATTCGGCCATATTGATTATATCAATGGCCTTGCACTCTCCTTTTGGATTCTCTTCTCTATTGCTTGGGAGAATACTGGGAGGAGTTTCATTGACTTTCTTACTCAGCTGGCCCACTTGTGCCTCCAGATTTCTGATGGAGGATCTTGTTTCACTCATGAAACTGAAAGTGGCCTTTGACAGATCAGAGACTAAATTGGCTAAATTAGAAGTGTTTTGTTCAGAATTCTCTGTCTGTTGCTGAGAAGATGATGGAAAAGGCTTGCCATTGCTCAGCCTATTGCGTCCACCATTGTTAAAGCCTTGTTGAGGCTTTTGTTGATCCTTCCATGAGAAATTTGGATGATTTCTCCATGATGAGTTATAGGTGTTTCCATAAGGTTCACCCATGTAATTAACCTCTGCCATGGTAGGGTTCTCAGGATCATAAGCTTCTTCAGAAGCTACTCTTTAGTACTGTTGGATGCATGTTGCCATCCATTCAGATTTTGAGAGATCATGTTGACCTGTTGAGTCAACACTTTGTTCTGAGCCAATATGGCATTCAGAGCATCAATTTCAATAACTCCTTTCTTCTGAGGTATCCCATTATTCACGAAACTCCTCTCAAAAGTATACATGAATTGGTTGTTTGCAACCATGTCAATGAGTTCTTGAGCCTCTTCAGGCGTTTTCTTTAGGTGAATAGATCCACCTGCAGAATGGTCCAATGACATTTTCGAAAATTCAGATAGACCATAATAGAATATATCTAATATGGTCCATTCTGAAAACATGTCAGATGGACATCTTTTGGTCAGCTGCTTGTATCTTTCCCAAGCTTCGTAGAGGGATTCACCATCTTTTTGTTTGAAGGTTTGAACATCCACTCTTAGCTTGCTCAGCTTTTGAGGAGGAAAGAATTTATCCAAGAAGGCTGTGACCAGCTTATCCCAGGAGTCCAGGCTATCCTTAGGTTGTGAATCCAACCATATTCTAGCTCTGTCTCTTACAGCAAAAGGGAAAAGCATGAGTCTGTAGACTTCAGGATCAACTCCATTCGTCTTTACAGTCTCACAGATCTGCAAGAACTCAGTTAAAAACTGATAAGGATCTTCAGATGGAAGTCCATAAAACTTGCAGTTTTGTTGCATTAAGGCAACTAGCTGAGGTTTCAGCTCAAAGTTGTTTGCTCCAATGGCAGGAATGGAGATGCTTCTTCCATCAAATTTGGACGTTGGCTTTGTGAAGTCACCAAGCATTCTCCTTGCATTATTATTATTTTCGGCTGCCATCTCCTTCTCTTGTTCGAAAATTTCTGAAAGGTTGTTTCTGGATTGTTGTAGTTTAGCTTCTCTTAGTTTTCTCTCTTCAGAGTCCTTTCAGGTTCAGGATCTAATTCAACAAGAGTGCATTTTTCCTTGTTCCTGCTCATATAAAAGAGAAGAAAACAAGAAAAGAAGAGGAATCCTCTATGTCACAGTATAGAGATTCCTTTATGTTAGTAGAAGAAGAAAGGGGAGAAGAGTGAAGAAGAATGGGTTCGGATTTTTTAGATGAAGAGATGTGAAGAGAAGTGTTAGTAATTAAATAATTAAATAGAAGAAGAGAAGAGGAAGAGAATTCGAAAATAATTTTAAAAAGGGGTTAGTGATTTTCGAAAATTAGAGATAAGATGTAATTAAAATTAAAACATGAAACAATTAGTTAATTAAAAAAAATTTTTGAAAAGGGGTGAGATATTTTCGAAAATTAGAGAGGAAAGAGTAGTTAGGTGGTTTTGAAAAAGATAAGAAACAAACAAAAAATTAATTAGTTAGTTGAAAAAGATTTTAAAATCAAATTTGAAAAGATAAGAAGATAAGATAAGATAAGATATTTTTGAAATCAAATTTTGAAAAAGATAAGATAAGAAGATAAGATTTTTAAGAAAAAGATATTTTGAAAAGATTTAATTTTAAAGTTAAAATTAATTACTTAACAAACAAGAAACTAAAAGATAGGATTCTAGATTTTAAAGATTGAACCTTTCTTAACATGAAAGTAACAAACTTCAAATTTTTGAATCAATCACATTAATTGATAGTGTAATTTCGAAAATATGATATAAAGATAAGAAAAAGATTTTGAAAATAATTTGAAAAATATTTTTGAAATTTTCGAAAATGATAAAAAAAATGAAAAAGATATGATTTTTGAAAAAGATTTTAAAAAGATAAGATTTTTAAAATTGAAAATTTTGAGAGAAAAAAGGAAAAGATATTTTTTTTATTTTTGAAATTTTAAAGATGAGAGAGAAAAACACAAATATGACCCCAAACATAAAAATTTTGGATCAAAACACATGATGCATGCAAGAACACTATGAATGTCAAGATGAACACCAAGAACACTTTGAAGATCATGATGAACATCAAGAACATATTTTTGAAAAATTTTTGATGCAAAGAAAACATGCAAGACACCAAACTTAGAAATCTTTAATGCATGGACTCTAACAAACAAAAAATGCATATGAAAAACAACATAAGACACAAAACAAGAAAACATCAAGATCAAACAAGAAGACTTGTCAAGAACAACTTGAAGATCATGAAGAACACTATGAATGCATGGAATTTTCGAAAAATGCAAGAAAAAATTTTAAAGCATGCAATTGACACCAAACTTAAAACATGACACAAGACTCAAACAAGAAACACAAAATATTTTTTATTTTTATGATTTTATGATTTTTTTGGATTTTTATTAATTTTTTTCGAAAAAATTTTTGGAAAAACGAAAAAGAAAAATTTTGAAAAAGTTTTTGAAAAGAAAATTACCTAATCTGAGCAACAAGATGAACCGTCAGTTGTCCATACTCGAACAATCCCCGGCAACGGCGCCAAAAACTTGGTGGACGAAATTGTGATTCCTTTGTTATTGTATTTTGTAAAATTCATTACTTTTTCAACTATGTGTGGACACAACTCCATTCAACTTAACCAGCAAGTGTACTGGGTCATCCAAGTAATACCTTACGTGAGTAAGGGTCGATCCCACAGAGATTGTTGGTATGAAGCAAGCTATGGCCACCTTGTAAATCTCAGTTAGGTAGATTAAATGGTTATGGGTTTCGAAAATTAATAATAAATAAAAAATAAAAAGGGATAAAAATACTTATGTAAATCAAACGTGGGAATTTCAGATAGGCGTATGGAGATGCTGTGCTCCTCTTGAATCTCTACTTTCTTATTACATTCATCCAATTCTTCTTACTCCTTTCCATGGCAAGCTATATGTAGGGCATCACCATCATCAATGGCTACTTTTCATCCTCTCGGGAAAATGGTCCTATGCGCTGTCACTGCACGGCTAATCGTCTGGAGGCATCACCCTTGTTGATAGCTACATCCCATCCTCTCAGTGAAAATGGTCCAAATGCTCTGTCACAGCACGGCTTATCATCTGTCGGTTCTCAATCAGGTTAGAGTAGAATCCCTTGATTCTTTTGCATTTGTCATCACTCCCAGCCTTCAGGAGTTTGAAGCTCGTCACAGTCATTCAATACCGGAATCCTACTCGGAATACCACAGACAAGGTTAGACTTTCCAGATTCACGGGATCCTACTCGGAATACCACAGACAAGGTTAAACTTTCCGGATCCCCATGAATGCCGCCATCTATCTAGCTTATACCACGTAGATTCTATTGGGGAATCTAAGAGATATGCGTCCGGCCTAAGGTAGAACGGAAGTGGTTGTCAGTCACGCGCGTTCACAGGTGAGAATGATGATGAGTGTCATGGATCATCACATTCATCAAGTTGAAGTGCAACGTATATCTTGGAATAAGAATAAAAGAGAATTGAATAGAAAATAATGGTAATTGTATTGAAACTTGAGGTACAGCAGAGTTCCACACCCTTAATCTATGGTGTGCAGAAACTCCACCGTTGAAAATACATAAGTGAAAGGTTCAGGCATGGCCGAATGGCCAGCCCCCTGAATGATCAAAAGACCGAATGATCAAAGACTAAATAGTCAAAAGATTAAACTGTCAAAAGATGTCTAATACAATAGTAAATTATCCTATTTATACTAGACTAGCTACTAGGGTTTACATGAGTAAGTAATTGATGCATAAATCCACTTCCGGGGCCCACTTGGTGTATGCTTGGGCTGAGCTTGATCTATCCACGAGCTGAGGCTTTTCTTGGAGTTGAACTCCAAGTTATAACGTGTTTTGGGCGTTCAACTCCGGATCATGACGTGTTTCTGACATTTAACTCCAGACAGCAGCATGTACTTGGCGTTCAACGCCAATTTACGTCATCAATTTCCAAATAAAGTATGGACTATTATATATTGCTGGAAAGCTCTGGATGTCTATTTTCCAGCGCCGTTGAGAGCGCGCCATTTGGAGTTTAGTAGCTCCAGAAAATCCATTTTGAGTGCAGGGAGGTCAGATTCCAACAGCATCAGCAGTCCTTTTGTCAGCCTTTTTCAGAGTTTTGCTCAAGTACCTCAATTTCAGCTAGAAATTACCTGAAATTACAGAAAAACACACAAACTCATAGTAAAGTCGAAAAATGTGAATTTAACATAAAAACTAATGAAAACATCCCTAAAAGTAGCTTGAACTTACTAAAAACTACCTAAAAACAATCCCAAAAAGCGTATAAATTATCCGCTCATCACTTGAATGCTTGAAAGTTTGATCCTTTATGCTTGGTTGCTATGATGCATTTTTCTGGTATTTCTCCTGATAATTAGGGTCTCTTAGGGCTTTGCATGTTTTATTGCCCTTGCTGTTGCTTTTGTAGCTTTCTGGGATAATGACTTTGGCTTTGTTTGGTTCTTCTGGAGAAAAAGGTTGCGTCTTTGATATCCTTTGTTTGGGATTTTTGTTGTTTTATTTGAACTGCTATTTTGTTGTTCCTTTGATGACTTTGTTTGAAGAGGGTTATTTTCTTTGTTGGGAGATGGTGTGAGTCTTCACTCTGTTATTGCCTCCAAAGGATGCCCCAGGTCCTTGGGTTGTGTCCTGAGATTTTCCTTTTTACTGCTGAGTCTACTATTTGCTGTTTATTTTTGCTGTCCGAGTTGTTTGTCTGGTTTTCTGAGTAGTTTTAGTAGTCCATATTCTTTTTTTGTTTGTAGGACTAGTTGGCCATGTCTTCTCACAAAAATATTGTAGAGACGTCTTCTAAGGTTCCTGAGGGGATGTCTGATTGGTTGGACTCCCTTGTTTTAATGTGTGTTTCTGTGGTGAACGCTGAGTTTTGTGCAGAGCTGAGAAAACATCATAGGATTTGTGGTAGTGATGCCCAGGAGAGGGATTATGAGCTTGTAGACCCTGATTCTGATGAGAGGGTTTATTTTCCAACCTCGGTCGAGGGGGAGCGTCCCTTCTTCTATACCTATGATTATTTTTTCAACCAGTTGAACATTACTTTTCCCTTTACTGCCTTTGAGACCGACTTGTTGTGGTCGTGTAACGTTGCCCCATCCTAGCTCCATCCGAATTTTTTGGGCTTTATCAAGATCTTTCAGTTGCTTTGTCAAGAGTTAGGCATCAAACCTTCTCAGACTCTCTTTCTTTATCTCTTTGTTTCTACCAAGCCCGGGGCTTCTTCCAAAAAGAAAGCCTCTTGGGTTTCTTTTAGATCCGCCCAGGGACATAAAATTTTTGCTATGTATGATGAGTCCTTTAAGAATTTTAAGAACTACTTCTTTAAGGTTCGAGCTGTCGAGGGAGCTCGCCCCTTTTTTCTTGACGAGAACGATGAGCCTGCTTTTCCTTTGGAGTGGCAGAAGAATGTGACAGTGTCTCGTTATACATGGGAGATGCTCGACGAGGTTGAGTGGGCTTTTGTAACTATTCTTGAAGATATATGGGGGGAACCTCCCCATCTTGATACCAAAAAATTTCTGGGAGACCCGTCCCTGGTCGGAACTGTGTTGGGTACTGGCTGACTTGTTTTTGACCTTGTTTTTACCTTTACTTCCTCTTATTTCGTATTTGTAATCCATTTCTATGGTTGATTCTGTTTTTCAGAGATGTCTAAAAATAATGACTCCATGAGGTCCTTTAAAAAGGCAAGGAAGGCTATTGCTGCTCAAAATATATCGGTCAAGGCGGCTGGAGAGGGGTCCTCTCAGGTTCAGACGAAGCCGTCGCTGCCGATTTCACCAGGGCCGATGAGGATGATCCCTACTCCCCGGGTTCGTCTGGATGACCCTCCACAAACTTTAGTTGCTGCTTCTGGTGCTCCTCCTCCGAAAAAACAAAAGACAGTTGAGCCTTTTAACCTGGATGCCCCTAATTTTGATGCTGTGGTGTTTGTCGACCAGCAGATTGCCCCTTATGGTGGCCTTTCGATGGATGATGTGTCCATTCTTCGTCACCTAGAGTTCATCACTAGGAGTAGTGTGAAGATGGCTTACATGGGTGCAGCTCTTTCTCGAACTGCTTAGGGTATCCCGGTTCATGCTACAAAATATTTTATGGAAGAAGCTAAGTCAGAGTTTGATCGGATCAAGGGTTTGAAGGAGGCGCTGGAGGTGAAGTTGGCGAAGGTAGAGAAAGAATTAGAGGGTGAAAAGGCTAGTTCTATTGCCTTGGCGGCTTCTGTGAGGTTGGCTGAAGACACGGCGTTGAGGCACAAGGAGAGCTTTGCGTTGGCCTACAGGGAAGTGGTGCATCTCAAGGGTGATTTGGAGACTGCCTGGGCTGATTACACCGAGATCCAGGGTCACTTTGTGGGCAGCACGAATGCTGCTTATGAGAACTTAAAGGAGCAGGTTCGGGTTCTTGCACCCGAGCTCGACCTTACTCTCTTTAGTCTCGACAATGTTGTGAAGGACGGCAAGATTGTCCCTGACGACCCTGATGACGATGATGTTGAACCTCCTCCTGCACCTGCCACCAAAGCTTCTGTCGTGCCGACTTCTTTAGTTCCTTCAGCCGGAGTTGAGTATGAACCTGATTGTCAAGTCTTAAACCGGGAGGATGGGACAGTGGATGTTGTGCCTTTCCAGACTCGTCCTCCTTCACCCCGTGTTGATGCAGCTACTGGGAAATCTCTAGACCCTCTTTAATTATTCTTAATGTATTTGTGTATGGCCCATCCTGTGGGCTTGTTGAACTCTTTAATTTTGTAAATGGTGCTTCTGACTTTGCTACCTCTTTAATTGCTTGTTTAGCAACTTTATTTTGAAAAACAAAGTAGTTTCTGAGCTCTTGGGGCTGATCTTGGTAGCCTCTTGAGTTTGTTTATATCTTGTGTTTTTTCATAACATGTTTATCTGCACCCGCCTGGCACCTTTTCTGGATTTTTGGGAATGTTGGAACCTTGTCGACCTCTTTAGATTGCCTTTGTATTTCATACTTGTGGCTTAATTCTTTGAGGTTGTGTATGCTTGGATCCAACTTGTGTGTCAGCCTTCTCACTTTGCCCTGAAGTTATTTCTAGTAATCCATTTTGTTTGGACCTTTGTGAGGTCTCTATTAGGATTTACATTTCATAACGTTAAGGCTTTCGGGAGGCCGACTCCGTCGTGTTAGTCTTTTCCAAGTTACTTTTGGTAATCCTCATTTTGGACTTCTGGTAGGTCTCTTTTAGGGATTACTTTTTGTAACTTGTTTGTGGGAGACGGCCTTCGTCCTGCCGGTCTCTTCTAGGTTATTTTTAGTAGTCCTCTTTCTTGGACCCTTATCAGGTCTCTTTCAGAGATTACCTTTTATAACTTGTTTGTGGGAGGCCAACTTCATCATGTCGGTCTCTTCTTAAGTTATTTTTAGTAATCCTCTTTCTTGGACCTTTATCAGGTCTCATTCAGGGATTATTTTTTATAACTTGTTTGTAGGAGGCCGACTTCATCATGTCGGTCTCTTCTTAAGTTATTTTTAGTAATCCTCTTTCTTGGAATTTTATCAGGTCTCTTTCAGGGATTACTTTTTATAACTTGCTCATAGGAGGCCGACTTCATCATGTCGGTCTCTTCTTAAGTTATTTTTGGTAATCCTCTTTCTTGGACCTTTATCAGGTCTCTTTTAGGGATTACTTTTTATAACTTGCTTGTAGGAGGCCAACTTCATCATGTCGGTCTCTTCTTAAGTTATTTTTAGTAATCCTCTTTTTTAGGGCTGGCCAAGCCTCTTTCCAGGGATTGACTTTTTATAACTTTGGTTAGTGTGGTCGACTGGTCCGACTTCTTTATGTCGGTGATGAGCGGATAATTTATACGCTTTTTGGAATTGTTTTTAGGTAGTTTTTAGTAAGTTCAAGCTACTTTTAGGGATGTTTTCATTAGTTTTTATGTTAAATTCATATTTCTGGACTTTACTATGAGTTTGTGTGTTTTTCTGTGATTTCAGGTAATTTCTGGCTGAAATTGAGGGACTTGAACAAAACTCTGATAGGAGGCTGACAAAGGACTGCTGATGCAGTTAGAATCTGACCTCCCTGCACTCGACATGGATTTTCTGTAGCTACAGAAGTCCAAATGGCGCGCTCTCAACGGCGTTGGAAAGTAGACATCCAGTGCTTTCCAGCAATATATAATAGTTCATACTTTATTCGGGAATTGACGACGTAAAGTGGCGCTCAACGCCAAGTACATGCTGCTGTCTGGAGTTAAACGCCAGAAACACGTCATAACCCGGAGTTGAACGCCAGAAACACGCTATAACTCGGCGTTCAACTCCAATAAATGCCTCAGCTCGTGGATAGATCAAGCTCAGCCCAAGCATACACCAAGTGGGCCCCGAAAGTGAATTTATGCATCAATTACTTACTCATGTAAACCCTAGTAGCTAGTTTAGTATAAATAAGACTTTTTACTAGTGTATTAGTCGTCTTTTGACCACGTTTCATCTTTGGTCTCAGTTTTGTTTTATTCTTCATCTTAAGAGGCTATTGATCACATTTTAGGGGGGCTGGCCATTCGGCCATGCCTGAACCTTTCACTAATGTATTTTCAACGGTGGAGTTTCTGCACACCATAAATTAAGGGTGTGGAGCTCTGCTGTACCTCAAGTTTCAATATAATTACTATTATTTTCTATTCAATTCTCTTTTATTCTTATTCCAAGATATACTTGCACTTCAACATGATGAATGTGATGATCCGTGACACTCATCATCATTCTCACCTATGAACGCGCGTGACTGACAACCACTTCCGTTCTACTCTAGGCTGGGCGCATATCTCTTAGATTCCCCAACAGAATCTTCGTGGTATAAGCTAGATAGATGGCGGCATTCATGGGGATCCAGAAAGTCTAACCTTGTCTGTGGTATTCCGAGTAGGATCCCAGGAATCCGGAAAGTCTAACCTTGTCTGTGGTATTCTGAGTAGGATTCCGGTATTGAATGACTGTGACGAGCTTCAAACTCCTGAAGGCTGGGCGTCAGTGACAGACGCAAAAGAATCAAGGGATTCTATTCCAACCTGATTGAGAACCGACAGATGATTAGCCGTGCTGTGACAGAGCATTTGGACCATTTTCACTGAGAGGATGGGATGTAGCCATCGATAAGGGTGATGCCTCCAGACGATTAGCCATGCAGTGACAGCGCATAGGACCATTTTCCCGAGAGGATGAAAAGTAGCCATTGACGACGGTGATGCCCTACATACAGCTTGCCATGGAAAGGAGTAGGAAGGATTGGAGGAATGTAATAAGAAAGTAGAAATACAAGAGGAGCACAGCATCTCCATACGCCTATCTGAAATTCCCACTATTGATTTACATAAGTATTTCTATCCTATTTTATTTTCTGTTTATTATTTATTTTTGAACTTATCATAAACCATTTAATCTGCCTAACTGAGATTTACAAGGTGACCATAGCTTGCTTCATACCAACAATCTCTGTGGGATCGACCCTTACTCACGTAAGGTATTACTTGGATGACCCCGTACACTTGCTGATTAAGTTGAATGGAGTTATGATCACACCAGGGATTATTAAGATCCCAATTCATCACACCATGATCTCTTTGGGTATTTTTGATTTCATACAAATATAAAGAGACCAACTTTGAGGATCACAATTTCGTCCACCAGTCGGCCTGTCTTTTAAGTTATTTTTAACAACCCACTTTGTTAGGACCTCGTCAGGTCCTTTCTGTGGATCACTTTCGATAACTTCTTGCATTACTCTGTTTTGTCGCTCTTTCATCTTTGCCGATTTTGTTGAAATTGGATTCTGCCCTTGTCTTGTTGACCTATTGATGAAATTCGATTTTCATCTTATTTGGTCTTTTATCTTGGTCGGATAGTGAATTTTGATCTTTCACTTTTTTCCGATCTCGTAGCTTTGTAATCGGGTGATGGATTTTTAGCGTTTCAGACTAATGCGTCTTGGGAGTTTGTAGAAAATCTAAAAAACTTTATTCCAAAGAAAATGCAGATATATACAAGTAGGAGTTTTATCTTTGAGTCGAGTGGTTTATGGATCTTGGCTTGGTGCCTCGTTAAAAAACCTTTTCAGGAAAAAGAGTGCACCTTATCCTAAGATCTCAATTACCTTTTAATTATAGTACCTCCTTAGGTTGCAGGCGTGCCATGATCTTGGTAGTTCTCGCTCGTCGAGTTCGGATATTATGTAGTAGCCTTTTTCCAGTATTTCTATGACTCGGTAGGGTCCTTTCCAGTTAGCTGCTAGCTTTCCCTCTCCCAGTCGACTTGTTCCGATGTCATTTCGGATTAGGGTAAGGTCATTGTTGGCAAAGCTTCTTTGCACTACCTTTTGATTGTACCTTAAGGCCATGCGGTGTTTTAGCGCTTCTTCCCTGATCCGAGCTCTTTCTCGGATTTCTGGAAGTAAGTCAAGTTCTTCCCTTTGAAGTTGGGAGTTGACTTCGTCGCTGTTGAGAATTGCTCTAGGAGATCTTTCTTTGACCTCTACCGGTATCATTACCTCTATTCCATAAGCTAGTTGGAAGGGTGATTCCTTTGTGGTGGAATGTGGAGTTGTCCTATATGCCCACAGGACTTGTGGGAGTTCCTCAGCCCAGGCTCCTTTTGCATCCTGTAACCTTCGTTTTAACCCTGCTAGTATGACTTTATTGGCAGCTTCTGCTTGTCCCTTAGCCTGCGGGTGTTCTACGGAGGTGAATTGGTACTTTATTCTCAAGTCGGCTACCAATTTTCTAAAGCCTGCGTCGGTGAATTAGGTGCCATTATCTGTGGTTATGGAGTAGGGGACCCCAAACCTTGTGAAGATGTTCCTATATAGGAATTTTCGACTTTTTTGAGCCGTGTGGCCAGAGGTTCTGCTTTGATCCACTTTGTGAAATAATCCACCCCTACAATGAGGAATTTTACCTGTCCCGATCTTTGGGAGAAAGGGCCGAGGAGGTCCAGTCCCCACTTTACAAATGGCCAAGGTGAGGTTACGCTAATGAGCTCCTCTGGTGGGGCGTTGTGGAAGTTAGCATGTTTTTGATATGATAGGCATGTTTTCACGAATTTGGCCGCTTCTTTCTGCAAAGTCAGCCAAAAGAATCCGGCTTGGAGTACCTTTTTGAAGAGGGCTCGTGCTCCGAGGTGATTACCACATTCGCCATTGTGTATTTCTTCCAAGACCTCTTTTGTGTTAGGGTTTGGTACGCATTTTAGTAGAGGTGTCGAGATTCCTCTTTTGTACAAGATGTCATTTATGATGGTGTAATACTGTGCCTCCCGCTTCAACCTTTTTCCTCCTTTTCATCTGTAGGGAGTATTTCTAATTTGAGGTAGCAGATTATGGGAGTCATCCACCCTTGATCCTGGTCTGTTATGGCCAAGATTTTTTCTTCTTCCGCGATTGACAGGTTCTGGAGCATTTCTTGGATGAGGCTTCTATTATTACCCCCTGGTATGGTACTGACTAGTTTTGAGAGTGCATAAGCTCGAGCGTTCTATTCTCGAGGTATGTGGCGGACCTCATATTCCCCGAGTTGTCCGAGCTGTTCCCTGGTTTTGTCCAGGTACTTTTTCATGGTGGGATCTTTGGCTTGGTAGCTCCCTGCTATTTGTGTAGTAACTACCTATGAGTCGCTGAAGATGATGAGCTTTTGGGCTCCGACCTCCTTAGCCAGCTTCAAACCGGCCAGTAGTGCCTCATATTCGGCTTGGTTGTTTGAGGCAGGGAACCCGAATTTGAGAGAAAGTTTGATTTGGGTTCTGGTCCGAGGGTTACCTGAAACTAGAGGTCGATCTCGGACGAGATCTTCTATGCTGATCGGAGTTGCGAAGTCCGATCTGATGATGGTGGTCGGAGTCGCTGTGTCTGACTCGTTGGACTTCGTGATGGTGCTGATCCTTCGTCCCCGGAGGGTGGGGGGTACCTGCAAGGGACTCCGATGCTTAAGTTAACAAGGGTATTAAGCAGGTATTGAGTAGAATCAGAGTATGAGTTATACCTGGGTGCTCCAATGTATTTATAATGATGACATGTGACCTTCTGTGGATAAGATAAGTTAGTTATCTTATCTTATCTTATCTTCAAGTGAGGTCATCTTATCTTCAAGGGAACCACCCTTCTCTCTGTAGACTTGGGCCGCCTCAGGATTTGGGGCGTGTTCCTCTATTTGGGCCCTTCTTTGGGCTTTCCTAGTGACTTGGTCGAGCTCTTTGGAAAGAGGTCGGGTTGTCCTGACCTGAAGAGGTCGGTTGCTTTGTCTGTCGAACATCCCGGGTCGGACAGCTCGACCCAGGGTATGAACAGTGCCCCTGCTTGAGCTCGGTCTTTCTGTTGAGGTTGAGTTTTTTACTTCGGTCCTTTCATGACGAAGCCTAACTCAAGCATTTTGTCGATTTCTTCTTTTTGTAGAATCTTTTGAATGTAGAACGTTTTCCTCTAAAGGCGCGCGCTTTTATATCAGCGCTTTTCTTTGGGAACGTGAAAGGGTTTAATACCTTCATTAATTGGTATTAATTGCCCCGTTTTCTCTTAGCTTTTATTTTGAATTTTCTCAATCAAAAACAGTTTCTCTTCTTCGCTCTTCTTCGTAACTTCTCCCTTCTCATTTTCTGTTTCTTTCGTAACTTCTTCCTGCAACGTCTGTTCTGTCATTGCTCTCTGTGGAAGAGGGGTGATTTCCAGATTTTCTCCATCTATCTTTGCGGTTTTTCGCTTCGAGGGGTGGGTTTTTTGCTTCTGCTCTTCGGCTTTCCTTAGAGAAAGTTGGGATCTTTCTGTTTTTACCATGCCTGTTTATTTGCGTGTTCTGAATTTTCTTCGTTTTTTGGTGCGAGTCTTTTGCTTTTCTCGTTGCTTGAATCTTTTCTTAGGGCTTTTGCATGTTGTCGCCGCTTCTGGTTGCGCCTTTGATGATGATTTTTGCTTGATTCTGAAAAAGTTTACGTCCTTGGTGATTTTCTGCTTGGCATTTTTGGTGTTTGACAATGCTTTTTGCTAATAGACTGTAGAAAGGTGGTGACTTTGTGTTTTTGTTTTTACTTCCTTTGTTTCCTTTGAGACTTTATTTTCTTTCTGATGAGTGCCGGGGCGTAAGCTGTAGAAATTTCTTGAATCCTTGCTTTGTTACTGCCTCCAAAGAATGCCCCAGGATTTTGGTTTGAATCTTGGGGCTTTCCTTTTTTGTTCGTCCGTCGAGTTGTTTTTGCCCCTTGTCCGAGATGCCCTTTTAGTAATCCACTCTTCTTTTCTTATTGTAGGATTTAGTTGGCCTCATGTATTCTCGCAATAACGTTGTAGAGTGATGCCAAGGCATCTTAGGCTAGTTTCACTAGCCTTTTTCTTTTATTTTTAGTTGTTTTATACATTTTCTTGAGCCTTAAGTAATCATTTGGGCCAAATAGTCATGCTTGTCTTAAATCATTCAAACATGAAGATTTTGATGCAAATTCCATGAGTTTTTAGTTATATTCCTTGAGCCAAAATCATGAAAGCTGAAAGTGGCGTTTAACCTCCAGTTTAACCTTAAACTGGAAGTTAAACGCCAGAAATGAAATGCATCAGGGAGCCATTCCACGTTTAAGCTCCAGTTTAACCTTAAACTGGAGCTTAAACGTGTTCGACATTCTCCTCCAGGGTTGCGTTTTGCATTTCCACGTTTAAGCTCCAGTTTAACCTTAAACTGAAGCTTAAACATGCTCGAGCTTGTGCCTCCAGGGAGTGCCAGCGTTTAAGCTCCAGTTTAAGCTTAAACTGGAGCTTAAACGTGTTATATGGAACAGCTTGACCATGCCTTCTTCAAACATACATAACTTGAGCTACAAAACTCCAAATGAGGTGATTCAAAATGCATTGGAAAGATGACATCTAGAGCTTTCCAAGCATATATGGCATGCATGGTGGATACTAAAAATTGAGGGAGAAAACAGCCCCGTAATGTGCATAGAAGAGCATAGTACCAACATGCAATCAGGCCAGCTGACCTCTTCACCTTCCATGGAGTATAACCTGAGCTATAGAGATCCAATTGAGGTGCTTCCAGTTGCGTTAGAAAGCTGACATCCATAGTTTTCCAACGAGGTATAATAGTCTATATTTGGCATCAAATTGGCAAGGTTGACAAGAGAACAAAGTGACGACTCAAGAAAGGGGGGTGCAACGTTTGAGTGTAGTTTAATGGATCATTATCCTTTTTGGATCAATTATGTCACTCTACCCTTCAAGCAAGCAAGGCCCATCAACAACACCAAATCAAGGCCACAAGAATCATCTAGAATAGTTTATTTTCATTTGATTGTAATTTACTTTTAATTTCATTTTCATTTTGTAATTTAGGGAGCCTATTTAAAGGCCTTAGTTTCTGCATTTGGAAGAGGGGGATTGAAGGGGAATCCAGCCCCTGAGGGGGACTTTTACACTTTTAGGGACTTTTGGACGGGGGAACTTTTTGATCATTTTGCTACTTTTCATATTTTGTAATTCAATTCAGAGCTATGACTCACTAAAACCCTTTCATTGGGTTAGGGAGCTCTATTGTAATTCAATGAATCAATAATAGTTTTATCTTCTTCTTCAATCTTTTCTCTTGAATTTTGTTAGAAAGCTTCTCGATCTAATTCCATTGGGTAGTTGTCTTGGGAAAGAAACTATCCATAATTGGAATCCTTCGGAACCTTGGGAAAGGAATGATGGATTCATGCTAGAGAAGCTTTCTCACAGTGAATTGGATTGGGGTTTGGATGGATATTGTGACATGTAATCCTACCAAATTGTGGTTCATGAAACTGTGTGGTATAATCAGTGATCGAGCATCATCTCTTCTTATGAACATTTAAACCAAGGGATTGGGAATTTGTTTGTTTTTAGAGAGAATTGGTGAGCCAAGGAATTGGGATCCAATCATATAAGATTGCCAAGCAAGATTCAATGAATGCATTGGTTGAGGAAGAGATGAAAATGTTTTGATTCGGAGATTTCAATATCTCCTGACCCCAATGAACCCCTCTTTCTGATCTACACTTTCTATTTACATTCTGCCAATTTCAATTCATGCAATCACCCCAATTCCCTTTACTTTCAGCAATTTACTTTCTCGCACCTTAATTCTCGCAATTTAAGTTTATGCAATTTCAATTCCTTGCAATTTACGTTTCCTGCCACATTTACTTTATGCAATTCACATCCAAAAGTTGATTCCGCTCAACTAAACAAACTTCTAATTCGAATTGCTCATTCAACCAATCCGTGTGGGATTCGACCTCACTCTATTGTGAGTTTTTACTTGACGATAACCGGTGCACTTGCCGGAAGGAATTTTGCCGATCGTGCAATTTCCTAAATCGTAGCATAACAAGTTTATGCGCATCAAGTTTATGGCGCCGTTGCCGGGGATTGGTTTTTGATTGACAATTCTCAAATTGGAAGTTAACTAGATTGAGCATTTTTCTTGTTTTGTTAATTTAGTTCAAGTTACTTGTTGAATTTTAGTTTCTGCACTCTGTTATTTGCTTTTTCTTTCTTATGCCTTTCAAATCAAGCAACTAACTCACTGACCCACTAACTATTTGAGTTAATTCCTCAACTGCTCTAACCATACTCTTCCATTAACCAAGAGTATTCCACTTGTTTGTTGCTTGTGGTGTGTTCTTGTATGACAGGTAGGAGAGGAGAGACATCAACTCCTCCATATACCGAACCAGAGAGGACCCTTCATAGACTTAGAAGGGAAGCAAGAGGGAAGAGAGTACTGAGAGAAGAAGAATCTGAAGGAGAATCTGAGGACAACTTTGAGGAAGCTCTAGATCTCAACATGGATAGAGAATTTCACAACCATGAGAGGGTTGATGGAAACAATGCCATTCCTGAGAGGAGGGTTCTTGGTTCATACATAAACCCAACCTCTGGGAATTGTGGTAGCAGCATTCAGAAACCACCCATTCAGGCCAATAATTTTGAACTCAAACCACAATTAATATCACTGGTGGAGGACCATTGTTCATTTGGTGGGAGTGCTAATGAAGACCCAAACCAACATCTCACAAAATTCCTGAGAATTTGTGACACTGTGAAGTCCAATGGAGTCCAGGAAGATGCCTATAAACTGCTCTTGTTTCCATTTTCACTTAGGGACAAGGCAGCTAAGTGGCTGGAATCATTCCCGAGGGACAGCCTAACAACCTGGGATGAGGTGGAGAGCAAGTTTCTGGCACGTTTCTACCCCCCACAAAAGGTCAATAGGCTTCGATCTGAGGTTCAAACTTTTAGATAACAAGATGGTGAGACGCTCTACGAGGCATGGGAGAGGTTCAAAGAATTGACAAGGAAATGTCCACCAAACATGTTCCCTGACTGGGTGCAATTGCATATTTTCTATGATGGACTTTCTTATGAATCAAGGAAGGCTGTAGACCATTCATCAGGAGGTTCATTGAACAGGAAAAAGACTGTGGAAGAAGCCATTGAAGTGATTGAGACAGTGGCTGAGAATGAGTACTACTATGCTTCAGAGAGACACAACACTAAGGGAGTCATGGAGCTGAACCATGTTGATACAATTCTAGCCCAAAACAAGGTGTTTGCCAAGCAACTAGCAGAGCTCACCAGGAAATTAGACACAAAGCAAGTGGCTGCAATACACACACAAGATCAAGAGGAAGTAAGCATTGAAGGAGGTGATTGGGAAGAGGCCAACTATGTGGGAAACCAACAAAAGCAATCATATGACCCACATTCCAACACTTACAACCCAGGATGGAAAAACCACCCAAACTTTGGGTGGGGAAACCAGCAAACCCAACCACAAACCCACAAACCTTACAACCACAACCAACATAACAATTCTACATACCAAAACTCCAACCAAAGATCATACCAAGCCACACAAAACACTTACTCCCAACCACCATATCATGGCCAAAATAATCAACCTGCCCAATCCAATCCGAACCAACAATTTCAAGATCAATTAAACAGGATAGAAGGAATACTAGCAAACATGGGTCAGGACATAAATGAGTTGAAAAGCTTTAGGGAAGATGTGAGATCGACCTTAAGGAACCATGGTGAAAAACTCAAGTGGATGGAGTCCCGAGTAGGAGAGCTATCTCAACAGGCTCCCAAGTCAACTGCAGTGTTCCCTAGTGACACAGAAAAGAATCCTAAAGGGGAACAAAAGGGAGTGAGATGGGAAGAATGCAAGGCCATCACCATATTGAAGGAAGTCTCAGAAGAAGAAGGAATCAGACCCTCAGAAAAGGAACCAGAAATCTTGAAAGAAGGTGTGGAAGAAACTAAGCAGGAAAGTGAAACTGAGCAAGATAAGGAAATACAAAAGGAAGGCATGCTGGAAACATACCAACCAAAAGCACCATTTCCTCAGAGGTTAGGAGGAGGTGAAAAAGGGAAAATATATTCAAGGTTTTTAGAGACATTTAAGTCTCTCCATATCAATATTCCCTTTCTTGAGATGCTCCAGCAGATGCCTACACATATCAAGTATTTGAAGGAATTGCTGAGCAAGAAAAGAGTTTTGAAGGGAGGACAAACTGTAATAATGAACAAGGAATGCAGTGCACTCATCAAGAAGGATATGGTCTCTAAGAAAACAGACCCAGGAAGTTTTCATATCCCCTGCATCATAGGGGAAACAAAAATTGACAGAGGATTCTGTGATCTAGGAGCTAGCATAAATGTGATGCCTCTGACTCTTATGAGGAGGCTACAACTGAATGAGGTGAGATCCACTGATGTAATCATACAACTGGCTGACAAAACTCAAAAACAAGCTGAAGGGGTAGTTGAGAATGTGCTGGTGAAAGTGGGAAATTATTTCTTCCCCACAGACTTTGTCATTTTGGACATGGAGGAAAGCTACCTACACCCTATCATTCTGGGAAGGCCATTTCTAGCCACTGCTAGAGCGCTCATAGATGTAGAACAAGGAGAGCTAATTTTGAGAATACATGATGAACAGCTCATTTTCCATGTTTTCAAACCTGCATCTGAGCCTAAACCAGAACCTGAAAAGCCTAAGGATGATAGTAGCCATATGTGTTTGGAGGAAAGCAACCCAGCAGCTGAAACTCTGAAACAGTCCTTAGAAGGCAAACAAGAATTGCAAGAGTTAAAGCCACAAGAATCAATAGAAACAGCTCAGAAGGATCCTCCTAGCATAAGGGTCAATGAAGAAATCCTCAAGAGAGAGGGAAGAATTGTAAAGAAATTGCCAAGAGGGTGGAGAAACAAGAAAATTCCCACTGAAGGTTTCTCTCCGGGAGATAAAGTGATATCAAGTCATTATCTGCCAATCCCACCTGACCTCAAACCCATTCCTTCCCAGCTCCCCCAAGTGTTCACAATCAGGAAAGTTCTTTCTATGGAACATTTGGAAATCATGAAGGAATCAAATGGGGATGTCTCCATAGTGAGAGGAGAGGACATCAAGCACTACAATCCACCCTAACAAGGGACAACCGTCAAGCTAGTGACGTTAAAGAAGCGCTTGTTGGGAGGAAACCCAACCTGAGGTAATACTCTTTTACTGTTTCTTTTATTTGTTTCCATAAAAAGGTGAAGTAGTTCTGTGCATTGCAAAGAATTAAGTTTGGTGTTTCACACCAAACAATGAATTTGTGGATCAATAATTCAAAGGGGAATGTGTGACTCTAAGTTTGGTGTTCCACCATACAGATTAATTGAACACAACAACCTTTGAATTATATGAAAGGAACAACCATTCTAAGCAATCACAGAAATGCTTAAAATCCTTAGCAGCAACTTCATTCCAAGGAGAATTCAAGGATTCAAAGAGCAGAGGAGTAAGTAGGAGACTAAGTTTGGTGTTCACACACCAACTTAAGACTCAAACACTTGCCCATATATAGTGAGCTAACCATTCAAGTGCTTGAGAAACAAGCAACTTCATCACTCTTTGCAGGAAAGGAAACAAGGATCTTAGAAAGAACATGATGCAACAACTAGTAGAAGAAGGAGAAATCAAATTATTTCCTGGCAACAAAGAGAAAACAAGACATTTCACAAGGTGGTGTTGTTCCTTGACCTTTCTTTAAAAAGTAAACAAAAGCATGCTTGTTCTGGTTTAAACTGAAATTGTTGAATCTTTCTGGAATGTGAAGTTTTTAGTATGATTGTTAGTTTACTGCTTTGAATAAAGTGAATGCCTAGAAGTTTGGATATAAGTTCACCTTCTTAAACAAATGCTTGCCATGCTTGTTCTGTTTCCAAAAAATTAAAAGAAAAGTTTGAACAAAAGTAACTTGGCTCAATTAGTGACAAATCAAGTAGAATTAAGTGGTGGTATGCATGCTTGATTGTTTAGTTAGCTCACTGGAAATTGAGTGTAGAATTATCATTTTTTGTGTAGAAGTTGAATACTGTCTATGGATCTTGATGAATAAATATCTTTGGCCATGAAAAAGAAAGAAAAAGAAGAAGAAAAGCCACTGAAAAAGGGCAACCAAAAAGCAAAAGAATTAAGAAAATAAAGCTAGGCATCAATGGTTTGAACTTTTGAGACATATGCCTGTGGTGTTTATGTATTAAGGATATGCTTGGATGAATAGGTTCTGAGGAGTGTTTCAACACTTGGTAACTTGGGTTAACTAACCCGGGATTATCAACCAAAAGTCCATTATCAAGAGCAACCTAAATACAAAACATTTAGTCACACAAAGAGGTGCTGGGCACCAATGTCTCAAAAAGAAATGTGAACTGAAATGCCTGTAGTGGATATGTGTAGTGCACTGATAAGAAAAAGAAAATGCCAAAGGCTTGTGCAACACATGACACTGAGCAAACAAGGAGCAAAGGAGCTCTAAGAAAAAGAAAAATAAAAAAAGGGAAAAGTGCCAAGGACATAAGAATAACAAGAGGCCATAGCAGTGTTTGATGGATGCATAAAAAGTGACATTCTTACCTAAGAAACAATAAAGTGATGCTGCAACAACTTTCTGCATGAACACCCCATTAATCAATGTCAATTACTTACTGATATGGCTAATGAATTTACTTTCTGTTTCATTCTTTCTTCTCAATAATTCAGAACTTGCTTGAGGACAAGCAAGGATTAAGTTTGGTGTTGTGATGCCAAGGCATCTTAGGCTAGTTTCACTAGCCTTTTTCTTTTATTTTTAGTTGTTTTATGCATTTTCTTGAGTCTTAAGTAATCATTTGGGCCAAATAGTCATGCTTGTCTTAAATCATTCAAACATGAAGATTTTGATGCAAATTCCATGAGTTTTTAGTTATATTCCTTGAATTCTATGAATGGAAGAATTCTCATGAATTTTAGCAAGACTTTGATGCAGTTGTTTGGATGATTTCAGGGAAGAAGAGGCTAGGCAAGGAAGCAACAAAATCAATAAAAGAAGCTTGAATATCACATGTGGAGTTTAAGCTCCAGTTTAAGCTCCAGTTTAAGCTTAAACTGGAGCATTAAATGCCAAAATCATGAAAGCTGAAAGTGGCGTTTAACCTCCAGTTTAACCTTAAACTAGAAGTTAAACGCCAGAAATGAAATGCATCAGCGAGCCATTCCACGTTTAAGCTCCAGTTTAACCTTAAACTGGAGCTTAAACGTGTTCGACATTCTCCTCCAGGGTTGCGTTTTGCATTTCCACGTTTAAGCTCCAGTTTAACCTTAAACTGAAGCTTAAACGTGCTCGAGCTTGTGCCTCCAGGGAGTGCCAGCGTTTAAGCTCCAGTTTAAGCTTAAACTGGAGCTTAAATGTGTTATATGGAACAGCTTGACCATGCCTTCTTCAAACATAAATAACTTGAGCTACAAAACTCCAAATGAGGTGATTCAAAATGCATTGGAAAGAAGACATCTAGAGCTTTCCAAGCATATATGGCATGCATGGTGGATAATAAAAATTGAGGGAGAAAACAGCCCCGTAATATGCATAGAAGAGCATAGTACCAACATGCAATCAGGCCAGCTGACCTCTTCACCTTCCATGGAGTATAACTTGAGCTATAGAGATCCAATTGAGGTGCTTCCAGTTGCGTTAGAAAGCTGACATCCATAGTTTTCCAACGAGGTATAATAGTCTATATTTGGCATCAAATTGGCAAGGTTGACAAGAGAACAAAGTGACGACTCAAGAAAGGGGGGTGCAACGTTTGAGTGTAGTTTAATGGATCATTATCCTTTTTGGATCAATTATGTCACTCTACCCTTCAAGCAAGCAAGGCCCATCAACAACACCAAATCAAGGCCACAAGAATCATCTAGAATAGTTTATTTTCATTTGATTGTAATTTGCTTTTAATTTCATTTTCATTTTGTAATTTAAGGAGCCTATTTAAAGGCCTTAGTTTCTGCATTTGGAAGAGGGGGATTGAAGGGGAATCCAGCCCCTGAGGGGGACTTTTACACTTTTAGGGACTTTTGGACGGGGGAACTTTTTGATCATTTTGCTACTTTTCATATTTTGTAATTGAATTCAGAGCTATGACTCACTAAACCCCTTTCATTGGGTTAGGGAGCTCTATTGTAATTCAATGAATCAATAATAGTTTTATCTTCTTCTTCAATCTTTTCTCTTGAATTTTGTTAGAAAGCTTCTCGATCTAATTCCATTGGGTAGTTGTCTTGGGAAAGAAACTACCCATAATTGGAATCCTTCGGAACCTTGGGAAAGGAATGGAGGATTCATGCTAGAGAAGCTTTCTCACAGTGAATTGGATTGGGGTTTGGATGGATATTGTGACATGTAATCCTACCAAATTGTGGTTCATGAAACTGTGTGGTATAATCAGTGATCGAGCATCATCTCTTCTTATGAACATTTAAACCAAGGGATTGGGAATTTGTTTGTTTTTAGAGAGAATTGGTGAGCCAAGGGATTGGGATCCAATCATATAAGATTGCCAAGCAAAATTCAATGAATGCATTGGTTGAGGAAGGGATAAAAGTTGTTTTGATTCGGAGATCTCAATATCTCCTAACACCCAATGAACACCCATTTCTGATCTACACTTTCTATTTACATTCTGCAATTTCAATTCATGCAATCACCCCCATCCCTTTTTAATTTCAGCACTTTAACTTCTCGCTCTTTAATTCATGCAATTTAAGATTCCGCAATTCTCATCTAAATCTTGATCTGCTCAACTAGAACACACTTCTAATCCGAATTGCTCATTCAACCAATCCTTGTGGGATTCGACCTCACTCTATTGTGAGTTTTTACTTGACGATAACCGGTGCACTTGCCGGAAGGAATTTTGCCGATCGTGCAATTTCCTAAAATCGTGGCATATCAACTTTATGCACAACATCAAGTTTATGGCGCCGTTGCCGGGGATTGGTTTTCGATTGACAATTCTCAAATTGGAAGTTAACTAGATTGAGCATTTTTCTTGTTTTGTTAATTTAGTTCAAGTTACTTGTTGAATTTTAGTTTCTGCACTCTGTTATTTGCTTTTTCTTTCTTATGCCTTTCAAATCAAGCAACTAACTCACTGACCCACTAACTATTTGAGTTAATTCCTCAACTGCTCTAACCATACTCTTCCATTAACCAAGAGTATTCCACTTGTTTGTTGCTTGTGGTGTGTTCTTGTATGACAGGTAGGAGAGGAGAGACATCAACTCCTCCATATACCGAACCAGAGAGGACCCTTTCATAGACTTAGAAGGGAAGCAAGAGGGAAGAGAGTACTGAGAGAAGAAGAATCTGAAGGAGAATCTGAGGACAACTTTGAGGAAGCTCTAAATCTCAACATGGATAGAGAATTTCACAACCATGAGAGGGTTGATGGAAACAATGCCATTCCTGAGAGGAGGGTTCTTGGTTCATACATAAACCCAACCTCTGGGAATTGTGGTAGCAGCATTCAGAAACCACCCATTCAGGCCAATAATTTTGAACTCAAACCACAATTAATATCACTGGTGGAGGACCATTGTTCATTTGGTGGGAGTGCTAATGAAGACCCAAACCAACATCTCACAAAATTCCTGAGAATTTGTGACACTGTGAAGTCCAATGGAGTCCAGGAAGATGCCTATAAACTGCTCTTGTTTCCATTTTCACTTAGGGACAAGGCAGCTAAGTGGCTGGAATCATTCCCGAGGGACAGCCTAACAACCTGGGATGAGGTGGAGAGCAAGTTTCTGGCACGTTTCTACCCCCCACAAAAGGTCAATAGGCTTCGATCTGAGGTTCAAACTTTTAGACAACAAGATGGTGAGACGCTCTACGAGGCATGGGAGAGGTTCAAAGAATTGACAAGGAAATGTCCACCAAACATGTTCCCTGACTGGGTGCAATTGCATATTTTCTATGATGGACTTTCTTATGAATCAAGGAAGGCTGTAGACCATTCATCAGGAGGTTCATTGAACAGGAAAAAGACTGTGGAAGAAGCCATTGAAGTGATTGAGACAGTGGCTGAGAATGAGTACTACTATGCTTCAGAGAGACACAACACTAAGGGAGTCATGGAGCTGAACCATGTTGATACAATTCTAGCCCAAAACAAGGTGTTTGCCAAGCAACTAGCAGAGCTCACCAGGAAATTAGACACAAAGCAAGTGGCTGCAATACACACACAAGATCAAGAGGAAGTAAGCATTGAAGGAGGTGATTGGGAAGAGGCCAACTATGTGGGAAACCAACAAAAGCAATCATATGACCCACATTCCAACACTTACAACCCATGATGGAAAAACCACCCAAACTTTGGGTGGGGAAACCAGCAAACCCAACCACAAACCCACAAACCTTACAACCACAACCAACATAACAATTCCACATACCAAAACTCCAACCAAAGATCATACCAAGCCACACAAAACACTTACTCCCAACCACCATATCATGGCCAAAATAATCAACCTGCCCAATCCAATCCGAACCAACAATTTCAAGATCAATTAAACAGGATAGAAGGAATACTAGCAAACATGGGTCAGGACATAAATGAGTTGAAAAGCTTTAGGGAAGATGTGAGATCGACCTTAAGGAACCATGGTGAAAAACTCAAGTGGATGGAGTCCCGAGTAGGAGAGCTATCTCAACAGGCTCCCAAGTCAACTGCAGTGTTCCCTAGTGACACAGAAAAGAATCCTAAAGGGGAACAAAAGGGAGTGAGATGGGAAGAATGCAAGGCCATCACCATATTGAAGGAAGTCTCAGAAGAAGAAGGAATCAGACCCTCAGAAAAGGAACCAGAAATCTTGAAAGAAGGTGTGGAAGAAGCTAAGCAGGAAAGTGAAACTGAGCAAGACAAGGAAATGCAAAAGGAAGGCATGCTGGAAACATACCAACCAAAAGCACCATTTCCTCAAAGGTTAGGAGGAGGTGAAAAAGGGAAAATATATTCAAGGTTTTTAGAGACATTTAAGTCTCTCCATATCAATATTCCCTTTCTTGAGATGCTCCAGCAGATGCCTACACATATCAAGTATTTGAAGGAATTGCTGAGCAAGAAAAGAGTTTTGAAGGGAGGACAAACTGTAATAATGAACAAGGAATGCAGTGCACTCATCAAGAAGGATATGGTCTCTAAGAAAATAGACCCAGGAAGTTTTCATATCCCCTGCATCATAGGGGAAACAAAAATTGACAGAGGATTCTGTGATCTAGGAGCTAGCATAAATGTGATGCCTCTGACTCTTATGAGGAGGCTACAACTGAATGAGGTGAGATCTACTGATGTAATCATACAACTGGCTGACAAAACTCAAAAGCAAGCTGAAGGGGTAGTTGAGAATGTGCTGGTGAAAGTGGGAAATTATTTCTTCCCCACAGACTTTGTCATTTTGGACATGGAGGAAAGCTACCTACACCCTATCATTCTGGGAAGGCCATTTCTAGCCACTGCTAGAGCGCTCATAGATGTAGAACAAGGAGAGCTAATTTTGAGAATACATGATGAACAGCTCATTTTCCATGTTTTCAAACCTGCATCTGAGCCTGAACCAGAACCTGAAAAGCCTAAGGATGATAGTAGCCATCTGTGTTTGGAGGAAAGCAACCCAGCAGCTGAAACTCTGAAACAGTCCTTAGAAGGCAAACAAGAATTGCAAGAGTTAAAGCCACAAGAATCAATAGAAACAGCTCAGAAGGATCCTCCTAGCATAAGGGTCAATGAAGAAATCCTCAAGAGAGAGGGAAGAATTGTAAAGAAATTGCCAAGAGGGTGGAGAAACAAGAAAATTCCCACTGAAGGTTTCTCTCCGATAGATAAAGTGATATCAAGTCATTATCTGCCAATCCCACCTGGCCTCAAACCCATTCCTTCCCAGCTCCCCCAAGTGTTCACAATCAGGAAAGTTCTTTCTATGAAACATTTGGAAATCATGAAGGAATCAAATGGGGATGTCTCCATAGTGAGAGGAGAGGACATCAAGCACTACAATCCACCCTAACAAGGGACAACTGTCAAGCTAGTGACGTTAAAGAAGCACTTGTTGGGAGGCAACCCAACCTGAGGTAATACTCTTTTACTGTTTCTTTTATTTGTTTCCATAAAAAGGTGAAGTAGTTCTGTGCATTGCAAAGAATTAAGTTTGGTGCTTCACACCAAACAATGAATTTGTGGATCAATAATTCAAAGGGGAATGTGTGACTCTAAGTTTGGTGTTCCACCATACAGATTAACTGAACACAACAACCTTTGAATTATATGAAAGGAACAACCATTCTAAGCAATCACAGAAATGCTTAAAATCCTTAGCAGCAACTTCATTCCAAGGAGAATTCAAGGATTCAAAGAGCAGAGGAGTAAGTAGGAGACTAAGTTTGGTGTTCACACACCAACTTAAGACTCAGACACTTGCCCATATATAGTGAGCTAACCATTCAAGTGCTTGAGAAACAAGCAACTTCATCACTCTTTGCAGGAAAGGAAATAAGGATCTTAGAAAGAACATGATGCAACAACTAGTAGAAGAAGGAGAAATCAAATTGTTTCCTGGCAACAAAGAGAAAACAAGACATTTCACAAGGTGGTGTTGTTCCTTGACCTTTCTTTAAAAAGTAAACAAAAGCATGTTTGTTCTGGTTTAAACTGAAATTGTTGAATCTTTCTGGAATGTGAAGTTTTTAGTACGATTGTTGGTTTACTGCTTTGAATAAAGTGAATGCCTAGAAGTTTGGATATAACTTCACCTTCTTAAACAAATGCTTGCCATGCTTGTTCTGTTTCAATTAGTGACAAATCAAGTAGAATTAAGTGGTGGTATGCATGCTTGATTGTTTAGTTAGCTCACTGGAAATTGAGTGTAGAATTATCATTTTTTGTGTAGAAGTTGAATACTGTCTATGGATCTTGATGAATAAATGTCTTTGGCCATGAAAAAGAAAGAAAAAGAAGAAGAAAAGCCACTGAAAAAGGGCAACCAAAAAGCAAAAGAATTAAGAAAATAAAGCTAGGCATCAATGGTTTGAACTTTTGAGACATATGCCTGTGGTGTTTATGTATTAAGGATATGCTTGGATGAATAGGTTCTGAGGAGTGTTTCAACACTTGGTAACTTGGGTTAACTAACCCGGGATTATCAACCAAAAGTCCATTATCAAGAGCAACCTAAATACAAAACATTTAGTCACACAAAGAGGTGCTGGGCACCAATGTCTCAAGAAGAAATGTGAACTGAAATGCCTGTAGTGGATATGTGTAGTGCACTGATAAGAAAAAGAAAATGCCAAAGGCTTGTGCAACACATGACACTGAGCAAACAAGGAGCAAAGGAGCTCTAAGAAAAAGAAAAATAAAAAAAGGGAAAAGTGCCAAGGACATAAGAATAACAAGAGGCCATAGCAGTGTTTGATGGATGCATAAAAAGTGACATTCTTACCTAAGAAACAATAAAGTGATGCTGCAACAACTTTCTGCATGAACACCCCATTAATCAATGTCAATTACTTACTGATATGGCTAATGAATTTACTTTCTGTTTCATTCTTTCTTCTCAATAATTCAGAACTTGCTTGAGGACAAGCAAGGATTAAGTTTGGTGTTGTGATGCCAAGGCATCTTAGGCTAGTTTCACTAGCCTTTTTCTTTTATTTTTAGTTGTTTTATGCATTTTCTTGAGCCTTAAGTAATCATTTGGGCCAAATAGTCATGCTTGTCTTAAATCATTCAAACATGAAGATTTTGATGCAAATTCCATGAGTTTTTAGTTATATTCCTTGAATTCTATGAATGGAAGAATTCTCATGAATTTTAGCAAGACTTTGATGCAGTTGTTTGGATGATTTCAGGGAAGAAGAGGCTAGGCAAGGAAGCAACAAAATCAATAAAAGAAGCTTGAATATCACATGTGGAGTTTAAGCTCCAGTTTAAGCTCCAGTTTAAGCTTAAACTGGAGCATTAAACGCCAAAATCATGAAAGCTGAAAGTGGCGTTTAACCTCCAGTTTAACCTTAAACTGGAAGTTAAACGCCAGAAATGAAATGCATCAGGGAGCCATTCCACGTTTAAGCTCCAGTTTAACCTTAAACTGGAGCTTAAACGTATTCGACATTCTCCTCCAGGGTTGCGTTTTGCATTTCCACGTTTAAGCTCCAGTTTAACCTTAAACTGAAGCTTAAACGTGCTCGAGCTTGTGCCTCCAGGGAGTGCCAGCGTTTAAGCTCCAGTTTAAGCTTAAACTGGAGCTTAAACGTGTTATATGGAACAGCTTGACCATGCCTTCTTCAAACATAAATAACTTGAGCTACAAAACTCCAAATGAGGTGATTCAAAATGCATTGGAAAGAAGACATCTAGAGCTTTCCAAGCATATATGGCATGCATGGTGGATACTAAAAATTGAGGGAAAAAACAGCCCCGTAATGTGCATAGAAGAGCATAGTACCAACATGCAATCAGGCCAGCTGACCTCTTCACCTTCCATGGAGTATAACTTGAGCTATAGAGATCCAATTGAGGTGCTTCCAGTTGCGTTAGAAAGCTGACATCCATAGTTTTCCAACGATGTATAATAGTCTATATTTGGCATCAAATTGGCAAGGTTGACAAGAGAACAAAGTGACGACTCAAGAAAGGGGGGTGCAACGTTTGAGTGTAGTTTAATGGATCATTATCCTTTTTGGATCAATTATGTCACTCTACCCTTCAAGCAAGCAAGGCCCATCAACAACACCAAATCAAGGCCACAAGAATCATCTAGAATAGTTTATTTTCATTTGATTGTAATTTGCTTTTAATTTCATTTTCATTTTGTAATTTAGGGAGCGTATTTAAAGGCCTTAGTTTCTGCATTTGGAAGAGGGGGATTGAAGGGGAATCCAGCCCCTGAGGGGGACTTTTACACTTTTAGGGACTTTTGGACGGGGAACTTTTTGATCATTTTGCTACTTTTCATATTTTGTAATTGAATTCAGAGCTATGACTCACTAAACCCCTTTCATTGGGTTAGGGAGCTCTATTGTAATTCAATGAATCAATAATAGTTTTATCTTCTTCTTCAATCTTTTCTCTTGAATTTTGTTAGAAAGCTTCTCGATCTAATTCCATTGGGTAGTTGTCTTGGGAAAGAAACTACCCATAATTGGAATCCTTCGGAACCTTGGGAAAGGAATGGAGGATTCATGCTAGAGAAGCTTTCTCACAGTGAATTGGATTGGGGTTTGGATGGATATTGTGACATGTAATCCTACCAAATTGTGGTTCATGAAACTGTGTGGTATAATCAGTGATCGAGCATCATCTCTTCTTATGAACATTTAAACCAAGGGATTGGGAATTTGTTTGTTTTTAGAGAGAATTGGTGAGCCAAGGGATTGGGATCCAATCATATAAGATTGCCAAGCAAAATTCAATGAATGCATTGGTTGAGGAAGGGATAAAAGTTGTTTTGATTCGGAGATCTCAATATCTCCTAGCACCCAATGAACTCCCATTTCTGATCTACACTTTCTATTTACATTCTGCAATTTCAATTCATGCAATCACCCCCATCCCTTTTTAATTTCAGCACTTTAACTTCTCGCTCTTTAATTCATGCAATTTAAGATTCCGCAATTCTCATCTAAATCTTGATCTGCTCAACTAGAACACACTTCTAATCCGAATTGCTCATTCAACCAATCCTTGTGGGATTCGACCTCACTCTATTGTGAGTTTTTACTTGACGATAACCGGTGCACTTGCCGGAAGGAATTTTTGCCGATTGTGCAATTTCCTAAAATCGTGGCATATCAACTTTATGCACATCATAAAGATGCCTTCCCGGGTTCCTGAGGGCATGACTGACTGGGTGGACTCAATGGTCTTTATGTGTGTCTCCTTGGTTGATTCCGAGTTTTGCGCGCAGCTTAGGAAGTTTTATAGGGTCTGTAGTAATCCAGGTGATGAGAAGAACTATGAACTTGTCCCTCCCTCCTCCGAAGAGAGAGTCTGCTTCTCTACTACGGTTGTTGACGATCGTCCTTTCTTCTATGTTTATGACTTTTTCTTTGGTCCGCTGGGTATCACCCTTCCTTTTACTAAATTTGAGGCCGACTTGTTATGGTCCTGCAATGTCGCCCCCTCTCAACTTCACCCTAATTCCTGGGGTTTCATAAAGATTTTTCAATTGTTGTGCAATGGTTTTGGTATCCCTGCTTTCCAATATCTCTTTTTCTATTTGTTTGTCTTGACTAAGCCCGGGATGGTAAAAAAGAAGGCAGCTTGGGTCTCCTTTCGCTCTACCGAGGGAAAGAAGGTCTTTTCCATGTTTGACGAGTCATTTCGTGATTTTAAAAACTACTTTTTCAAGGTCCGACCTGTTGAAGGAGCTCGGCCCTTCTTTCTGGATGAAAATAACGAGCCTGCTTTTCCCTTGGAGTGGCAAAAGGATGTGAGGGTGTCCCGATATACATGGAAAATGTTGGATGAGGCTGAGCGAGCCTTTGTGAATGTCTTGGAAGAACACTAGGGGCAACCTCCCCATCTCGACACAGAAATTTCTAACCAATCCCTCTCTTCTTCAAACTGAGTTGGGTATTTTGTGTTTCCTTTTTTATCCGTTTATATTGCTTGTGACTGTCCTTTCCGACTTGTGGCTTAATTTCTGTTTTATTTGCAGAGGCAATGAAGAATAATGAAGCCATGAAAGCTTTTAAAAGGGCGCAGAGGGCGACGGACTGCTAGAAACATCTCGGCCAAGGCGGCTGGGGAAGGGTCCTCTCAAGTGCGCGTGAAGCCGTCTGTGCCGAGTTTCCCTGAGGTGAAGAAGGTAATCCCCACTCCCCGAGTTCGTCTGGTGGATTCTCACCCTACTTCTGCTGCTCCTTCTGTTGCTCCTCCCAATAAAAAACAAAAAACAGCTGAGCCTTTCGACCTCAACGCTCCCGATTTTAATGCCATTGAATTTGTGGATCAGCGAATCGGTCCCTATGGTACCCTCTCAATGGACGATGTGTCCATCCTTCATCATTTGGAATTTATGGCCTGAAATCACGTACAGATGGCGTATATGGCGGCTGCTATATACCGAACTGCTCAAAATCTTCCTCTCCATGCTACCAAGGCATTTGTGGAGGAGGCAAAGCAGGAGTTTGACCGGATGAAGGGGCTGAAGGAGGAGCTTGAATTAAAGGTGACCAAGTTGGAGAAGGATCTAGAGAATGAGAAGGCGAGTTCCCTTTCACTGGCGGCTTCTTTGAGGTTGGCCGAGGACACAACTTTGATGCATAAGGAGAGTTATATTACGACTTATCGGGAGGTGATGCGCCTGAGGGAGGAGTTGAACAATGCCCGGGAAGATTATTCTGAGCTCCAAGGTCATCTCGTTGGCAGCGTGACTGCTGCATACGAGAACTTGAAGGAGCAAGTTCGAGTCATTGCTCCCGAGGCCGATCTCACCCCTTTCAGCCTGGACAATGTTGTCAGGGATGGCAAGATTGTCCCTGATGACGATGGTGATGATGATGTTGATCCTCCTCCTGTGTCCTCTGCCAAAGTGTCGACCTCTTCTGCTCCTCCGGTTGCACCTGATTCAGATTGCCTGGTTCTGAACCGGGAGGATGGAACTATAGATGCCGTGCCTATTCTGACTCGTCCTCCTTCTCTTTGTCCTGATGATACCAAGAAGGCTCCTGATGCTTGCTGATCTCTTTCTAGATATTTATGTAGTTGGCCCGGCTTGTGGGCTCTTTAAAACTTTGTTTATTTTGCTGACGGTTTCTAGTTGCTTGTTTTAGCAACTTCATTTTGAAAAACAAAAAGTAGCTCGCCATCTTTAGCAGGTGTTGATGGCCGCCGAGGCTTTTTATAACTTTGTGGGTTATATGAGGGTTTTTGACTTGTTTTCTCTTTTGCTTTCTGAGAATGCTGGAACCTTATAGCTCGACTTCTTGGGATTGCTTTGTTCATGGCTTGGATCCTTTGAGTTTGTGTCTATGTGGATCCGACCTATTTCTCGGTTTTCTCGCTTTCGTACATACTTTTGGCGCTCCGTAACCGATTCTTTTGCGTTGGTCCCCTTCTAAGTTATTTTTGTAATCCCTTTTCTAGGAACTTTATTAGGTTCCCTTTGAGGATTACTTTTATAACTTCATTTTGTAGGAAATCGACTTCGTTAGGTCGATCTCTTCTTAAGTTATTTTTGTAATCCTCTTTCTTGGACCTTTGTCAGGTCTCTTTCAGGGATTACTTTTATAACTTCGTTTGGTAGGAAATCGACTTCGTTAGGTAGATCTCTTCTTAAGTTATTTTTGTAATCCTCTTTCTTGGACCTTTGTCAGGTCTCTTTCAGGGATTACTTTTATAACTTCGTTTGGTAGGAAATCGATTTCGTTAGGTCGATCTCTTCTTAAGATATTTTTGTAATCCTCTTTCTTGGACCTTTGTCAGGTCTCTTTCAGGGATTACTTTTATAACTTTGTTTAGTAGGAAATCGACTTCGTTAGGTCGATCTCTTCTTAAGTTAAAGTAATCCTCTTTAATAGGGTTGGCCAGACCTCTTTCCATGGTTTACTTATAACTTGGGTTAACTTGGTCCGACTTCTGTACGTCGGCCAGTCTTTAAGTTATTATTTTAGCTATCCGTAAGACCTCATCAGGTTCTTTTTTGGATTGCTTTTGATAACTTCTTACATTATTCTGTGTTCATCTTTGCCGATTTGTAGAAAGTGGTTGGCATCTTTAGATCATCTTTGGGGTGAATCGCGTTTTCACCTTTATCGGACGGTTATCTTTATCGTGATCGTGCAGTGAAATTGTTTTTCACTTTCTGCCGATCTGTTGCTTTATAATCGAACGATGAATACTTCAGATTAATGCGTCTTGAAATCTTGTAGAGTATCTAAATAAATTTTATTAAAATAAAAGTGCGAAATATATATATGTGGGAATTTTTTCATCCCTTTCAAGTTGGATAGTGTCTAGGTCTCATCCTGGTGCCTCATTAAAAAACCTTTTCAAGAAAAAGAGTGCATCAAATAGTGAGTTCATTTACCTTTTCTAACTGTAGTACCTTCTTAGGTTGCAGGCGTGCCATGATCTGGGAAGCTCTCGTCCATCAAGTTTGGTCAGTCTGTAGTAGCCCTTCCCAAGTACTTCTATAACTCGGTAGGGTCCTTTTCAGTTTGCTGCCAGCTTTCCTTCTCATGGTCGAGTTGTTCCAATATCATTTCGGATTAGGACAAAATCGTTCTCTGCAAAACTTCTCGGTACTACCCTTTGATTATATCTGGAAGCCATTCGGCGCTTTAGAGCTTCTTCTCTGATCCAAGATCTTTCTTGGATTTCTAGAAGTAGGTCGAGCTCTTCTCTTTGAAGTTGAGAATTGGTTTGTTCATTGTAGTGGACTACTCGGGGAGACCCTTCCTCGACTTCTATTGGAATCATTGCCTCCACTCCGTATGCTAATCGAAATGGTGATTCGTTCGTAGTAGAATGGGGGGTTGTTCGATACGCTCATAGGACTTGTGGAAGTTCCTCGGCCCAAGCCCCCTTTGCTTCTCGCAGTCTCCGTTTCAGCCCGGCCAGTATGACTTTGTTGGCCGCTTCGGCTTGTCCATTGGCCTGGGGATGTTCGACGGAGGTGAACTGGTGTTTTATATTCAAGTCGGCCACTAGTTTTCTGAAGCCTGCATCTGTGAATTGGGTGCCATTGTCTATGGTGATGGAGTATGGGACCCCGAACCTTGTAACAATGTTCCTATATAGGAACTTCTGACTTCTTTGGGCGGTAGCGTTGGCTAGGGGTTCTGCCTCGATCCACTTTGTAAAGTAATCTACCCTTACTATCAGAAATTTAACTTGTCCTAATCCCTGGGAAAAGGGGCCGAGAAGATCGAGTCCCCATTTTGAAAACGGGCAGAGCGAAGTTATGCTGATGAGTTCTTTTGGCGGGGCGATGCAGAAGTGGCATGTTTCTGACATGGTGGACATGTCTTTACAAATTCTATGGCTTCTTTCTGTAATGTTGGCCAATAGAACCCTGCCCGGAGTACTTTTTTGGCGAGGGCCCGCGCTCCGAGATGATTGCCACAAATGCCGCCGTGTACTTCTTCTAACACTTCCTTTGTGAGGGAGGTCGGCACGCATTTTAATAATGGTGCTGAGATTCCTCTTTTGTATAGGATGTTGTTTATGATGGTGTAGTACTGTGCCTCCCTTTTCAACCTCTTTGCCTCCTTTTCTTCTGTGGAGAGTGTTCCTGTTTCGAGGTAGTTGATTATGGGGGTCATCCATCCTCTATCCTGGTTTTCTATGGCCAGGACTTTTTCTTCTTCCGAGATTGACGGGTGATGGAGTGCAGAAGCTAGTGAAATAAAAATTTATTAAAATGGTTATGTTGCAAGTATAGTTCTTAACTCACCAAAAATCTGCCTATCAATTTAGAAATATGTCACAGAAAGTTTAAATTAAAATTACTGGGAGTTTTAAGTCCCAGGTCGTCTCCCAACGAGTTGCAGAAAAGTGTGCTATTTTATTAATCAGATTTTCCAAAAAGTTGAGCTAAGTAAATTGGGATTTAAATTGAGGAATTTTAAATAATATAAATAAAAGCCTTGACTGGGAATTGATTGGTTAGAATCTCTATCATTGATGGAATGATTTTTAAGATTGATTTATAATTAATGGTTACTCTGTTTGGTTATCCTTTACTAGGTAAGGGAAAGTCAAACAAGTTGGAATGCCAGATCTGTTCACGAGTTACAACCCACTTAGTTCAAAGGGATTGGCGTTGGTGACAGGATAGCAATCCAACAATTAACCCAACTACAATTTTTTTTCTTCAATCCTTCCAACTCAAGAGTTCCTTTTAATCAATTCCCCATCAAGTAATGAAACTACTCACGCATTGTAAATAAAGAATCCATGGCACATGAAAGGGAATTAAAAGAAGACATGATTATTGGAATTGAAATTAAATTAAAAAGAAATAATCCTTGCATTAATTAATCATAAAAGTATCTGAATGACAAAATTGAACATAACAAAGAACATGGAAGAATAAAACCAAGTTAAGAGAACAAACTAGAGTGATGAAGTCTTGATGAGGAAATAACTCTTCTCAATGTTCCAATGCTAAGACCAATTGAAAGTTAAAATTCAAAAATCTATAGAGAGAAAACCTAAGAGAGTGAAAAACTAGATCTCAAAACTACTGAATGAATGTGTCTCCGTTGTTTCTGCATATTCTCCGACTCTAGTCTGCTGTTCCGGGCCGAAATAGGGTCCAAAATCGCTGGTTTTGGATTCTGCAGATTATGCAAATCGCGCATGTCACGCGGTCGCGTCGTCCATGCGGACGCGTCGCTTGCGCCTTTCCTCTTCACGCGTTCGCGTCATCCAAGCTACCGCTTTGCTTGTGCTTTCCAATCCGCGCGGCCGCGCAAGCCTTGCGGCCGCGTCACTGCGATTTGCGCTCCTTCGCGCAGTCGCGTGAGCCATGCGACTGATAAACCACTATTTTATGGTTTATCTTGTGCTCAATTGAGTGATTTTTATCTACTCTTTACCCACTTATTCGTACTATTTGCATGGTTTTATATTTCCTTCCTGATTATGTGCTTTGATTGAAAACATGCTTCTTTGGACTTATATTTGCTTATTATTAATCCTCTCTTATCACCATTAGATGCCTTGATATGTGTGTTAAGTGATTTCAGAGATTACAGGGCAAGAATGGCTTGGAGGACGGAAAGGAAGCATGCAAAAGTGGAAGGAATACAAGAAGTTGGAGAAATTGCTAAGCTGTCCAGCCTGACCTCTTCGCACTCAAACGGATATAACTTTAGCTACAGAGCTCCAAACGATACGGTTCTAGTTGTGTTGGAAAGCTAACGTCCGGGGCTTCGATTTGATATATGATTTACCATAGTTGCTCCGACGCCAGGCGACGCGAACGCGTGGGTCACGCGGACGCGTGACCTGGCCAACACCCAATCCGCGCGGTCGCGTGAACGACGCGGCCGCGTCACTTTTCCGCGACCTGTACGGACCAAAAAGTGTTGGAAGTGATTTCTGGGCTGTTTCTGACCCATTTTTTGGCCCAGAGAACACAGATTAGAGGCTATAAAGTGGGGGAATGCATCCATTCATAATCATGCCTCTCATAATTTACTTTTCATGTTTTAGATGTAGTTTTGGAGAGAGAGGTTCTCTCCTCTCTCTCTCTCTCTCTTAGGATTTAGGTAGTGTTTTTAGAAATTAGGATTTAGGACTTCTCTTAGCTTTCTAGAGTGACTCTCGATCCCAGGTTTAATATTCCTTTTTACTTTTTAATTTCTCTTTTATATTTTGATTACTCTGAAGCCTTTATTATGTTTGATTGATGTTGCCCAATTGGCTGTTGATGACATTTTTATTTAATGATAATTGAGGTATTTTCAGTTTATAATTATTCTCTTTGAATTAAGTTGCCATGCTTCCCATCTAAAGATATTTTTATTATTCCAGCAATTTTACTTTTTCCCCTTTTGGTTCTGATTAAGAATTTAGTAACTCAACAGTTATTGAACTCAACGTAATTAATAATCGTTATCTTGCTAATTGAGCTAAACCTAAATAATTCCAACCTTTTCTTAGGAAATAATTAGGATTCAAAGGTCAATTTAATTAGTCCCTTGACTTTCCTTTGCCCTGGTAAAGGTTGACCAAGTGGAGTTTAGATTCAACTTTTATTATAGTTGAGAGAGATAACTAAGTTAGACCTCTAAATTCCCTTATCTTGCCAAAAGTTGTTTTACAGTTATTATTTATTTTTAATTGCCATTTAATTCACTCCTCATTTAAATCACTTGCTTCTCACCTTCTAAACCCCGAATTCACAACCTTTATAGCCAATAATAAGAACATACTTCTTTGCAGTTCCTTGAGAAGACGACCCGATGTTTGAATACTCGGTTAACAATTTTTAAAGGGGTTTGTTACTTGTGACACCCAAAACGTTTGTATGAAAGGATTTTTGAAGGTTTAGAAACTATACTTGCAACGAGGATTTATCCGCAAATTTCTAGACCACGCAAAAGTTTCTCTCATCAAAATGGCGCCGTTGCCGGGGAATTGCTAACGTGTGCCTTATTATTGGTTATTGTAAATATTTTTCTTTTGCTTGTTTATTTATTTTCGTTTTTCCTTTTTATCTTTATTTGCTACTATGAACTCTCACCCCTCTCGCTTTGAGTTTGGTTCTAATATTGTTAAAGGAAATAGAAGTTACAGCAGGAATGTGCACCAAGGTCAGACCAATCAAGGATGGATGGAACCAAGAGGATCTAATCAACCCTTTTGGCAGCAACACCCTCCGAGATATCCTGGACAAAGACCATTCTACCGCGCATACGCAGCTGAAAGACATGGTGGACAACCTTGTAACTACCAACAAGCCCCACCCCGTGCATACGAACCGTCCTTTCAACATAACCTCGAACCACCACACTCACAAGCTTCTCTTCACTATTCGCCATCATATGATCCTTCCTTACCCCAATACCAATCCAATCGTTCCCAGTCATCACTACTTCCCTATGTATCGTGTCTAAGTCCAGCAAACCGCGAAGCAGAGGATCGCCTAAAAGAAACAATAACTAAATTTTAAACAACCATTCAACAACTGGAGCACGCACTAATCCAATGGGCCACTAAATGCTCAAATATACAAGGATCAACCACAGCTCCATGTGGACAACTCGATGAAGAGCGTAGCATGAAAGAAATACTAGAGACTCCAGTGGACAAGGCAGAGAATGAATTTGTACTAGAACAATTAGAAGAGGCTGTCTTTGTTCAAGAAGAAGAGTTGGTTGAAGATCTAGGCGATGCTGAACTTCCTTGGGAATCCAGAATTGAGGAAAACTCCGTCCAGGATGCTACAGTTGATGCTAAGGAAGATACTGTACAATCTCCAAGGCAAGTCATTTATGAGGAATCAAACGGAATAATCCAAGAAGCAAATTCCCTTGATGGTGATATTCACAAGTCTAGCTCTCTTGGTGATGAACTTGCGTCCGCAAGTGAATTCTCTGAGATCGAAGAATCTTCCCCAAGTGAATATGAAGATGATACGGAGGTAGATTTCTCTCAACCTCCAATCTATGACTTGAGTGATGAGGAAGACATGGAAGACTTTGACCAGGACACAGATACAATTGAAGATCTTTGCAAAGAAGTGGAGGAATTCACAGAAGAGCATAAGGGAGTAGAACTTGCAGAACCACTAAAAACACCTATCCCAAGGCCATTACCACCTAAGACAAGCTTCAAGTGGGTACAATCCTTAACTTATGACTTTACTTATTCACTTGAATATGGTTTACTTGAAACAGATGGCCAGCTTAGAGCTCTCTGCGGCTTTAAGAGTAAAAGGGAAATGGCTCGTACTCAGAGCTGGTGTACAAGGTTCAATAAAGTTCCACGCTTCACCTCGAAGTACACGGATTGGTATCGTGCTCAATTGCATGGATCACGGAGAACGTTTGGTTACCATGGTGAGATTCTACTCTTTAAACCGCCCGGATGGAAATAAGTAGATCAAGACGGAGGCGGATTTAAAAGCAAGGCTTGGAATCCTGGAGTTTATTCTGACATTTGTCGTCCCGGGAGCCTAACAATATATTTAAAGCTGCTCAGACGCTTCACATGCCTAGTTTGGGACCCCGGAGGCTATTGGCATTCCATGCACTGGTGGAGGTTTTTGGACGAATTTAAACATAAACCACCATAACAGGATACTCCTCCAATGTCCAACTTAAGGACTTTAACTAAAAGTGCTAGGTGGGAGACAACCCACCATGGTATGGTCGTTTCTTTTTCAGTTTATTTCATCATTATTTGTTTTTATTTTTATTTCCTTTTCATTTTACTTTAGTAAACCTGGAATCATGCATAGCACTCATATTAATCACTGCATTCTACATTGTTCATGCATATATAAAAAAAAATTTTTGCTACGCGTCGCTTGGAGAGAAAGGAAAATTAAAAGTGAACAGAGAGTCACGCAGGAGCGTGGCTGGAGGCGTGCTAATGGGACATATCGACCCACGCGACCGCGTCGCTGACGCATCCGCGTCGAATGGGAAGTATGGCCTCCCACGCGACCGCGTGTCCCACGCGACCGCGTGCCCCACGCGGCCGCGTGCCCTGCATTTTCGACGTAAAAGGGTGCACAATGCCATATTGTGCGAAGAGTGGTGCTGGAAGCACAATCCTTGTCACACAACTGCGTTGCCGACGCAGCCGCGTCAATTATTTTCTGACACACACTAACGCGATCGCGTGACCCACGCGATCGCGTCACCCAATTTTGGCAATTAAAATGAATCGAACAGAGAGTTGTGCTGGAGCGAGGCTGCACTCGCGCCAGCAGCGCAACATGGGTCATGCGACCGCGTAACTGACGTGATCGCGTGCCCATACTTAACGCGCATCCACGCGAACGCGTGCCTTCCGCGGCAGCGTCGCATGCGCCGCACAGCTCACCCTAAAATTGCCACATATCTTATCTTTCTCTCCTCCAAATCCTAATTTTTCTTATCCTTTCTTATTTACTTCCTCTTCCATTCTTTCCCTTCTCATTCTTATTTTTCTTTTTATTTTATTTGTATTTATTTGCATATTTCATTCATTGCATTTTAATTTTGCGCACATTTTTATTTTTCCATTGGTGTTAAAAATTTTTCTTATTCAACTGTTGCTTCTTTTCTTTAATTTATTTTGGTAACTTGTTTTTCACTGTGGGATGATATTAATTATATGCCAATGCCAATCTTTTATGATACTTGCACTCCATTTGCATTGACATGAGCTTGTATTGATACTTCTACTACCCACACTCCTCCCCTATGTTACAAATTTTATACCACTGGTATGCCATGGCTTCTATTGTTTTCTCACGTACATGCTGAAGCTTCCATGTAAATGAGACCATTATCGTTTGGCATTACCCAACCCATATTTCATTTATTTTCTATCTTTATTACTGGGTTACTTTTTCTTCCCTTTTTCTTTCAGGATGGCCACCCGAAAGGGAATCAGAAGACGTTTACATGGGGAGACAGACAAGTCCATCTGCAAAATCTTGAAGAAAGGCATCAGTTGGAACAACCCGTCCACCTGCACATCTCAGCATGCACCGAGGACGGTGCAATCTTTAAGTGTGGGGAGATCGATACCGATCTCCATGGGTTAGTTACCTCTTGACTCAACACCAATATTTTATTTTATTTGTTTGTTCATTATTGCATTTGCATGTTTAATTACATATTTGTTTGATTTTATGCATTTAGCTACTACTTGGTTAAAATAATAAATTTCTTTTAAGACCCTATTTTTGAAAATTTTCACTAATTTAAATTGAAAATTTTTATTAAAAATTTGTTTGAAGTTGTAATTGGAACATAGTTTTTGAGCCAAAGAACACACAACCTGTGAGATTTGAGCTTATTTACATGGTTACATTATTTAACCATAAACATTTTATTCTTGTGTGTTTACTTCTCTATGATTGCAATCTTAGCTTTGTTTCATTCTATATATCCAATATTTAGTGTATTTAAATGCTTGCATATGATTGAGGCCATTGTTAATTCTAGCTCACTTATCCCAAAATTAGTCTACCTTTTACATCACCCTTGTTAGCCCCCTTGAGCTTTTAATCCCCCTTAAGCAGAAAAAACAAAATAAAAAAATTCCAAGTTGAATCCTTGGTTAGCTTAAGATAGAAAATCATGAAAAGAGTTAAATGTGGGAAACCTTGTGGGAACATTTGTGATAGAAACAAAGGATTAGGAAGATTAAAAAGAAATAAAAATAAATTTGGAAAGCATGCTCATAAGAAAATCAAAGTGATTTAATTACCATGTGCATAAAAAAAAAATTCAGCATCTGAATAAAAGGGGATACAAAAAGAAATTCCCCAATGAAAACAATGCACATGGGATAAAAATAAAAAGTAAAACATGAGCATGTAATACAAAAGTGGGAAAAATTATGGGTAGCTAGGTATGATTTTAAAGTTATATAGAGTGTATGTATGCTAGGTGAGATCTTAGACTAATCAAGGATTCACTTTATAAAGCTCACTTAGCCATATATATACCCTTACCCTTACCTTAGCCCTATTACAACCTTGAAAAGATCTCATGATGTTTGCATTGATGCATTAAATATTGTTGATTGGTTAGATGAAGAACAAAGTGTTAGAAAGCATGACTAGGGAAGAGTAGAGTGATTGACCCTAGACACTTGAGAGATTAGAAGTGCATATACATTTCCTGTGAGGGTTCAATGCTTGATTCTATGTTCCCTGCTTTCATGAGCTATCTTCTTACAAGTTTACTTATCTTTTATTGTGTAATTTGAATTAGTGGAATTTGGTTTATATTTATTCTTAGAGAATTTATTTACTTTTACCAAGTAGGTAGAAACATTTTACATGTAGTTGCATTCATATACATAGGTTGCATTTCATAACATTTCACCTTTCCTCTTCATCTTTATAGCTTCTTTTGAGCTTAGCATGAGGACATGCTAATGTTTAAGTGTGGAGAGGTTGATAAACCACTATTTTATGGTTTATCTTGTGCTCAATTGAGTGGTTTTTATCTACTCTTTACCCACTTATTCATACTATTTGCATGGTTTTATATTTTCTTCCTGATTATGTGCTTTGATTGAAAACATGCTTCTTTGGACTTATATTTGCTTATTATTAATCCTCTCTTATCACCATTAGATACCTTGATATGTGTGTTAAGTGATTTCAGAGATTACAGGGCAAGAATGGCTTGGAGGATGGAAAGGAAGCATGCAAAAGTGGAAGGAATACAAGAAGTTAGAGAAATTGCTAAGCTGTCCAGCCTGACCTCTTCGCACTCAAACGGCTATAACTTTAGCTACAGTTGTGTTGGAAAGCTAACGTCCGGGGCTTCGATTTGATATATAATTTGCCATAGTTGCCCCGACGCCAGGCGACGCGAACGCGTGGGTCACGCGGACGCGTGCCCTGGCTAACACCCAATCCGCGCGGTCGTGTGGACGACGCGGCCGCGTCACTTTTCCGCGACCTGTACGGACCAGAAAGCGCTGGAAGTGATTTCTGGGCTGTTTCTGACCCAGTTTTCGACCCAGAGAACACAGATTAGAGGCTATAAAGTGGGGGAATGCATCCATTCATAATCATGCCTCTCATAATTTACTTTTCATGTTTTAGATGTAGTTTTGGAGAGAGAGGTTCTCTCCTCTCTCTCTCTCTTAGGATTTAGGTAGTGTTTTTAGAAATTAGGATTTAAGACTTCTCTTAGCTTTCTAGAGTGACTCTCGATCACAGGTTTAATATTCCTTTTTACTTTTTAATTTCTCTTTTATATTTTGATTACTCTGAAGCCTTTATTATGTTTGATTGATGTTGCCCAATTGGCTGTTGATGACATTTTTATTTAATGATAATTGAGGTATTTTCAGTTTATAATTATTCTCTTTGAATTAAGTTGCCATTGCTTCCCATCTAAAGATATTTTTATTATTCCAGCAATTTTACTTTTTCCCCTTTTGGTTCTGATTAAGAATTTAGTAACTCAACAGTTATTGAACTCAACGTAATTAATAATCGTTATCTTGCTAATTGAGCTGAACCTAAATAATCCCAACCTTTTCTTAGGAAATAATTAGGATTCAAAGGTCAATTTAATTAGTCCCTTGACTTTCCTTTGCCCTGGTAAAGGTTGACCAAGTGGAGTTTAGATTCAACTTTTATTATAGTTGAGAGAGATAACTAAGTTAGACCTCTAAATTCTCTTATCTTGCCAAAAGTTATTTTATAGTTATTATTTATTTTTAATTGCCATTTAATTCACTCCTCATTTAAATCACTTGCTTCTCACCTTCTAAACCCCGAATTCACAACCTTTATAGCCAATAATAAGAACATACTTCTTTGCAGTTCCTTGAGAAGACGACCCGAGGTTTGAATACTCGGTTAATAATTTTTAAAGGGGTTTGTTACTTGTGACACCCAAAATGTTTGTATGAAAGGATTTTTGAAGGTTTAGAAACTATACTTGCAACGAGGATTTATCCGCAAATTTCTAGACCACGCAAAAGTTTCTCTCATCAGCGACCGCGTCACTTTTCGCTGGTTATCTCCTCAAATTCTTGTGTTCCTTCCATTTTTGCTAGCTTCCTCTCCAATCTTCGTCTCATTCATGCCCTATAAAGCCTGAAACACTTGACACACAGATTAGGCATCGAATGGAATAAAGGAGAATTAAAATTAAATAATTAAAGTCTCTAGGAAGCAATTTTCAAACATGTAATAAATTCAGGAAGGAAATCTAAATGCATGCTAAATTGATGAATAAGTGGGTAAGGATCATGGCAAAACCACACAATTAAATATAATATAAACTATAAAATAGTGGTTTATCAACCTCCCCACACTTAAACATTAGCATGTCCTCATGCTAAATTGAAGGAGACAAGGAAATAAGTATGAACATGCAGAAACTCATGAAATGCAATGCAATCCTACATATATAAATAAATGCAACTATATGATTATTGTCCACTTGATCAAAAGTAAATAAGCCCTTCAAAACAATTACAAATCAAATTCCACTAATTCTATCATCATATAATAAAACCGATAAAAGTGCAAGAAGATAGCTTATGAAGGCCGGAAACATGAAAATTCAAGCATTGAACCCTCACTAATAATGTATGTACGCTCTAATCTCTAGTGTATAGGGTAATCACTCTATTCTTCTCTAGTCATGTTTCTAACTTTTGTTTTTCTCCTAACCAATCAACAATAGTTAATATACCAATGCAAACATCATGAGGTCTTTTCAGGGTTGTAATGGGGCCAAGGTGCAGGTAATGGTATATATATATGGCTAAGTGAGCTTTATAAATTGAATCTTTAATTAACCTAAGCTCTCACCTAATATACATATATTCTATATACTTTTAAATTCATGCCTAGCTACCCATAATTCCCTTTTTCAACCCATACTCATGTTTCAACCTTGTATTTTAATTCTATCATATGTGCATTGATCTTTGAATTCTGAATTTAACATTGGGGTAATTTTGTCCCCCTATTTATTTGTTTTATCATTTTTTTCTTTTTTTTCTTTTTTTTCTTTTTTTTTTGAATTGAAATAAATAAAGCTTATCAATGCACATAGATTTTTTATTCTTATAGTTTCACATGAATGGGTATCCAAATTTCCTTTAAATTTTCATGACACATTCCCTTAACAACTTTTGTTCCCACAATTTCCCATACTTAACTAGCACACACAATTCTATCTTAAGCTAACCAAAGATTCAATTTGGGATATGCAATTGTTTTTCAGTTTAAGGTTAGTAATGTGGTAAAATATAGAACAAATGGGGTTTTAAAGGCTCAAAGTGGTTAACAAGGGTAATTGAAAAGGGTAGGCTTGATTTGGATAAGTGAGTTTAAACAAATAATGGCCTCAATCATGTGCAAGCATGTAAATATAATAAATATTGGACATATAAGATAAAACAAAATATAGATTACAATCATAGAGAAGTAAACACACAAGAATAAAATAATTATGGTTAAATAATTTAACCATACATAAAGGCTCAAATCTTTCACAGGTTGTGTGTTCTTTAGCTCAAACATCATGTTCCAAATACAACTCAAGCAGATTTATCATAAAAATTTTGAAAAATTAGTGAAATTTTGTTCCAAAGATAGATTTTTAAAAGAAACTTATTGTCTTTTCAATCAAGTAGAACATGCATGCAACTATCCTAACCTATGCAATTTATTCTATTCTATAAAAGAAAGAAAAATCTAACTAAAATATCCTAATTATTGGTGTCAGAGAAGAGAATTTACCTCCAGAAGTCAGGTACTGACCGACCTCCCTACACTTAAGGCTTTGCACCGTCTTCGGTGCCATCTGTCAGGAACAGGGGTGGGCTGGTAGCAGTATCTCCACAGTCGGGACCATCATGGCTCCCGGTGCTGGTAAAAGAAGTGGAGTCCGGGGTGTCTGAGTCTCTGAAGTGTCCCTTGAGTAGCTCCTTGAGGTGTTTGAATCGGCGCTCGTTACGGCGCTCTCTCATCTTTGCTTTCTGTTCATGCCGATCCAACTTTTCAAGTATCTGCTGGAGCAATTTCTCAGTGGTAGATGCTTGTGGTGTTGAAGAAGGAATATCTTCAACCGGCTCAGTAGGCTGGCTTGTAGTGGCTGCTGAAAATCTGAGGTATTTCCCGTTAGGGGACATATTGATCATCCCGTGGAAGCATGGCTTTGGTGTCCCCAGCTCTGCAGGAGACTCCGGCTGTTGAGACAAGATTTGAGACCAAGGCGGGGAAAGGTAAGTTTCTCGCGATTTGTACATGCTCCATAGCATTCCGAATGTGTCTTGAGAGATTCAGAGGTTGGTCTGTAAGGATGCACCATAGTAGAACAGCCATGTCCGCAGTGAAGGAGGACTCATGAGTGCTCGGAAAGACGTAATAGAACATGATCTATGCCCATACGCGAGCCTCCAAGGTAAGTGCGGAAGCCAAGATTCCCTTAGGGCGGTTGCGGTGGAATCCGTAGATCCAATGGCTGCCAGGTAAAGCGATGACTCCGAGAACGGAGTCCCAGTCAAATTGGTATCTCTGGCGCTGAAGGGTGGCTTCTTGAAAAGCGTCCATTCCTGCTGGAATAGGGGGAAGACTCAAAACTTGCTGAATGGCCTCTTCTGTGATGGGGACTTGCTTCTGCCGGACATAAACAGACTGCAGGGTCGGTATGTAGAAGTTGGAGTAGAACTCAACTACCCAAGAAATATTGACCTGCCTTGGCTGTCTCCGTAGGAAACCCCATTGTCTTCGCTCAATTTGCGGCTCAACAAAGGTGGCAATATTGGACGGAAGGATAAGAAGGTATTCATTGTTATAGTTCCTTTCTGCTAGGATAGGGAACATCTACTCACAGTAGCGATTGGGAAATCGCGCAGTGTCCTTTGCTGGAAAGGCTTTCTCCTTGTCGTCAACCTTTATTATCCTCTTAACTCTTTTTGTTGAGGGCTTGACTGCGGTTGAAGAAGGCTCTGCCACTAATGCTCTTTTAGTTCCTCTTCTTGCTGGTGGTTTGGAAGTAGCTTTCTCTTTTCCGTTCTTGGTGGCCATCCTGAAAGAAGGGAAAAGAAAGGAAATTAAATTCAAAGAGATAGGGCAAGGAAGAGGGTATTGTAAGTGATAGTCAATGCACAATAAAGATAAATGGCATTAAAACATGGTCCAGATTACATGTGAAAAGCACATTAATGGAAATATAGCAAGTGCATGTAGGACAATGGAATGCAAGAGGTGTATTGGCATGCAGGCAAAGGCATGAGTAGCATATATCAAACATACAATGTCCAGTTTAGATTACCATTTGTAACAAACTATCACGTTCGTATTGATAATTAAATCTAATTAATAAAATAACAAGGAAAAGTTGTGAAAAGCAAGCATTGAATAGTATAGCAACATAGAGAAGTGCATAATGCCACATGAGCTTTTTCACAAACATATAGCATGCATGGTGAATAGGGTATTGAAAATATGAAGAGAAACATGCAAGCAATCCCTTAAATAGGAGAAAAATAATTGTCAAACAATTTGCAATAATCCACAAGCATATAATGATAAATAATGACTCAAAAGGTTTCTAACACCATGTAAAAAGAAAAGAAGAAGAAGAAAGAAAAAGAATGATTTGAAAAGAAAAAGAAAAGAAAAAGAAAATAATAATATATATACATAATATAATAAGGATGATGGAAAAGAGAAGAAGGTAAAACCTTGTTAATGGAGGGGGGACAGAGAGAGAGTGAAAGGTGAGGTAGAAGGGGGAAGGGAGAAAGAAGAAAGAAGGGGGGAAAAGAAAAAGTACGATTTGGAGGAGAGAAAGATAAGATAATTTGGCTATTGGGTTGAGCTGTGCGGCGCATGCGACGCGGCCGCAGAAGGCACGCGTTCGCGTGGGTGCGCGTCAGGTAAGACGACGCGATCGCGTCAGTCACGCGGTCGCATGACCCGTGTTGCGCTGCTGGCGCGAGTGCAGCCTCGCTCCAGCACAACTCTCTGTTCGATTCATTTTAATTGCCAAAATTGGGTGACGCGATCGCGTGGGTCACGCGATCGCGTGAGTGTGCGTCAGAAAATAATTGACGCGGCCGCGTCGGCAACGTGGTCGCGTGACAAGGATTGTGCTTCCAGCACCAATCCAGCACCACTCTTGCACAATATGGCATTGTGCACCCGTTTACGTCGAAAATGCATGGCGCGCGGCCGCGTGGAGCACGCGGTCGCGTGGGAGGCCATGATTTCCATGCGACGCGGTCGCGTGGGATAATTTGTGCCTTTGGCATGACTCCAGCGCTGCTCCTGCGTAACTTTCTGTTCATTTTTATTTTTCGTTACTCCCCTGCCACGCGGACGCGTCGCTGGTACGATCGCGTCGCGTGGCGAAATTTTTGTTTTTTAAGGAAAGATAAAGACATGTAATTGAAAGAACACGAAAGCACTAATAAAGAGAAGAGTTATTTAAAGAAGAAAAACTAAAAGTGAAGAAAAGAACGATCGTACCGCGGTGGGTTGTCTCCCACCAAGCACTTTGCTTTAACGTCCGTAAGTTGGACGCTCCACTAGCTCAATCTGTTGTTATGTGGGGATCTTCCGGGTGGAAGATCTCAAGCTCCTTGCTTTTCTGCACCTTCTCACCATGGTACAGCTTCAGGCGGTGTCCATTAACCTTAATAAATTTAGAGCTTGAAGGATGGCTTAGGTGATAAACTCCGTACGGTTCAGCCTTCTCTACTTTGTATGGACCTTCCCATTTTGATCATAACTTACCGGGCATGAGCCTCAGTCGAGATTTGTAAAGGAGAACAAAATCTCCAAGTTAGAACTCTCTCTTCTTGATGTTTTGATCATGCACAGCTTTCATCTTTTCCTTATATATTCTGGAGTTTTCATAAGCTTCTAGGCGAAGGTTCTCCAGTTCCTGCAGTTGCAACTTCCTTTTAGCTCCGGCCGTCTCAATTTCCATGTTGCACTCTTTAACTGCCCAGAAGGCTCTGTGTTCGATTTCAACTGGAAGATGACAAGCTTTTCCATAAACTAAGCGGAAGGGACTCATCCCAATGGGTGTCTTGTAAGCTGTTCTATATGCCCACAGTGCATCTTGTAGTCTGGTGCTCCAGTCTTTTCTGTGAGGCTTTACTATCTTTTGCAAGATTCGTTTAATTTCTCTGTTTGACACCTCGGCTTGCCCATTAGTTTGGGGATGGTAAGCTGTTGCAACTTTATGGATTATCCCATGCTTCTTCATCAATCTTGTTAGTCTCCTGTTACAAAAATGGGTGCCTTGATCGCTCACGATTTCTCGTGGTGATCCAAAGCGGCATATAATATGGTTTCTCACAAAGGAAACAACAGTGTTAGCATCATCAGTGCGGGTAGGAATTGCTTCTACCCATTTGGAAACATAATCTACAGCTAACAATATATAAAAATATCCACTAGAATTTGGAAATGGACCCATGAAGTCAATGCCCCAAACATCAAAAATTTCACAGAAAAAGCATATATTGTTGAGGCATCTCATCCCTCTTGAATATGTTACCAAATTTCTGGCATGGGTGACAAGATTTACAAAACTCAGCAGCATCTCTAAAAAGAGTAGGCCATCAGAATCCACACTCTAAGATCTTTCTAGCTGTTTGTTGAGGGCCAAAATGTCCTCCACTCTCAGATGAGTGACAGGCCTCTAAAATGGACTGGAATTCTGATTGAGGTACACAACGTCTAATTATCTGGTCAGCGCCACATCTCCATAAATATGGGTCATCCCATATATAATATTTAGACTCGCTTTTCAGCTTGTCTCTTTGATGTTTAGAAAAATGTGGAGGAAATGTGCGGCTAACTAAATAATTAGCAACAGGTGCATACCAAGGGACTACCTCAGATACTGCTTGCAGGTTGTCAAAAGGAAAATTATCATCTATAGGAGTAGAATCATCCTTAATATGTTCAAGGTGACTCAAGTGGTCTGCTACTAAATTTTGATTACCACTCCTATCCTTGATTTCTAAATCAAATTCTTGTAACAGTAGTATCCAACGTATAAGTCTTGGTTTGGATTCCTTTTTAGCCAATAGATACTTTAGAGCTGCATGGTCCGAATACACTACTACTCTAGTACCAAGTAAATAAACCCGGAATTTATCTAGAGCAAAAACAATAGCAAGTAGTTCTTTCTCAGTAGTAGTATAATTGGACTGGGCAGTGTCTAAAGTCTTAGACGCATAGGCAATAACAAAAGGATTCTTACCTTCACGCCAGCGCTGCTCCTACTGCATGGTTGGAAGCATCGCACATGATTTCAAATGGCTGGCTCCAGTCGGGTCCTCTCACAATTGGAGCTTGAGTTAGAGCAGTCTTTAGCTTATCAAATGCTTGTTTGCAATCCTCACTGAACTCGAACTCAATATCCTTTTGTAGTAATCTGGATAAGGGAAGTGCTACCTTACTAAAGCCCTTAATAAATCTCCTGTAGAAACCTGCATGGCCAAGGAACGAACGGACTTCCCTCACAGAAGAGGGGTAAAGTAAACTATAAATAACATTCACCTTTGCTGGGTCTACAGAAATGCCATTATTAATACCACATGTCCCAATACAATCCCTTGCTTTACCATAAAGTGGCATTTTTCGAAATTCAATACAAGGTTTGTATTAATACATCTATCTAATACTCTAGATAATCCATCTAAGCAAAGGTTAAAAGAATCACCACAAACGCTAAAATCGTCCATAAAAACTTCCATACAGTCCTTAATAAGATCAGAGAAAAGACTCATCATGCACCTTTGGAAAGTAGCTGGTGCATTGCACAAGCCAAAGGGCATTCTCTTATAAGCATAGGTCCCAAAAGGACATGTAAAAGTAGACTTTTCCTGATCCTCAGGAGCTATATGAATCTAGAAATAACCTGTGTAACCATCTAAAAAGCAATAATGTAATTTACCTGACAGGCTGGTGCACGAATTTGCAATCCGTACAACTAACCAGCAAGTGCATTGGGTCGTCCAAGTAATACCTTACGTGAGTAAGGGTCGATCCCACGGAGATTATTGGTTTGAAGCAATCTATGTTTATTTTATTAATCTTAGTCAGGATGTCAATAAGGTTATTTAGATTTAATTGTAAGAAGTAAAAGTGTTTGGAATAAGTAATTGTTACTTTATTAATGAAGAATATGTTGGGGTTTTGGAGATGCTTTGTCCTCTGAACTTCAAATCTTCCTTGAAATCCTTTTCCACACGCAAGGCTCCTTCCATGGCAAGCTGTATGTAGGGTGTCACCATTGTCAGTGGCTACCTCCCATCCTCTCAGTGAAAATGGTCCAGATGCTCTGTCACAGCACGGCTAATCAGCTGTTGGTTCTCGATCATGTTGGAATAGGATCCATTGATCCTTTTGCGTTTGTCATCACGCCCAGCAATCGTGAGTTTGAAGCTCATCACAGCCATTCAATCCTTGAATCCTACTCGGAATACCACAGACAAGGTTTAGACCTTCCGAATCCTCAAGAGTAGCCGCCATCAATTCTAGCTTATACCCCGAAGATTCTGATTAAGGAATCTAAGAGAAGCTCATTCAATCTGATGTAGAACGGAGGTGGTTGTCAGGCACACGTTCATGGATCTGAGGAAGGTGATGAGTGTCACGGATCATCACCTTCTTCATGTTTAAGCGCGAATGAACATCTTAGATAGGAACAAGCGTGTTTAAATGGGAAACAAAGGTAATTGTATTAATTCATCGAGACGCTGCAGATCTCCTTACCCCCAACAATGGAGTTTAGAGACTCATGCTGCCAAAAGGTGCAAATTTCAGATCTAAAATGTCATGAGATTCAAAGTAGATCTCTAAAAGTTGTTTAAATAGTAAACTAGTAACCTATGTTTACAGAAAATGAGTAGACTATGATAGATAGTGCAGAAATCCACTTCTGGGGCCCACTTGGTGTGTGCTGGGGCTGAGACTTAAGCTTCTCACGTGCCTGGGGCTGTTTTGGGCGTTCAACGCCAGGGTGTAACCTGTTTCTGGTGTTGAACTCCAGCTTGTAACCTGTTTTTGGCGCTGGACGCCAGACAGCAGCATGATACTGGCGTTGAACGCCAGTTTACGTTGTCTATCTTCGCGCAAAGTATGGACTACTATATATTGCTGGAAAGCCCTGGATGTCTACTTTCCAACGCCATTGAGAGTGCGCAATTGGACTCCTGTAGCTCCAGAAAATCCATTTCGAGTGCAGGGAGGTCATAATCCAACAACATCAGCAGTCCTTTTTCAGCCTAACTCAGATTTTTGCTCAGTTCCCTCAATTTCAGCCAGAAAATACCTAAAATCACAGAAAAACACACAAACTCATAGTAAAGTCCAGAAATATGATTTTTGCCTAAAAACTAATAATATTCTACTAAAAACTAATTAAAACATACTAAAATCTACATGAAATTACCCCAAAAAGCGTATAAAATATCCGCTCATCACAACACCAAACTTAAACTGTTGCTTGTCCTCAAGCAACTAGATAAATAAAATAGGATGAAAAGAAGTTAAGAAGTAATAATATTTCAGGGTTTTTAAGTGGAGCTCAGATTCTTATTAGATGAGCGGGGCTTGTAGCTTTTTGTTTCTGAACAGTTTTGGCATCTCCCTTTATCCTTTGAAATTCAGAATGATTGGCATCCATAGGAACTCAGAATTCAGATAGTATTATTGATTCTCCTAGTGTAGTATGTTGATTCTTGAACACAGTTACTTTATGAGTCTTGGCCGTGGCCCTAAGCACTTTGTTTTCTAGTATTACCATCGGATACATAAATGCCACAGACACATGACTGGGTGAACCTTTTTCAGATTATGACTCAGCTTTGCTAAAGTCCCCAGTTAGAGGTGTCCAGAGCTCTTAAGCACACTCTTTTTGCTTTGGATCACGACTTTAACCACTCAATCTCAAGTTTTTCACTTGGACCTGCATGCCACAAGCATATGGTTAGGGACAGCTTGATTTAGCCGCTTAGGCCTGGAACTATTTCCTTGGGCCCTCCTATCCACTGATGCTCAAAGCCTTGGATCCTTTTCACCCTTGCCTTTTGGTTTTAAGGGCTGTTGGCTTTTATTCCTTTTCTTGATCCAATGATTCCTTGTAAATTTTTTTTTCACTGCTTTTTCTTGCTTCAAGAATCAAATTCATGATTTTTCAGATCATCAATAATATTTTTCGTGTTCCTCATTCTTTCAAGAGCCAATATTCGTAAAATTCAGGATAAAATATGCACTGTTCAAGCATTCATTCAGAGAACAAAAAGTATTGTCACCACATATAATTAATTATAATTTTTATTATTAAGAATCTAAATTACTTCTTTATTCTAAAAATCTACTATTTTATTCATGTCTGATGATGATGAGAAAAATAAATTATAACTTTGATTGGGAATAAAACCAGAATAGATATGCTAACTACTACTACTACTACTACTATATATCTCCTTAGGTAAATTTCTATAATAACACTATCACAGAGTTAAAGCTAAAATTAGAACTCAATAACCTGTGTTTTGAGAAGTAGATGTTCCTCTGATCTGTGGGGTGCTTGGTCCTTCCAGGATTAATTTCTGGCGCTTCAGCTCCCTTAAATCACGCCCTTGCTCTTCTTGTTCCTTAAGCAGTTTGCAAAGTATGCTACTTTGATTGTTCTGTTCTTCCTTTATTTGGTTCATAGCTTCTTGCAATTTGGAAATAGATGCCTCAAGATGTTCCCAATATTCGAATTGAGCAAGTTTTGGGAGGACTTCCTGTGCTCTCCTCTTAATTGGATCATCCTGCAGCTGTTGTCTGTCCACTGATATTCTAGTGATTGGCCTCTCAACTGAGATATACTCTGTTATTCCCATCTTCACTCCGGCATCTCTGCAGAGCATAGAAATTAAGCTTGGATAGGCCAATCTGGCATCCTTGGAATTCCTGTTTGCTATTTTGTATAGTTCACATGAGATCAGTTGATGGACTTCTACTTCTTTTCCCAACATGATGCAGTGAATCATCACTGCTCTTTTAATAGTAACTTCAGAACGGTTGCTGGTGGGCAATATAGAACGCCCAATGAAATCCAGCCAGCCTCTGGCTGCTGGTTTGAGATCTTCTCTTTTGAGTTGATTTTGGATGTCAGTTGTGCTGGTGGTCCAACTGGCTTCAGGGATGCATATATCCTCTAGAATCTTGTCCAAGCCTTTATTTACCCTCATCATTCTCCTATTAAAGGAGTCTGGGTCATTTTTCAGTTGAGGAAGCTTAAAGATCTCCCTGATTTTGTCAGGATGGGTATGAACAATCTTTCCTCTGACTAAGGTCCGATGGTCATAGAGGGCAGCTCCAATTATTCTTTGCCTGTCTGTCTGCCATAGATTAGCATAGAACTCCTGAACCATGTTCCTTCCCACTTTTGTTTCAGGATTAGCTAGGATTTCCCAGTTCCTGTTTTGAATTTGTTCTTGGATCTCCGGATATTCATCTTCTTTCAGATCGAACTTGACTTCCGGGATCACTGATCTTAGACTCATTATTTTGTAGTAATGGTCTGAATGTTCTTTAGTTAAGAACTTCCCTTGATTCCAAAGTGGCTTTGGAATATTCTCTTTCTTGCCTCTTGGGTTGGGTTGTTTTCCTTTAGGGGCCATGATCAAAGTGAGTATGTTTTTGTGATCACGGATAAGCACACCAAACTTAGAGGTTTGCTTGTCCTCAAGCAAAAGAAAAGAGAGAAGAGGGATAGGAGGAGAGCAAGTGTGGAATGGTGGATGATGAGAGGGGCGCCGAAAGTGGATATAAAGGGAGGGGGGTGGGATTTCGAAAATAAGAAAGAGATATAAGATAAAAGATATCATTTATAAAAGATAAATATGACAAAAAAAGGATATAATTTAAAAAGATATGAATGATATTTAAAAATAAATTTGAAATTTATAATTTGAAAAAGATTTTAAAAGATAATTAACTTTGAAAAGAAATTGGAAAAAGAGTTGGATTGGATTGGAAAAAGGTTTATGTTTATGTATGAAGCTACATTTGATATTTTTGAAAAAGGGATTTTAGAAATTAGGGTTTTTAGAAATTAGGATTAAAAATTTTAGAATTGAAGGATGATATTTTGAAACATGTTTATGCAAGAAATCATGAATTGAAACATAAAATTTAGAAAATTTGTGAAGAAAAATGAATTTTACCTCCTCCCCACCATTCTGGCGTTAAACACCCAAACACTGCATGTTTTGGGCGTTTAACGCCCAATTGCTGCTTCTCCTGGGCGTTCAACGCCCAGCTGTTGCTTCTTTCTGGCGTTGAACGCCAAGAAGTCCTTTGTCACTGGGCATTTTTCTGAACGCCCAGGATGCTGTCAATCTGGCGTTAAACGCCCAGAAGGTGCTTCTTTCTGGCGTTCAACGCCCAGAAGATGCTCCTTTCTGGCGTTTAACGCCCAGATGGCTACCCTTACTGGCGTTGAACGCCCAGTGGGTGCTTCTTTTGGGCGTTCAACGCCCAAAACGTTTCTTACTGGCCTTTTTCACGCCAGTGAGCTCCAAAATTCCCTTGTAACTGTGAATTCAAGCAATTGCTATTTTACCTTGAAGATACTTTGACATATACCTGTGAAAAGAGATTAATTAACAAAAATCAAATAAAATTAAATTTTGTGAATAGCTGGGTTGCCTCCCAGCAAGCGCTTCTTTAATGTCGTTAGCTGGACTATTACTGAGCTTTAATCAAGTCTCAGTTTTGAGCATTCTTGCTCAAAATTGCCTTCAAGATAATGTTTAACTCTCTGTCCATTAACAATGAACTTTTTGTTAGAGTCATTATCCTGAAGCTCAACGTATCCATATGGTGATACACTTGTAATCACATATGGACCTCTCCACCGGGACTTCAATTTCCCGGGGAATAGTCCTAGAATTGAATAGCAGAACTTTCTGCCCTGGCTCAAAGACTCTGGATGACAATTTCTTATCATGCCATCTTTTTGCTTTCTCTTTGTGTATTTTTGCATTCTCGAAAGCATTGAGTCTAAATTCCTCTAGCTCATTTAACTGAAGCAATCGTTTTTTAACTAACTTGGCATCAAGGTTTAGGAATCTGGTTGCCCAGTAGGCCTTATGTTCCAGTTCCACTGGCAAGTGACATGCCTTTCCATACACAAGCGGGTATGGAGAGGTCCCTATAGGGGTCTTGAATGCTGTTCTGTATGCCCACAGAGCATCATCCAAGCTTCTTGCCCAATCCCTTCTACGGTTAATTACAGTCCGTTCCAGGATTCTTTTGATTTCTCTATTTGAGACTTCAGCTTGCCCATTAGTCTGTGGATGATATGGAGTGGCCACCCTGTGGCTAACTCCATAATGAACCAAAGCAGAATAGAGCTGTTTATTGCAGAAATGACTGCCCCCATCACTGATTAGTACTCTAGGGGTGCCAAATCTGCTGAAGATGTGTTTCTGGAGGAATTTTAACACTGTCTTAGTGTCATTAGTGGGTGTTGCAATAGCTTCCACCCATTTGGATACATAATCCACTGCCACCAGAATATAAGTGTTTGAGTATGATGGTGGGAAAGGTCCCATGAAGTCAATACCCCATACATCAAACAACTCAATCTCTAAGATTCCTTGTTGAGGCATAGCATAACTGTGAGGCAAATTACCAAATCTTTGGCAACTGTCACAATTAAGTACAAACACTCGGGAATCTTTATAGAGAGTAGGCCAGTAGAAGCCACATTGAAGGACTCTTGTGGCTGTTCGCTCACTTCCAAAATGTCCTCCATATTGGGATCCATGGCAGTGCCATAGGATCTTCTGTGCTTCTTCTTTAGGCACACATTTATGGATTACTCCGTCTGCACATCTCTTAAAGAGATACGGCTCATCCCAAAGATAATACTTTGCATCCGTGATCAGCTTCTTTGATTACTGCCTACTGTATTCTTTGGGTATGAATCTCACTGCCTTGTAGTTTGCAATGTCTGCAAACCATGGCACTTCCTCGATGGCAAAGAGTTGCTCATCTGGAAAGTTTTCAGAGATCTTAGTAAGAGGGAGGGACGCCCCTTCTACTGGTTCTATTCGGGACAAGTGATCTGCTACCTGATTCTCTGTCCCTTTTCTGTCTCTTATTTCTATATCAAACTCTTGCAGAAGCAACACCCATCTTATAAGTCTGGGTTTTGAATCCTGCTTTGTGAGTAGATATTTAAGAGCAGCATGATCAGTGTACACTATCACTTTTGATCCTACTAAATAGGATCTGAATTTGTCAATGGCATAAACCACTGCAAGTAGCTCTTTTTCTGTGGTTGTATAGTTCTTCTGTGCGTCATTTAGAACACGGCTGGCATAGTAAATGACGTGCAGAAGCTTGTCATGTCTTTGTCCCAACACTGCACCAATGGCATGGTCACTGGCATCACACATTAGTTCAAATGGCAATGTTCAGTTTGGTGCAGAGATGATTGGTGCTGTGACCAATTTAGCTTTCAGAGTCTCAAATGCCTGCAGACACTCCTTATCAAAGACAAATGGCGTGTCAGCAGCCAGCAGGTTGCTCAGAGGTTTGGCGATTTTTGAAAAATCCTTTATAAACCTCCTATAGAATCCTGCATGCCCCAGAAAGCTTCTGATTGCCTTAACATTGGCAGGTGGTGGTAATTTTTCAATTACCTCTACCTTAGCTTGATCCACCTCTATTCCCTTGTTCGAAATTTTGTGCCCAAGGACAATTCCTTCAGTCACCATAAAGTGACATTTCTCCCAGTTTAAAACTAGGTTGGTCTCTTGGCATCTCTTTAGAACAAGTGCTAGATGGTCAAGACAGGAGCTGAATGAGTCTCCAAATACTGAAAAGTAATCCATGAAGACTTCCAGAAATTTTTCCACCATATCAGAGAAAATTGAGAGCATGCACCTTTGAAAGGTTGCAGGTGCATTGCACAAGCCAAATGGCATCCTTCTGTATGCAAATACTCCAGATGGACATGTGAATGCTGTTTTCTCTTGATCCTGGGGATCTAATGCAATTTGATTATAACCTGAATATCCATCCAGGAAGCAGTAGTATTCATGACCTGCTAGTCTTTCTAGCATCTGGTCTATGAAAGGTAAAGGAAAATGATCCTTTCTGGTGGCTGTATTGAGCCTTCTATAGTCAATACACATACGCCACCCTGTAACTGTTCTTGTAGGAACCAGTTCATTTCTTTCATTATGAACCACTGTCATGCCACCTTTCTTAGGGACAACTTGGACAGGGCTTACCCAGGGGCTGTCAGAAATAGGATAAATAATCCCAGCGTCTAGTAATTTAGTGACCTCCTTCTGCACCACTTCCTTCATGGCTGGATTCAGCCGCCTTTGTGGTTGAACCACTGGCTTGGCGTCACCCTCCAATAGGATCTTGTGCATGCATCTGGCTGGGCTAATGCCCTTAAGATCACTGATGGACCACCCAAGAGCTGTCTTGTGAGTCCTTAGCACTTGAATTAGTGCTTCCTCTTCCTGTGGCTCTAAGGTAGAGCTTATGATTACAGGAAAGGTATCACCTTCTCCCAGAAATGCATATTTCAGGGATGGTGGTAATGGTTTGAGCTCGGGTTTAGGAGGTTTTTCCTCTTCCTGAGGGATTTTCAGAGGTTCTATTATTCTCTCTGATTCCTCCAGATCAGGCTGAACATCTATAAAGATGTCCTCTAGCTCTGATTCGAGACTCTCAGTTATATTGATCTCTCTTACCAAAGAGTCAATAATATCAACACTCAAGCAGTCATTTGGGGTGTCTGGATGTTGCATGGCTTTGACAATATTCAACTTGAACTCCTCCTCATTGACTCTCAGGGTTACTTCCCCTTTTTGGACGTCAATGAGGGTTCGGCCAGTTGCTAGGAAAGGTCTTCCTAGAATGAGAGTTGCACTCTTGTGCTCCTCCATTTCCAGCACCACAAAGTCAGTAGGAAAGGCAAATGGCCTAACCTTGACAATCATGTCTTCAATCACACCTGATGGGTATTTAATGGAGCCATCAGCAAGTTGAAGACATATCCGGGTTGGTTTGACTTCTTCAGTCAAACCGAGCTTTGTGATAATAGATGCAGGTATTAGGTTGATACTTGCCCCAAGATCACATAGAGCTTGCTTGGTACAATTACCCTCTAATGTGCATGGTATCATAAAGCTCCCGGGGTCTTTAAGCTTCTCAGGTAAGCTTTTCAGAATGACTGCACTGCATTCTTCAGTGAGGTAAACTTTTTCAATTTCTCTCCAATCTTTCTTATGACTTAAGATCTCTTTCATGAACTTAGCATAAGAGGGTATTTACTCAAGTGCTTCTGCAAACGAAATCTTTATTTCATGAGTCCTGAGATAGTCTGCAAAGTGGGCAAATTGCTTATCCTGTTCCGCTTGGCGGAGTTTTTGAGGATAAGGCATTTTGGCTTTATATTCCTCAACCTTAGTTGCTGCAGATTTATTACTTACAGAAGTGGGTTGGGAAGCCTTTTTAGAAGGGTTGTTATCAGCACTTGTATGTGACTGATCCCCCACTGACGTTTGAATGCCAGGGGTGGAAGCTGGAGTGGCGTTAGACGCCAACTCCTTATCTGTTACTGGCGTCTGAACGCCAGAACTGAGCTCCCTTTGGGCGTTCAACGCCAGATTCATGCTTGTTTCTGGCGTTGAACGCCAGGAATGAGCATGGTCTGGGCGTTTAGCGCCAGCATTATTCCTCTCTGGGCTCTGATTGTCCTCAGAGGGATTTTGAGTAGCCATTTGTTCATTTCTTGGCTTCCTGCTGCTTTGAAGTGAGGTATTTAATATTTTCCCACTTCTTAATTGAACTGCTTGGCCTTCTTTTGCTATTTGTTTTGACAGTTGCTTTTCTGTTTGCTTTAACTGTACTTCCATATTCCTATTAGCCATTCTTGTTTCCTGTAGTATTTCCTTGAATTCGGCTAGTTGCTGGGTTAGAAAGTCTAATTGCTGATTGAATTCATTAGCCTGATCCACAGGACTGAGTTCAACAGTTACTGTTTTAGCTTCTTCTTTCATGGAAGATTCACTGCTTAGGTACAGATGCTGATTTCTGGCAACTGTATCAATAAGCTCTTGAGCTTCTTTAATTATTTTTCTCATATGTATAGATCCACCGGCTGAGTGATCTAAAGAAATCTGAGCTTTTTCTGTAAGCCCATAGTAGAAGATGTCTAATTGCACCCACTCTGAAAACATCTCAGAGGGGCATTTTCTTAGCATCTCTCTGTATCTCTCCCAGGCATCATAAAGGGATTCATTATCTCCTTGTTTGAAGCCTTGGATGTTTAGCCTTAGCTGTGTCATCCGTTTTGGAGGGAAATAGTGATTCAGGAATTTTTCTGACAGCTGCTTCCATGTTTTTATGCTGTTCTTAGGTTGGTTATTTAACCACCTCTTAGCTTGATCTTTTAAAGCAAATGGAAACAGTAATAATCTATAAACATCCTGATCTACTTTCTTATCATGTACTGTGTCAGCAATTTGTAAAAATTGTGCCAGAAACTCTGTAGGTTCTTCATGTGGAAGACCGGAATACTGGCAGCTTTGCTGCACCATGATAATGAGCTGAGGATTCAACTCAAAGCTACTAACTCCAATGGAGGGTATACAGATACTACTCCCATATAAAGCAGTAGTGGGGCTAGCATATGACCCCAGAGTCCTCTTGGACTGTGCATTTCCACTTAGTTCCATGATGGAGTAAGGGAGATGGTATGTATGTTGATATTATTTATTTTATAAAAATTTATTTTATAAAATAAAATAAATATGAAATTAATAAAAACGGAATAAATAAAAAAAATTGGAAATATTTTGTGAAGATTTTCGAAAAATTTGAGGAAAAAGAGAAAGTGGTTAAGATATTTTTGAAAAAGATAATAAAATATATATATTAGAAATATTTTTTTTTCTAAACTTAAAAAGATAAGAATTGAAAAATTTTGAAATTGAAATCTGAATTTTTATATAAAAATTTCGAAAAAGAGAAAAAAAAGTTTAAAATTAGTTAGAAAAGATATTTTTTTTGAATTTTGAATTTTATGATGAAAGAGAAAAATACACAAAAGACACAAGACTTAAAATTTTTAGATCTAATGCTCCTTATTTTCGAAAATTTTGGAGGAAAAACACCAAGGAACACCAAACTTAAAAATTTTAAGATCAAAACACAAGAAAGACTCAAGAACACCTTGAAGATTCACAAGAACACCAAGAACAAAAGAGAGAACACCAAACTTAAAATTTTTAGAAAACCAAGATAAATTTTCGAAAATTAAAGAAAGATCAACAAGAAAACACCAAACTTAAAGTTGGGCACAAGATTAAATCAAGAAAAATTATTTTTGAAAAAAGATTTTAAAAAGAAGATGCCCAATTGCCAAGAACATAAGCCAACGCTATAACCAACTGAGCTAAAAATGTAACGTATTTTAAAGATGTATTATTTTTTTATGGATAAAAGTATAATTTTTGAAAGTTAATGTTTTGAAAAAGCACAAGAAAAACAAGAAAAGACACAAAACAAGAAAAACTCAAGATCAAACAAGAAAAATAAACAAGAACAACTTGAAGATCAATGAAGAACAAAGAACACAAATTTGAAAATTTAAAGAAAAATATAAAATATGCAATTAACACCAAACTTTGAACAAGACACTAAACTCACGAAAAGAAATTAAAAATTGATAAAGAAAAATAATATTTTTGAAAAAAAATTTTTTTTTGAAAAGAGATTATCCTATCAGAATTTAATGACTCTATAGTAACAAGAATAAATTATTCCTAATCTAAGAGATAAAATAAACCTTTAGTTGTTCAAACTCGAATAATCCCCAGCAGCGGCGCCAAAAACTTGGTGCACGAATTTGCAATCCGTACAACTAACCAGCAAGTGCACTGGGTTGTCCAAGTAATACCTTACGTGAGTAAGGGTCGATCCCACGGAGATTATTGGTTTGAAGCAATCTATGTTTATTTTATTAATCTTAGTCAGGATGTCAATAAGGTTATTTGGATTTAATTGTAAGAAGTAAAAGTGTTTGGAATAAGTAATTGTTACTTTATTAATGAAGAATATGTTGGGGTTTTGGAGATGCTTTGTCCTCTGAACTTCAACTCTTCCTTGAAATCCTTTTCCACTTCTGGGGCCCACTTGGTGTGTGCTGGGGCTGAGACTTAAGCTTCTCACGTGCCTGGGGCTGTTTTGGGCGTTCAACGCCAGGTTGTAACCTGTTTCTGGCGTTGAACTCCAGCTTGTAACCTGTTTCTGGCGCTAGATGCCATACAGCAGGATGATACTGGCGTTGAACGCCAGTTTATGTTGTCTATCTTCGTGCAAAGTATGGACTATTATATATTGCTTGAAAGCCCTAGATATCTACTTTCCAACGCCGTTGAGAGCGTGCAAATTAGACTCCTGTAGCTCCAGAAAATCCTTTTCGAGTGCAGGGAGGTCAGAATCCAACAGCATCAGCAGTCCTTTTTCAGCCTAACTCAGATTTTTGCTCAGTTCCCTCAATTTCAGCCAGAAAATACCTGAAATCACAGAAAAATACACAAACTCATAGTAAAGTCCAGAAATATGATTTTTGCCTAAAAACTAATAATATTCTGCTAAAAACTAATTAAAACATACTAAAATCTACATGAAATTACCCCCAAAAAGCGTATAAAATATTCGCTCATCACAGGCGATCCAGCATTTGATCAATGAATGGAAGTGGATAGTGATCCTTACGAGTAGCTTGGTTGAGACACCTGTAATCAATGCAGACTCTCCAAGCATTCTAAACTCTAGTTGCTATGAGCTCTCCATGTTTATTTTTCACTGTAGTGACTCCAGATTTCTTGGGCACCACTTGTACTGGGCTTACCCATTCACTGTCTGAAATGGGATATATGATACCTACCTCCAATAGTCTGGTCACTTCCTTTTTGACAACTTCCAAGATGGTGGGATTCAATCTTCTTTGCGGTTGACGGACAAGTCTTGCTCCCTCTTCTAAAAATATTCTGTGCTCGCATACTTGAGGGTTGATTCCCACTATGTCTGCCAAACTCCACCCAATTGCCTTCTTATGCTTCCTCAGTACATCAAGTAACTGCTCTTCTTGTTGAAAAGTCAGTTCTCTTGCAATAATAACCGGAAGCTTCTGCGCATCCTTAAGGTAAGCATATTTGAGATGTGGAGGGAGAGGTTTCAATTCTAACTTTTGATCATGGGCAGGCTCTGGGTTATCTGGGGCTTGTGAAAATGGCGAAGTGTTCTGATTGTCAGTTAAGAGGGTCCCCACACTTGGACCTTGTCCAGTGTGCCTCTCTTCAAACTCTTCTTTTTGAATTTCAGCCACACTTTCGTCTATGACATCACATTGGAAGATAGAACGATCTTCTAGGGGGTTGTCAATGACTCCATTCAAATTGAAGATTACTATGCGGCCATCTATTTCAAAGGAGTATGTCCCTGAAAAAGCATCCAATTTGAATTTTGATGTCTTCAGGAATGGTCTTCCAAGTAGGATTGATGATGGCTTATCTGAATCATTATGGGGCATCTCCAAGATATAAAAATCAGTGGGAAATGTGAGCCCTTTAATGTTCACCAAAACATCTTCAGCAACTCCAGCCACTGTAATAATGCTTTTATCTGCTAACACAAAACGAGCTGCTGACCTTTTTAAGGGAGGGAGCCTTAAAACATCATATATAGACAAAGGCATTATAATGACACATGCTCCTAAATCACACATGCAATCATAAATTACTACACCACCAATAGTACAACTAACTATGCAAGGACCTGGATCACTACATTTTTCAGGTAATCCTCCCATTAAAGCAGATATAGAACTACCTAAAGGAATAGTTTCTAATTTATGAATTTTGTCTTTATGGATACATAAGTCTTTTAGAAACTTTGCATATTTAGGTACCTGCTGAATAACATCAAAAAGGGGAACAGTTACCTCAACCTTTTTGAATATTTCTACCATTTTAGGATCAGGTTCCAGCTGCTTCCTAGGCTTCCTTGCAAGTTATGGAAATGGAATGGGAGTAGTGTTTTCTGTGGTGCCTGCACCTTTTTGTGCTTCTTCCTGTGGTTGAGCTATCTCTTCTTCAGCTATGTCATGTATATCATCTTCCTCTTCAATATCTTCGATTTCTACCACCTCTTCAGCTGAGGCGTATTCTGGTGAGCTTGGTTCCTTCTGATTCCTCTCCTGTAGTGTGGTTCCGGACCTCAGGGTGATGGCATTAATGCCTCCCTTTGGATTGGGTAATGGTTGAGAGGGGATTCCAGTGGTGCTTGAAGGTTGGTTACTGGAATTTTGTGCTGAACCAAGTTGTGTCATAAAAGCTTGCAGAGTAGAGGTGAAACCATTCAAACTGGCGTTAATACTGTTCACGATGGTATTTTCCATGGCCAGTTGTCTTTTCTCAAAAGCTTGTAATAAATCTTCATTAGAAGATACAGAAGAATGAGTAAATTGAGAGGTTTGCTGCTGATTTTTTGGTGGTCCTTGGTTTTGCCTCAGGTGAGGTGCTCGGTAAGGTTGATTTTGCTGCCTGTTGTTGTAATTATTCCACCTCTGATTTCCCTGATTATCTCTGCCTCCCCTATTATTGTTCCTCCAATTCTGGTTTGAATTGTCCAGCCATCCATGGTTATTATTTCCACTTTGATTGTACCCTTGGTTGGAGCGGTCATAGAAGTTGTGAGTGGATGCCACCATGTTCTTGTTGGAGCTGTGGGCATTCATCAGTGTAATGACTGTAATCAGCACAAATTCTGTAAATTCTTTGTGGAACTAGTTGTTGGTTTTACTGCGGTTGAGTTTGCTGAGCTTGTTGATTTAACTGCATTTGCTTCAGCAGGTTGGTCATTTCATAGATGCTTCGATTTAGAGCAGCAGTCTCTATGCCAGAAGATACTTCTGCAACGGCCCTTGAACGGCCTTGCTTCTGTCTATGGTTCCGAGTAGATTCAGCTAAATCACTGATCAATTGCCAAGCTTCATCAGTGGTCTTGTACTTCTTCATAGACCCATTGCTGGCACTTTCCAATGTGGTCTTATCTTGGGGCCTCATACCTTGTGTGATATAGCTGAGTAGCACGATCTTGTCAATCATGTGGTGGGGGCATGCTTCCAGAAGATTATTGAAGCGCTCCCAGTATTCAAAGAGAGCTCATTGTCATCCTGAACAATTGTAGAGATATCCTTTCTCAGTTTATCAGTAACTTCAAATGGAAAGAATTTCTCCAGAAACTCCTTTCTGAGTGTATCCCAGTTGGATACATTTGCTAGAGGTTGAGTGTAGTACCACTCTCTTGCTTTTCCCTCAAGAGATAACGAAAAAGCTTTCAGCAGAATTGAAGTTTCATCAGTGCCATCACGCCTGACAGTAGAACAGGCTGCCTGGAAATCTCTCAAGTGCTTGATAGGCTCTTGAGCAGGTAGGCCATGAAACTTGGGCATCAAATTTAGCAGTGCGGTCTTTATTTCAAAATCCGTAGCTACTGCTGGATGATGCGCTTGAAACGGTTGCATTGTAAAATCAGGAGCTCCTTCCTCCTGAATGGTAACTCTACTAGCTGCCATGTTTTCTGCACGTAAAACAACCGAATCAGTAGAACGGGGGCTGGTTTCTTCCTCAGATTCACTTTCAGATCCCCCTCAGAGCGGACTAACCTACGCTGTTCTTGCCTTATTCATGAAATTGTACTTTCAATTTCAGGATCGAATATTAGCAAGCGCGGATCAGGAAGTGAATGTGTCATTTGACAGAAGAAACATGCAGCTCATAATAGCAAAATTAAATAAAATGCAAGTAAATAAATTCTAATTAATAAAATTAGCACTCTATTGATACTCCCCGGCAACGGCGCCAAAAATTGATGGAGTGCAGAAGCTGGTGAATTAAAAATTTATTAAAATGGTTACGTTGTAAGTATAGTTCTTAACTCACCGAAAATCTGCCTATCAATTTAGAAATATGTCACAGAAAGTTTAAATTAAAATTACTGGGAGTTTTAAGTCCCAGGTCGTCTCCCAACGAGTTGCAGAAAAGTGTGCTGTTTTATTAATCAGATATTCCAAAAAGTTGAGCTAAGTAAATTGGGATTTAAATTGAGGAATTTTAAATAATATAAATAAAAGCCTTGACTGGGAATTGATTAGTTAGAATCTCTATCATTGATGGAGTGATTTTTAAGATTGATTTATAATTAACGGTTACTCTGTTTGGTTATCCTTTACTAGGTAAGGGAAAGTCAAACAAGTTGGAATGCCAGATCTGTTCACGAGTTACAACCCACTTAGTTCAAAGGGATTGGCGTTGGTGACAGGATAGCAATCCAACAATTAACCCAACTACAAATTTTTTTCTTCAATCCTTCCAACTCAAGAGTTCCTTTTAATCAATTCCCCATCAAGTAATGAAACTACTCACGCATTGTAAATAAAGAATCCATGGAACATGAAAGGGAATTAAAAGAAGACATGATTATTGGAATTGAAATTAAATTAAAAAGAAATAATCCTTGCATTAATTAATCATAAAAGTATCTGAATGACAAAATTGAACATAACAAAGAACATGGAAGAATAAAACCAAGTTAAGAGAACAAACTAGAGTGATGAAGTCTTGATGAGGAAATAACTCTTCTCAATGTTCCAATGCTAAGACCAATTGAAAGTTAAAATTCTAAAAGCTATAGAGAGAAAACCTAAGAGAGTGAAAAACTAGATCTCAAAACTACTGAATGAATGTGTCTCCGTTGTTTCTGCATATTCTCCGACTCTAATCTGCTGTTCCGGGCCGAAAACTGGGCCGAAATAGGGTCCAAAATTGCTGGTTTCAGATTCTGCAGATTATGCAGATCGCGCATGTCACGCGATCGCGTCGTCCATGCGGACGCGTCGCTTGCGCCTTTCCTCTTCACGCGTTCGCGTCATTCAAGCTACCGCGTTGCTTGTGCTTTCCAATCCGCGCGGCCGCGCAAGCCATGCGGCCGCGTCACTGCGATTTGCGCTCCTTCGCGCGGTCGCGTGAGCCATGCGACCGCGTCACTTTTCGCTGGTTATCTCCTCAAATTCTTGTGTTCCTTCCATTTTTGCTAGCTTCCTCTCCAATCTCTGTCTCATTCATGCCCTATAAAGCCTGAAACACTTGACACACAGATTACGGCATCGAATGGAATAAAGGAGAATTAAAATTAAATAATTAAAGTCTCTAGGAAGCAATTTTCAAACATGTAATAAATTCAGGAAGGAAATCTAAATGCATGCTAAATTGATGAATAAGTGGGTAAGGATCATGACAAAACCACACAATTAAACACAATATAAACTATAAAATAGTGGTTTATCAACGGGTTCTGTAATATTTCCTGGATGAGGCTTCTATTGTTGCCGCCTGGTTTGGTGCTGGCTAGTTTCGAGAGTGCGTCAGCTCGAGCATTTTGTTTGCGGGGGATGTGACATATCTTATATTCCCTGATTTGTCCGAGCTATTCCTTGGTCTTATCCAAGTACTTTTTCATGATAGGATCTTTAGCTTGGTAGCTCCCCATTATTTGTGATGTGACCACTTGTGAATCGCTGTAAATGTTGAGTTTTTGAGCTCCCACCTCTTCAGCCAGCTTCAACCCAGCTAGCAATGCTTCGTATTCTGCCTGGTTATTTGAGGCCGGGAACCCGAACTTGAGGGAGAGCTCGACTTGGGTTCCTTAGTTGCTTTCTATTATTATGCCTGCTCCGCTTCCTGTTTTATTTGAAGAACCGTCCACATAGAGATTCCATTCTGTGAGGGTTTCCTGGACATTTGTGAATTCTGCAATAAAGTCAGCCAGATACTGTGATTTGATGGCTGTCCGAGCTTCATATTGGAGGTCGAATTCTGACAGCTCAACTGCCCATTGTAAAATTCTGCCTGCTAAATCTGTTTTTTGCAATATCCCTTTTAGGGGCTGGTTAGTTCAAACCTTAATGGTGTGAGCCTGGAAGTAAGGGCGGAGTCGTCGGGATGTTAAAATGAGAGTATAAGAGAATTTTTCTATTTTCTGGTAGTTCAGCTCGGATCCTTGTAGTGCTTTGCTGATGAAGTATACGGGTTGTTGTCCATTCTCGTCTTCTCTGACTAGTGCTGAGGCTATTACCCGGCTTCCTACTGCGAGATATAATATGAGTGGTTCTCCTTCTCATGGTCGAGATAGGATAGGTGGCCATCCTAAGAGCTTTTTAAAGTCTTGGAAGGCTTGTTCACATTCTGTTGTCCATTCGAACTGTTTTTCCTTTCTTAAAGTAGCATAGAAGGGGAGAGATCTTATCGCAGCTCCTGCTAGGAATCGGGATAGGGCGGCCAATCTCCCATTGAGTTCCTGTACTTTATTGACACAGGTTGGGCTCTTCATGTTGAGTATGGCCTGACACTTGTCTGGATTTGCTTCAATTCCTCTTTGTGTGAGCATGAAACCTAAGAATTTGCCCGCCTCTACTGCAAAGGTGCATTTCGCGGGATTGAACCGCATGTCATGCTTTCTTATGGTGTCGAATACTTGGGCCAGATCAGACAATAATGTCTCTTTGCTTTGTGTTTTTATTAGCATGTCGTCCACGTAGACTTTCATGACCTTTCTGATGTGATCTGAGAAGACTTTATTCATTAGTCTTTGATAAGTAGCTCCTGCGTTTTTGAGACCGAAAGGCATCACAATGTAGCAGTAGTTTGCTTTCGGTGTTAAGAACGAGGTCTTTTCTTAATCTGGTGGGTACATGGGGATTTGGTTGTACCCCGAGTAAGCGTCCATAAATGAGAGATATCTATATCCGGAGGAAGCATCTACCAGAGCGTCAATACTTGGGAGTGGATACGGATCTTTTGGACAAGCTTTGTTGAGATCGGTGTAATTGGTGCACATTCGCCACTTCCTGTTTGATTTTTTCACCAAGACGATGTTGGCTAGCCATAGTGGGTATTTAACTTCTCTTATGAATCCTGCTTCCAGTAGTGCTTGCACTTGTTCTTCCACAGCCTGGGATCGCTCTGGCCCAAGTTTTCTTCGTCTCTGCTGTATCGGCCGAGATCTTGGATAAACCGCCAACTTGTGGCTCATTAGCTTAGGGTCTATTCCTGGCATGTCTGCGGCTTTCCACGCGAAAAGATCAACATTATCTCATAAGAACTGTATTAGTAATTCTTTTGAATCTTCTCTTAGGATTGTGCCGATACTAGTTGTTTTTTCTGAAGTATCCCTGATCTGAATCTTTTCTATCGTACCTTCTGGTTGTGGGCGAAGCTCTTCTCGTCGTTGGGCTCTGCCCAGCTCGATTGTGTGGAACTCTTCTCCCCTGCCTCTGAGGTTTAGGCTTTCCTTATAACAGCGACGTGCCATCTTTTGATCAGCTTTTATCGTGGCTATTCTTTTCGTAGTGGGGAATTTCATACATAGATGTGGGGTCGAGACTATCGTGCCAAGTTGGTTGAGTGTTGTCCGACCTATGAGAGCATTGTAAGCTGAACTTACATCGATCATGATGTAATCTATTCTGAGGGTCCTGGATTGGTTCCCTTTTCCAAAGGTTGTATGTAGTGGTATGTATCCCAGCGGTTGAACCGGGGTATCTCCTAATCCGAACAGACTGTTTGGATATGCTTTAAGTTCTTTTTCTTCTAAGCCGAGTTTATCGAAGGCTATTTTGAATAAGATATCGGCGGAACTCCCTTGGTCTATTAAGGTGCGGTGTAGATTGGCGTTTGCCAATATGATGGTGATGACCATGGGATCGTTGTGTCCTGAGATGATGCCGGAGGCGTCCTCTTTAGTGAACGTTGTTGCTGGGATGTTGAGTGCTTCCTCCTTTCCCTCGACATGGTATACTTCTTTGAGATATCTTTTGCGAGATGATTTGGAGATCCCACCTCCTGCGAATTCACCATGTATCATGTGGACATGTCTCTCTGGTGTCTGAGGTGATCGTTCAGTTCGCTCGGTATCTTCATCCCTTCGTCTCTTTCTTTGATCATCATCTCGGGTGGCCAGAAATCGATCTAATTTTCCTTCTCTCACCAACTTTACTATGATATTTTTTAAGTCCAAGCGTTCGTTTGTGGAGTGTCCACAGACTCGATGATATTCACAATATTCCTTCCGGTTTCCTCCTCCCTTTTTGCCTTTGAGTGGTCGTGCTGGGGGGATTTTTTTCTGTATGGCAGACTTCTTTGTGTATCTCGACCAGGGATGCCCTAAGAGGAGTGTAATTGTGGTAATTTTTCGATTTTTCCCCTTGTCGATCTTCTTTCCTCTTGGATTCCTTGTCTTTGTCTCGATAGGAGGTCCCTGATTTTGAGGTCTCTCCTAACCGAGCGTTTTCTTCCATGTTGATATATTTTTCTGCTCGTTCTTGTACTTCGTCCAAGGAGGTCGGGTACTTTTTTGATATAGATTGGCTAAAAGGTCCTTCTTGTAGGCTGTTGATGAGTCCCATGATAGCGGCTTCTGTTGGTAAACTTTGTATGTCCATGCACGTTTTGTTGAATCTTTCCATGTAGTTTCGGAGGCTCTCCCGATCTCCTTGTTTGATCCCTAGTAAGCTGGGGGCGTGCTTGGCCTTATCTTTCTGAATGGAGAATCTGGCTAGGAATTTTTTAGCTAGGCCATCAAAGTTTGAGATGGACTTTGGGGGTAGGTTGTCGAACCATCGGATTGCTGTCTTTGTGAGAGTTGTTGGAAAGGCTTTACAACGAACAGCATCTGGGGCGTCGGTAAGGTACATTCTGCTTCTGAAGTTGCTGAGGTGGTGGTTGGGGTCCGTGGTGCCATCGTATAGGATCATATCTGGGAGTTTGAAGTCTTTTGGAATTTTGGTTTTCATAATTTTCCTGGTGAACGGGTCTTGCTCTTTGCGTGAATTTTCTTCAGGATTGGCCTGGGGGGCTTTTAATTTAAGGTTGGCTTCTAATTGCTGTAGTTTTTCTTCCAATTCTTGACGTCGCCGTACCTCTCTTTGTAGATCTTTTCCGATTTCTCGTTGTTGTTGGATTTCTTTTTCAAGTTGTTTTAGGCGATCTAGGAGCGCTTCTATTGCCCCAGAATTTGGTGAGTCTTTGTCTTTGTTGGTTTTTGAGGTATCTTGTAGCGTGACATCCGCGTTCTTGTGCGGTGTTCTATCTTCCAGACCTGAATCGTGGTCGTTGTCATGGTTGTCCGCCATGGTGGTGGGATGACTTCCAGGTTCCCCGGCAACGGCGCCAATGTTCCGAGGGTTACCTGAAACTAGAGGTCGATCTCGGACGAGATCTTCTATGCTGATCGGAGCTGCGGAGTCCGATCTGATGATGGTGGTCGGAGTCGCTGTGTCCGATTCGTTGGACTCGGTGATGGTGCTGATCCTTCATCCCCGGAGGGTGGGGGTACCTGCAAGGGACTCCGATGCTTAAGTTAGCAAGGGTATTAAGCGGGTATTGAGTAAAATCAGAGTATGAGTTATACCTGGGTGCTCCAGTGTATTTATAATGATGAGATGTGACCTTCTGTGGATAAGATAAGTTAGTTATCTTATCTTATCTTATCTTCAAGTGAGGTCATCTTATCTTCAAGGGAACCACCCTTCTCTCTGTAGACTTGGGCCGCCTCAGGATTTGGGGCGTGTTCCTCTATTTAGGCCCTTCTTTAGGCTTTTCGGGTGACTTGGTCGAGCTCTTTGGAAAGAGGTCGGGTTGTCCTGACCTGAAGAGGTCGGTTGCTTTGTCTGTCGAACATCCTGGGTCGGACAGCTCAACCCAGGGTATGAACAGGTTCCCTAGTCACTTTCTATCATGACTCCTGCACCGCTTCCAGTTTTGTTTGAGGAACCGTTCACATAAAAATTCCATTCTGTAGGAATTTTTGGAGTGTCTGTAAATTCTACAATAAAGTCGGGTAGATATTGTGATTTGATGGCTATCCGAGCTTCATATTGAAGGTCGAATTTGGATAACTCGACTGCCCATTGTAACATTCTGCCTGCTAGGTCCGTTTTCTGCAAAATCCCTTTTATGTGTTGGTTGGTTCGAACCTTAATAATGTGAGCTTAGAAATATGGAAGGAGCCATCGAGAGGTCAGTATGAGAGCATAGGCAAATTTTTCTATTTTTTGGTAGTTCAGCTCGGATCCTTGCAATGCTTTACTGATAAAGTATACAGGTTGATGTCCACTGTCGTCTTCTCGGACTAATGCTGAGGCTACTGTCCGACTTCCTACTGCGAGATATAATATAAGTGGTTCTCCTTCCCGAGGCCGAGTTAGGATAGGTGGTTGTCCCAGGAATCTTTTGAAATCCTAGAAGGCCTGCTCGCACTCCGTTGTCCATTCAAACATCTTTCCCTTCCTTAGAGTAGCATAGAAGGGGAAAGATCTTATTGCTGATCCAGTCAGAAATATTGACAAGGCTGCCAACCTTCCATTGAGTTGTTGTACTTCCTTGACACAAGTCAGACTCTTCATGTCGAGTATGGCCCGGCATTTATCCGAGTTTGCCTCGATTCCTCTTTGTGTGAGCATAAAATCCAAGAACTTGCCAGCTTCTACTGCGAAGGTGCATTTTGCAGGATTAAGTCGCATGCCATGCCTTCTTATAGTGTCGAATACTTGGGTGAGGTTGGATAGCAGCGTCTTCTCGCTTTGTGTCTTTATTAACATGTCGTCCACATATACTTCCATGATTTTTCCGATGTGATCTGTCAAGATCTTATTCATTAATCTCGGATAGGTAGCTCCTGGGTTTTTTAGTTTGAAAGGCATGACGATGTAGCAGTAATTTGCTTTTGGGGTTAAGAACGAGGTTTTTTCTTGGTGAGGTGGATACATCGAGATTTGATTGTATCCCAAATATGCGTCCATAAACGAGAGGTATTTATATCCGGAGTAGGCATCTACCAAAGCGTCGATACCCGAGAGTGGATAAGGATCTTTTGGGTAGGCTTTGTTGAGATCAGTGTAGTCGGTGCACATCCGCCACTTCCCATTTGATTTTTTCACCAAGACAACGTTAGCTAGCCATAGTGGGTACGTGACTTCTCTTATGAATCCTGCCTCCAGTAGAGCTTGTACCTGTTCTTCCACAACTTGGGATCGTTCTGGCCCGAGCTTTCTACGCCTCTGTTGTACTGGTCGAGATCCTGGGTAGACTGCTAGCTTGTGGCACATTAACTTGGGGTCTATGCCTGGCATGTCTGCGGCCTTCCATGCAAAGAGGTCGATGTTATCTCGCAAGAACTGTATGAGTGATTCTTTTATATCTCCTTTTAGGATTGTACCGATATTGGTTGTTTGGTCTGGGGTGTCTCCGATCTGGACTTTTTCCACTTCACCTTCGAGTTGTGGGCGGAGTTCTTCCCGCCTTTGAGCTCCACCGAGTTCGATTGTGTGGAATTCGTCCCTTCTACCTCTAAGGTTTAAGCTCCCGTTGTAGCAGTAGTGTGCCGTCTTCTGGTCTGCTTTTATTGTAGCTATTCCTTCTGTAGTTGGGAACTTCATGCATAGATGTGGAGTCGAGACTACTGCGCCGAGCTGATTCAATGTTGTCCGACCTATTAAGGCATTGTAGGCTGAGCTTACGTCGATCATGATGTAGTCTATTTTGAGTGTTCTTGACCGGTTTCCTTTTCTAAATGTCGTGTGTAGTGAGACGTATCCAAGTGGTTGAATTGGGGTGTCTCCCAGTCCGAATAGGCTGTTCGGATATATTCTGAGTTCTTTTTCTTCTAGGCCGAGTTTGTCAAAGGTAGTTTTGAATAATATGTTGGCAGAGCTGCCTTGGTCTATCAGCGTGCAGTGGAGATTCGCGTTTCCCAGTACGATAGTGATGACCACAAGATCATCGTGTCCTGGGATGATGTTAGATGCATCCTTTTTGGTATAGGTAATTGTGGGGATGTCGGGTGTTTCCTCTCTTCCCTCAACATGATATACTTATTTAAGATATTTTTTGCGAGATGATTTGGAGATTTTGCCTCCCACAAATCCTCCGTGTATCATGTGGACGTATCTCTCGGGTGTACGGGGTGGTCGTTCTGCCTGTCCGACAACTTCATCCCTTCTTCTTTTCCCGGGATCGTCAGCTCGGCTTGCCAAATACCGATCTAACTTCCTTTCTCTTACCAGTTTCTCTATGATATTTTTTAAGTCGAAACATTCGTTGGTGGAATGTCCGTAGATTCTGTTCATACCCTGGGTCGAGCTGACCGACCCGGGATGTTCGACAGACAAAGCGACCGACCTCTTCAGGTCAGGACAACCCGACCTCTCCCCAAAGAGCTCGGTCAACTCCCCAAAAAGCCCAAAGAAGGGCCCAAATAGAGGAACACGCCCCAAATCCTAAGGCAGCCCAAGCCTACAGAAAGAAGGGCGGTTCCCTTAAAAAGATAAAAATGACCTCACTTAAAGATAAGATAAAGATAAAATAAGTTAACTAGTTAACTTATCTAATCCACAGAAGACCACATCTCACCATTATAAATACACTAGAGCACCCACGTACCCCCCACCCTCCGGGGATGAAGGATCAGCACCATCACCAAGTCCAACAAGTCGGACACACCAGCTCCGGCCGCTATACACCTGCCGAACATGTCGGCTCCGACCAACACAGAAGATCTCGACCGAGATGGACCTACAGTTTCAGGTAACCCCCAGAACATTGGCGCCGTTGCCGGGGAATCTGGAAGTCATCCCATCAAAATGGTGGATGACCATGACAACGACCACGATTCAGGTTTGGAAGACAGAACGCCGCATAAAAACGCAGATACTATACACAAAGATACTCCGGAACCCAATGGAGATAAAAATTCATCAAATCCAAGAGTAATAGAAGCGCTTCAAAATCGATTGGAGCAACTTGAGAAAGAAGCCCAACATCAGCGTGAAAAAGAAGAAGATCTACGTCGGGAGATAAGGCGGTGCCGAGAATTAGAAGATAAGCTTATAAAACTCGAAGCTGATCTCAAAACTAAAGCTACTCGACCATCCACAGAGGATAGCTCTCAGAAAGATCAATATCCATTCACCAGAGAAATTATGAAGACCAAAATTCCAAAAGATTTCAAACTTCCGGATATGACTCTATGTGACGGCACCTCGGACCCCAACCATCATCTCAGCAACTTCAGAAGTAGAATGTACCTCACTGATGCCTCAGATGCAGTTCGCTGCAAAGCCTTTCCAACAACTCTCACCAAGACAGCCATTAAATGGTTTGACAACCTACCTCCAAAATCCATCTCGAGTTTCGACGACCTGGCCAAAAAGTTTCTGGCCCGATTCTCCATACAAAAGGACAAAGCTAAACACGCACCTAGCCTACTAGGGATCAAGCAAGGAGATCGAGAGAGCCTTCGCAACTACATGGCCTGCGAGAAGGACCATTTAGCCAATCTATATCAAAGAGATACCCAACATCCCTAGACGAAGTACAAGAACGGCCGCAGATGTACGTCAACATGGAGGAAAATTCTCGACTTGGCAAAGCCTCAAGGTCCGGTTCTGCCTACCGAAATAAAAAATCCAAGAAAAAGGAAGATCGCTCCGGAGAGAAAATCAAAAAATATCATAACTATACTCCTCTTAGGGTATCCTTGGTAGATGTTTTCAAAGAAGTCTGCCATACGGAGAAAATCCCTCCAGCTCGGCCACTTAAAGGCAAAAGAGGAGGAGGAAATCAGAATGAATACTGTGAATATCACCGACTTCGAGGGCATTCCACCACGAATGCTTCGACTTGAAAAACGTCATAGAAAAATTAGTAAGAGAAGGAAAGCTAAATCGGTTTTTAGCCAATCAGGACGACGAACCAAGAAAAAGAAGAAGGGATGAGGATGTCGGACGATTTGAACGATCACCTCGCACACCGGAAAGACATGTTCACGTAATACACGACGAATTTGCTGGGGGAGGAATCTCCAAATCATCCCGCAAGTGACACCTCAAAGAGGTGTACCATGTCGAAGGAAAGAAGGAAGCGCCAGACATCCTAGCAATCATGTTTACCAAGGAAGATGCATCCGGAATCATCTCGGGACACGACAACCCCATGGTCATTACGATCATACTAGCAAACGCCAACCTTCACCGTACACTAATTGACCAGGGAAGCTCTGCCGACATCTTATTCAAAACTTCCTTCGACAAACTCGGCCTAGAAGAAAAAGAGCTAAGAGCACACCTGAACAGCCTGTTTGGACATGGAAATACCCCAGTTCAACCGCTGGGATACGTATCGCTGCATACAACCTTCGAGGAGGGGAACCAATCTAGGAAACTCAAGATAGACTACATCGTGGTCGACGTAAGCTCAGCCTACAATGCCTTAATAGGTCGGACAACGTTAAATCAACTCGGCGCAATAGTTTCAACTCCACATCTATGTATGAAATTCCTAACTGCGGAAGGGATAGCTACAATAAAGGCAGATCAAAAGACGGCACGTCGCTGTTATAACGAAAGTCTAAACCTCTGAGGCGAAGGAGGAGAGTTCCACACAATCGAGCTCGGTGGAGTTCAGAGACGAGAAGAACTCCGACCACGACCCGAAGGAGAAGTAGAAAGAGTCCAGATTGGGGACACCTCAGATTAAACAACTAATATTGGCACGATCCTGAAAGGAGACACAAAGGAATCACTAATACGGTTCCTATGAGATAATGTTGATCTCTTTGCATGGAAAGCTGCCGACATGCCAGGCATTGATCCCGAACTAATGAGTCACAAATTGGCAGTCTACCCGGGATCCCGGCCGGTACAACAAAGACGAAGAAAACTCGGGCCAGAACGATCTCAAGCTATAGAAGAACAAGTACAAACGCTACTAGAGGCAGGGTTCATAAGGGAAGTTAAATACCCACTATGGCTAGCAAACGTCGTCTTGGTGAAAAAGTCAAATGGGAAGTGGCGAATGTGCACTGACTACACCGACCTCAACAAAGCCTGCCCAAAAGACCCTTATCCACTCCTAAGCATCGACGCTCTAGTAGATGCTTCATCAAGATATAAGTATCTCTCGTTCATGGATGCATATTCGGGGTACAACCAAATCCCCATGTATCCACCAGATCAAGAAAAGACCTCATTCCTAACACCGAAAGCAAACTACTGCTACATCGTGATGCCTTTCGGTCTCAAGAATGCAGGAGCTACTTATCAAAGGCTAATGAATAAAGATTTCTCATATCACATCGGAAAAATCATGGAAGTTTATGTAGACGACATGTTGATAAAGACACAAAACGAAGATACATTATTATCCGACCTGACTCAAGTGTTTTACACTATAAGGAAACACACCATGCGGCTCAATCCCGCAAAATGCACCTTCGCAGTAGAAGCAAGCAAATTCTTAGGCTTCATGCTCACACAAAGGGGAATTGAAGCAAATCCAGACAAATGTCAAGCCATACTCAACATGAAGAGCCCAACCTGTGTCAAAGAAGTACAACAACTCAACGGGAGGTTGGCCGCTCTATCCCGATTCTTAGCAGGAGTTGCGATAAGACCTCTTCCCTTCTATGCTACTTTAAGAAAGGGAAAACAGCTCGAATGGACGACAGAATATGAGTAAGCCTTCCGAGACTTCAAGGAGTTCTTAGGACGGCCACCCATCCTATCTCGGCCACGAGAAGGAGAACCGCTCATATTATATCTCGCAGTAGGGAGCCGGGCAATAGCCTCAGCACTAGTCAGGGAAGACGAACATGGGCAACAACCCGTCTAATTCATTAGCAAAGCGCTACAAGGATCCGAGCTGAACTACCAGAAAATAGAAAAATTTGCTTATACCCTCATTCTAACATCTCGACGACTCCGCTCATACTTCCAGGCTCACACCATTAAGGTTCGAACTAACCAGCCCATAAAAGGAATATTGCAGAAAACAGATCTGGCAGGCAGAATTCTACAATGGGCAGTCGAGTTGTCAGAGTTTGACCTCCAATATGAAGCTCGGACGGCCATCAAATTACAGTACCTGGCCGACTTTATCGCAGAATTCACAGATGCCCTAGGAACCCCCACAGAATGGAATCTTTACGTGGACGGCTCTTCAAATAAAACTGGAAGCGGCGTAGGCATGATAATAGAAAGCGACCAAGGAACCCAAGTTGAGCTCTCCCTCAAGTTTGGGTTCCCGGCCTCAAACAACCAGGCAGAATATGAAGCATTATTAGCTGGTTTGAAGCTGGCTAAAGAAGTCGGAGCTCAAAAACTCAACATTTACAGCGATTCACAAGTAATCACATCACAAATAACAGGGAGCTACCAAGCCAAAGAACCCACCATGAAAAAATATTTGGATAAAACTAATGAGCGGATAATTTGTACGCTTTTTGGCATTGTTTTTAGTATGTTTTTAGTAGTTTGAGTTGAGTTTTTAGTATATTTTTATTAGTTTTTAGTTAAAATTCACTTTTCTGGACTTTACTATGAGTTTGTGTGTTTTTCTATGATTTCAGGTATTTTCTGGCTGAAATTGAGGGACCTGAGCAAAAATCTGATCCAGAGACTGAAAAGGACTGCAGATGCTGTTGGATTCTGACCTCCCTGCACTCGAAGTGGATTTTCTGGAGCTACAGAAGCCCAATTGGCGCGCGCTCAATGGCGTTGGAAAGTAGACATCCTGGGCTTTCCAGCAATATATGATGGTCCATACTTTGCCCAAGATTTGATGGCCCAAACCGGCGTTCAAAGTCACCTTCAGATTTCCTAGCGTTAAACGCCGGAACTGGCACCTAAATGGGAGTTAAACGCCCAAACTGGCATAAAAGCTGGCGTTTAACTCCAAGAAGAGTCTCTACACGAAAAATGCTTCATTGCTCAGCCCAAGCACACACCAAGTGGGCCCGGAAGTGGATTTTTATGTCATTTACTCATCTCTGTACACCCTAGGCTACTAGTTCTCTATATATAGGACCTTTTACTATTGTATTATCATCCTCTGATCTTTGGACATCTAGTTCTTAGATCATTTTGGAGGATGGCCTCACGGCCATGCCTAGACCTTGTTCTTATGTATTTTCAACGGTGGAGTTTCTACACACCATAGATTAAGGTGTGGAGCTCTGCTGTACCTCGAGTATTAATGCAATTACTATTGTTCTTCTATTCAATTCCGCTTGTTCTTATTCTAAGATATTCATTCGCACTCAAGAACTTGATGAATGTGATGATTATGTGACGCTCATCATCATTCTCACTTATGAACAATGTGACTGACAACCACTTTTGTTCTACAAGTAAACGAGGCTCTAATGTTTATCTCTTGGATTCCTGATACACGATGCATGGTTGATCGCCTGACAACCGAGCGCTCGTCTGACAAACGAGCCAGCCATTCCGTGAGATCAGAGTCTTCGTGGTATAGGCAAGAACTGATGGCGGCATTCAAGAGAATCCGGAAGGTCTAACCTTGTCTGTGGTATTCTGAGTAGGATTCAATGATTGAATGACTGTGACGTGCTTCAAACTCCTGAGGGCGGGGCGTTAGTGACAGACGCAAAAGAATCAATGGATTCTATTCCGGCCTGATCGAGAACCGACAGATGGATAGCCGTGCCGTGACAGGGTGCGTTGAACATTTCCACTGAGAGGATGGGAGGTAGCCACTGACAACGGTGAAACCCTTGCATAAGCTTGCCATGGAAAGGAGTAAGAAGGATTGGATGAAGACAGTAGGAAAGCAGAGAGACGGAAGGGACAGCATCTTCATGCGCTTATCTGAAGCTCTCACCAATGATATGCATAAGTATCTCTATCTTTATCTTTATGTTTTATTCGTATATCATCTATACCCATTTGAGTCTGCCTGACTAAGATTTACAAGGTGACCATAGCTTGCTACATACCAACAATCTCCGTGGGATCGACCCTTACTCGCGTAAGGTTTATTACTTGGACGACCCAGTGCACTTGCTGGTTAGTTGTGCGGAGTTGTGATAGAGAGTTGAGATTGCAATGAGCGTACCATGTTGATGGCGCTATTGATGATCACAATTTCGTGCACCAAAAACCAAGGAACAGCTCGGACAAATCGGGGAGTATAAAATCTGCCACATACCTCGAGAACAAAATGCCCAAGCTGATGCACTCTCAAAACTAGTCAGCACCAAACCAGGGGGCAACAATAGGAGCCTCATCCAGGAAATGTTGCAAAACCCGTCAATCTCGGAAGAAGAAAAAGCCCTGACGATAACAAGTCAGGACCAAGGATGGATGACCCCCATAATCAACTACCTCAAAACAGGAATGCTCCCCACAGAAAAAAAGGAGGCAAAGAGGTTAAAAAGGGAGGCACAGTACTACACCATTATAAACAACATCCTGTACAAAAGAGGAATCTCAACACCTTTACTAAAATGCGTGCCGACCTCCAATACAAGGGAAGTGCTAGAAGAAATACACGGCGGCATTTGTGGCAATCATCTCGGAGCACAAGCTCTCGCCAAAAAAGTACTCCGAGCGGGATTTTATTGGCCAACTCTACAGAAAGAAGCTACAAAATTTGTGAAGACATGTCCACCATCTTAGAAACATGCCAACTTTCACATCGCCCCGCCAGAAGAGCTCATTAGCGTGACCTCGCCTTGGCCGTTTGCAAAATGGGGACTCGATCTTCTCGGCCCCTTCCCACAGGGATCAGGACAAGTTAAATTCCTCACAGTAGGAGTAGATTACTTTACAAAGTGGATCGAGGCAGAGCCCCTAGCCAATGCCACCGCTCAGAGAAGCCGGAAATTCTTATATAAAAATATTGTCACAAGGTTCGGGGTTCCATATTCAATAACCACAGACAATGGCACTCAATTCACAGATGCAGGCTTCAGAAAACTAGTAGCTGACTTGAATATAAAGCACCAGTACACCTCCGTTGAACATCCACAAGCCAATGGACAAGCCGAAGCGGCTAACAAAGTCATATTGGCCGGATCAAAATGGAGATTACAAGACGCAAAGGGAGCCTGGGCGGAGGAGCTTCCACAAGTCCTATGGGCATATCGAACAATGCCACATTCCACCACGAAGGAATCCCCCTTCCGATTAGCATACGGAATAGAGGCGATGATTCCAGTAGAGATTGAGGAAGGGTTGCCTAGAGTAGTTCACTACAATGAGGGAGCAAACTCCCTACTTCAGAGAGAAGAGCTCGACTTGTTACCTGAAATCCAAGAAAGAGCTCGGATCAGGGAAGAAGCTCTAAAGCGCCGAATGGCTTCCAGATATAATCAAAAGGTAGTGCCAAGAAGTTTTGCAGAGAATGATCTCATCCTAATCCGAAATGATATTGGAACAACTCGACCCGGAGAAGGGAAGATGGCGGCAAACTGGAAAGGACCCTACCGAGTCATAGAAGTACTTGGGAAGGGCTACTACAGACTGTCCGAGCTTGATGGACGAGAGCTTCCCCGGTCATGGCACGCCTGCAACCTAAGAAGGTACTACAGTTAGAAAAGGCAAAGGATCTCACTAAATGGATGCGCTCTTTTTCCTAAAAAGGTTTTTTAATGAGGCACCAGGTCGAGACCTAGACCATACTCGACTTAAAGGGATGAGAAAATTCCCACATGTATATATTTGCATTTTTCTTTAAATAAAGTTTACTGAGATATTCTACAAGATTCCAAGACGCATTAATCTGAAGTATTCATCGTCCGATTATAAAGCAACAGGTCGGCAGAAAGTGAAAAACAAATTCACTGTGCAACCACGATAAAGATAATCGTCCGATAAAGGTGAAAACGCGATTCACTCAAAGGACGATCTAAAGATGCCAACTGATGAGCGGATAATTTGTACGCTTTTTGGCATTGTTTTTAGTATGTTTTTAGTATCTTTTAGTTAGTTTTTAGTATATTTTTATTAGTTTTTAATTAAAATTCACTTTTCTGGACTTTACTATGAGTTTGTGTGTTTTTCTGTGATTTCAGGTATTTTCTGACTGAAATTGAAGGTTCTGAGCAAAAATCTGGTCCAGAGACCAAAAAGGACTGCAGATGCTGTTGGATTCTGACCTCCCTGCACTCGAAGTGGATTTTCTGGAGCTACAGAAGCCCAATTGGCGCGCTCGCAACGGCATTGGAAAGTAGACATCCTGGGCTTTCCAGCAATATATAATAGTCCATACTTTGCCCAAGATTTGATGGCCCAAACCAGCGCTCAAAGTCACCTACAGAAATTCCAGCGTTAAACGCCGGAACTGGCATAAAACTTGGAGTTAAACGCCCAAACTGGCATGAAAGCTGGCGTTTAACTCCAGAAAAGGTCTCTACACGAAAATGCTTCATTGCTCAGCCCAAGCACACACCAAGTGGGCCCGGAAGTGGATTTTTCTGTAATTTACTCATTTCTGTAAACCTTAGGATACTAGTTTACTATTAATAGGATCTTTTGACATTGTATCCGTACCTCAGGACCTCATAACATTTGAGACGTTTCATTGTGTACCTTCCACAGCATGAGCCTCTAAACCCCATGGTTGGGGGTGAGGAGCTCTGCTGTGTGTTGATGGATTAATGCAATTACTACTGTTTCTTATTCAATCATGCTTGCTTCCATTCTAAGATATCACTTGCTCTTAACCCGGATGAATATGATGATCCGTGACACTCATCATATTCTCAACTATGAACGTGTGACTGACAACCACCTCCGTTCTATTTTAGATTAAGTAGATATCTCTTGGGTTCTTTAATCGGAATCTTCGTGGTATAAGCTAGAACTGATGGCGGCATTCAAGAGAATCCGGAAGGTCTAAACCTTGTCTGTGGTATTCTGAGTAGGATTCAATGACTGGATGACTGTGACGTGCTTCAAACTCCTGAAGGCGGGGCGTTAGTGACAGACGCAAAAGAATCACTGGATTCTATTCCGGCCTGATTGAGAACCGACAGATGATTAGCCTATGCTGTGACAGAGCATCAGGGACGTATTTTCACTGAGAGGATGGGAGGTAGCCACTGACAATGGTGAAACCCTACATACAGCTTGCCATGGAAGGAGCCTTGCGTGTTTGATGAAGAAGACAGTAGGAAAGCAGAGATTCGGAAGATGGAGCATCTCCAAAGCCTCAGCCTATTCTCCATTACTGCAAAACAAGTACCTTTTTCATGTTCTTTTGCTTTTTACAATCAATCCTGATAATTTCTGATATCCTAACTAAGATTTACAAGATAACCATAGCTTGCTTCAAGCCGACAATCTCCGTGGGATCGACCCTTGCTCACGCAAGGTAATACATGGACGACCCAGTGCACTTGCTGGTTAGTTGTGCGGGATTGCAAAAGTGTTATTACAATTTCGTGCACCAAGTTTTTGGCGCCGTTGCCGGGGATTGTTGAGTTTGGACAACTGACGGCTTATCTTGTTGCTTAGATTAGGACTGTTTTATTTTTGTTGGTTTAGAGTCTTTTAGTTGAGTCTAGTTTCTTATTTTAAGTTTGGTGTCTTTTTGTGTTTTTCTCTTAATTTTCGTTTTTGCATGTTCTTAGTCCCTTTTTGATTCATAAAAATTCTAAGTTTGGTGTCCTCTTTGTGTTTTTCCTTTAAAATTTTCGAAAATTAGTGTTTGATTTTCTAAAAATTTTAAGTTTGGTGTCTTTTTGTGTTCTTCTCTTTCCTCTTTTCAAAAATCAAATCTTTTTCATAAAAATTTTTCAATCATATCTTTTTAATTGCTGTTTTCAAAATCTTTTCTTTTACTAATTGATTCAGTTCTCAATTTGCTTTAATTTCATTTCCCTTTTTGATTTTCGAATTTTATTTTATTTTATTTTATTTCATTTTAATTTTTTTCGGATTTTTCAAAAAAAAAAATTTTAAAATAAACAAAATTCATCTCTTTGCAATTATTATCATTTCCCTTTTGTCCATCATGGACTTAAGTGGAATTAATCAGTCCAAAAGGACTCTGGGGTCTTATGCTAACCCCATTACAGCTGCATATGGGAGTAGCATCTGTATACCCCCCATCAAAGCTAGCAGCTTTGAACTAAACCCTCAACTCATTATCATAGTGCAGCAAAATTGCCAGTATTCTGGTCTTCCACAGGAAGAACCTACTGAGTTTCTGGCACACTTCTTACAAATTACTGACACAGTACATGATAAAGAGGTAGATCAGGATGTCTACAGACTGTTACTGTTTCCATTTGCTGTAAAAGATCAAGCTAAAAGGTGGTTAAATAATCAACCTACAGCAAGCATAAAGACATGGAAACAGTTGTCAGATAAATTCCTGAATCATTTTTACCCTCCAAGGAGGATGACACAGCTAAGGCTGGACATCCAAGGCTTTAAACAAGAGGATAATGAATCCCTTTACAATGCCTGGGAGAGGTATAGAGGTATGCTAAGGAAATGTCCCTCTGAAATGTTTTCAGAGTGGATACAGTTAGACATTTTCTACTATGGGCTTACAGAAAAAGCTCAGATGTCTTTAGACCACTCAGCTGGTGGATCTATACACATGAGGAAGACAATTGAAGAAGCTCAAGAAACCAATACTTATATTCTAGCAATGAGTTCGTTCCAAAAGAGGAAGTCATAGCATTAGTCACTGATCCTAATCCTCAAGAACAGATGAATGAGCTTAATCAACAATTGCTCCTGATGACAGAACAGTTAGCAGAATTTAAAGAGATGCTCCATGAAACTAAAATTGCTAATAAGAGCATAGAACTACAGTTGAATCAAGCAAAACAGCAAATATCTAAACAAATAACAGAGGAGTGTCAAGCAGTTCAGTTGAGGAGTGGGAAGACCTTGAATAACACTGCTCAAAAGAGCAAAAAGCCAAACAAGGAACAATTGACAGAGGACAACCAAACCACTGTTCAAAATCCCTCTGAGGACAGTAAGAGCCCAGAGAGGAATATTGGCGTTCAAACGCCAGAAAGGGAAGGAAAGTTGGCGTTAAACGCCCATTCCTTGCCCAGTTCTGGCGTTCAAACGCCAGAAAAGGGGAAGAAGTTGGCGTTTAACGCCCAATCTTCACCCATTCCTGGCGTCCAAACGCCCAAGGAGGATCAGGCACCTGAGAGTGCTGATAATTATCCCTCTAACAAGGCTTCTTCAACCACTTCTGTAAGGAATAAACCTGCAGCATCTAAGGTTGAGGAATATCAAGCCAAGATGCCTTATCCTCAGAAACTCCGCAAAGCGGAACAGGATAAGCAATTTGCCCGCTTTGCAGACTATCTACGGACTCTGGAAATAAAGATTCTGTTTGCAGAGGCACTTGAGCAAATACCTTCTTATGCTAAGTTCATGAAAGAGATCTTAAGTCATAAGAAGGATTGGAGAGAAACTGAAAAAGTGTTTCTCACTGAAGAATGCAGTGCAGTCATTCTGAAAAGCTTACCAGAAAAGCTTCAAGATCCTGGAAGCTTTATGATACCATGCACACTAGAAGGTGTTTGCACCAAGACAGCTCTATGTGATCTTGGAGCAAGCATCAATCTAATACCTGCATCCACTATCAGAAAGCTTGGGTTGGCTGGAGAAGTCAAACCAACTAGGATATGCCTCCAACTTGCTGATGGCTCCATTAAACACCCATCAGGCATAATAGAGGACATGATTGTCAAGGTGGGGCCATTTGCCTTTCCAACTGACTTTGTGGTACTGGAAATGGAGGAGCACAAAAGTGCAACTCTCATTCTAGGAAGACCTTTCCTAGCAACTGGACGAACTCTCATTGATGTACACAAAGGGGAAGTAACCCTGAGAGTCAATGAGGATGAGTTCAAGTTGAATGCTGTGAAAGCTATGCAGCATCCAGACACACCAGATGACTGCATGGACGTTGACATTATTGATTCTCTGGTAGAAGAAATCAATATGACTGAAAGCCTAGAATCAGAGCTTGAGGACATCTTCAAAGATGCTCAACCTGATCAAGAAGAACTAGAGGAAGTAAAGGAATTTTCGAAAATTCCTCAGGAGGAGGATAAACCTCCCAAACCTGAACTCAAACCTCTACCACCATCTCTGAAATATGCATTTCTAGGAGAGGGTGACACTTTTCCAGTGATTATAAGCTCTGCTTTAGATCCACAGGAAGAGGAAGCACTGATTCAAGTGCTAAGGATGCACAAGACAGCTCTTGGGTGGTCCATAAGTGATCTTAAGGGCATTAGCCCAGCTAGATGCATGCACAAGATCTTATTGGAGGATAACGCCAAACCAGTGGTCCAACCACAGAGGCGGCTAAATCCAGCCATGAAGGAGGTGGTGCAGAAAGAGGTCACTAAATTATTAGAGGCTGGGATTATTTATCCTATTTCTGATAGCCCCTGGGTGAGCCCTGTCCAAGTTGTTCCCAAAAAGGGAGGCATGACAGTGGTTCATAATGAAAAAAATGAACTGGTTCCTACAAGGACAGTCACAGGGTGGCGTATGTGTATTGACTACAGAAGGCTCAATACAGCCACCAGAAAGGATCATTTTCCTTTACCATTCATAGACCAAATGCTAGAAAGACTAGCTGGTCATGACTATTACTGCTTTTTGGATGGCTATTCAGGCTACAACCAGATTGCAGTAGATCCCCAGGACCAAGAGAAAACAGCATTTACTTGCCCTTCTGGCGTGTTTGCCTATAGGAGAATGCCTTTTGGTCTGTGCAATGCACCTGCAACCTTTCAGAGGTGCATGCTCTCTATCTTCTCAGATATGGTAGAGAAATTTCTGGAAGTCTTCATGGATGACTTTTCAGTATATGGAGACTCATTCAGCTCCTGTCTTAACCACCTATCACTTGTCCTAAAAAGATGCCAAGAGACTAACCTGGTTTTAAACTGGGAGAAATGTCACTTTATGGTGACTGAAGGAATTGTCCTTGGGCACAAAATTTCAAGTAGGGGAATAGAGGTGGATAAGGCAAAGGTAGAGGTAATTGAAAAATTACCACCACCTGCCAATGTTAAGGCAATCAGAAGCTTTCTTGGGCATGCAGGATTCTACAGAAGGTTTATAAAGGATTTTTCAAAAATTGCCAAACTTTTGAGTAATCTGCTAGCTGCTGACACTCCATTTATCTTTGATAATGAGTGTCTGCAGGCATTTGAGACCCTGAAAGCTAAGCTGGTCACAGCACCAGTTATCTCTGCACCAGATTGGACATTGCCATTTGAATTAATGTGTGATGCTAGTGATCATGCCATTGGTGCAGTGTTGGGACAGAGGCATAACAAGCTCTTGCACGTCATTTATTATGCCAGCTGTGTTCTAAATGACGCACAAAAGAACTACACAACCACAGAGAAAGAGTTACTTGCAGTGGTTTACGCCATTGACAAGTTTAGATCCTACCTAGTGGGATCAAAGGTAATTGTGTACACTGACCATGCTGCTCTTAAATACTTACTCACAAAGCAGGATTCAAAACCCAGGCTTATCAGATGGGTGTTGCTTCTGCAAGAGTTTGATATAGAAATAAGAGACAGAAAAGGGACAGAGAATCAAGTAGCTGATCATCTGTCCCGAATAGAACCAGTAGCTGGGGCGTCCCTCCCTTCTACTGAGATCTCTGAGACTTTCCCAGATGAGCAACTCTTTGCCATTCAGGAAGCTCCATGGTTTGCAGATATTGCAAATTATAAAGCTGTGAGGTTCATACCCAAGGAGTACAGCAATGTGCAAAGAAAGAAATTAATTTCAGATGCCAAGTACTACCTCTGGGATGAACCATATCTCTTTAAGAGATGTGCTGACGGAGTGATCCGCAGATGTGTACCCAGAGAAGAAGCACAAAAGATCCTATGGCACTGCCATGGATCACATTATGGAGGACATTTTGGAAGTGAGCGAACAGCCACTAAAGTCCTCCAGTGTGGATTCTACTGGCCTACTCTCTATAAGATTCCCGAGAGTTTGTGCGTAACTGTGACAGTTGCCAAAGAGCTGGTAACCTGCCTCACGGATATGCCATGCCTCAACAAGGGATATTAGAGATAGAATTGTTTGATGTATGGGGAATTGACTTCATGGGGCCATTCCCACCATCATACTCAAACACTTACATTCTGGTGGCAGTGGACTATGTATCTAAGTGGGTAGAAGCAATTGCTACACCCACTAATGATACTAAGACCGTGCTGAAATTCCTCCAGAAAAATATTTTCAGCAGGTTTGGCGTTCCCAGAGTGCTAATCAGTGACGGGGGCACTCATTTCTGCAATAAACAGCTATATTCTGCTATGGTCAGATATGGAATTAGCCATAAAGTGGCAACTCCATATCATCCACAGACAAATGGGCAAGCTGAAGTCTCTAACAGAGAGCTAAAAAGAATCCTAGAACGGACTGTGATGGCCCGGAGAAAGGATTGGGCAAAGAGCTTGGATGATGCTCTGTGGGCATACAGAACAGCATTCAAGACTCCTATAGGCACCTCTCCATACCAACTGGTGTATGGGAAGGCCTGTCATTTTCCTGTGGAACTGGAACATAAAGCCTACTGGGCAACCAGATTCCTAAACATGGATGCTCAGTTAGCTGGTGAGAAAAGACTGCTCCAGCTAAATGAGCTAGAGGAGTTCAGACTCAATGCCTTTGAAAATGCAAAATTTATAAGGAAAAGGCAAAGAAGTGGCATGACAAGAGATTGTCAACCAGAGTCTTTGAGCCAGGACAAAGAGTTCTGCTCTTCAACTCCAGGCTCAAATTGTTTCCAGGAAAACTCAAATCCCGGTGGAGGGGTCCGTATGTGATTACAGGAGTATCACCATATGGATATGTTGAGCTTCAGGATATTGATTCTGACAAGAAGTTCATTGTTAATGGACAGAGAATCAAGCATTATCTTGAAAGCAATTTTGAGCAGGAATGCTCAAGACTGAGACTTGAGTGATTCTTAGCAGAAGTCCAGCTAAAAGACAGTAAAGAAGCGCTTGCTGGGAGGCAACCCAGTCATTAGGAAGGTATATGATTAGTTCTTACAGAGGCAAGTATCAAAAATGAAGGAATTCACAGAGTTACAGAAGGATTCAGCTCAAAAAGCAGAGAAAATGAGCTTACTGGCGAAAAAAAACGCCAGTAAGGGGCATTTTGGGCGTTAAACGCCAGAATGGGTACCATTCTGGGCGTTTAACGCCAGGAATGGTGCCATTTTGGGCGTTAAACGCCAGAATGGGCACCATTCTGGGCGTTTAACGCCAGGTGTGCAGCATCCTGGGCGTTTTGAAAAACGCCCAGTGACAAAGGATTTCTGGCGTTTAACGCCAGCCAGGGCACCTGGCTGGGCGTTAAACGCCCAAAAAGGGTAGCAAATGGGCGTTAAACGCCAGAATGGGTGCCATTCTGGGCGTTTAACGCCAGAAAGGTGGGGGGACCACATTTTTGTTTTCAACTCAATTTTTTTCAAACTTTCCTCTTTTTAACCATACTCTTCTACATAAATGCACTTCAACCTTTCATCATTCACTTTCAAATCTCCACAAATCAAAACCATTCTTCAAATCTATTTCAAATTAATCCCAAATCTTCTTCAAAAACTCACCCTTTTCTCAATTTCTCTCCATATCTTCTCAAATTTTCTTTCAAATTCTTATTTTTTTCGAAATCTCTTCTCCCTCCCCTTATAAATTCACGTTTGGAACCCCCTTTACCCACACCATTCGAATTTCCTCTTTCTCTCTCTCTTCTTTCTTTTCTTTTGCTTGAGGACAAGCAAACCTCTAAGTTTGGTGTGCTTTTCCGTGATCACTAAGCCAAGATTCATCAATATCATGGCTCCTAAAGGAAAACAAACCAATTTAAGAGGCAAGAAAGAGAATAATCCAAAGAATCTTTGGAATCGAGAGAAGTTCTTAACCAAAGAACATGAAGACCATTATCACAAAATAATGGGTCTGAGGTCAGTGATCCCGGAAGTGAAATTTGATCTGAAAGAAGATAAATATCCGGGGATCCAAGAGCAAATTCGAAACAGAGGATGGGAAGTTCTAACCAATCCTGAGACAAAGGTTGGAAGGAACATGGTTCAGGAATTCTACTCAAATCTGTGGTTAACAGATAAGCAGAGAATGACTGGAACTGCTTACCATACCTATAGAACCATGGTCAGAGGGAAAGTTATGTACTTCCATCTGGACAAAATAAGAGAAATCTTCAAGTTGCCTCAACTGCAAGATGATCCTGATTCCTTTAATAGGAGGATGGTGAGAGTAGATAAGGGTTGGATCAAGTTCTAGAGGACATATGCCTCCCTGGAACTAAGTGGATAACCAATTCTAAGGGTGTCCCAAACCAACTCAAGAGGGGAGACCTCAAACCAATTGCAAGAGGTTGGCTAGACTTTATTGGGCATTCCATATTGCCCACTAGCAACCGTTCTGAGGTCACCATCAAGAAGGCAGTGATGATTCATTGCATTATGCTTGGAAAAGAAGTGGAGGTTCATCATGTGATTGCTTGTGAGATTTACACAATTGCAAATAAAAATTCCACTGAAGCCAAACTGGCTTACCCAAGCTTGATTTCCTTGCTCTGTAAAGAGGCTGGGGTGAAGATGGGGGTAGATGAATTCATACCCATTGAACACCCAATCACCAAGAAGTCAATGGAAGGACAAGTGCAAGACAACTCCATCAAAAGGAGGGCGCATGAGTTCCTCCCTGAATTTCCTGAAATTGGCTACTGGGCCAGCCTGGAAGCATCTATCACCAAGTTGCAAGAGACTATGGAGCAACTTAAGGAAGAACAGCAGAATCAGAACTGCATGCTCTGCAAATTGCTGAAGGAACAAGAGAAGCAGGGGCGTGAAATTCAAGAGATGAAGCGCCAAAAGTTCTCCTCTCAAGCTGAGGGAGCATCCACTTCTCAAAATCAAGGTTGTTGAGTCCTAACTCTGTGAAAACCTCTATCATTAGGAGCCTATTTTTTTTTCGTTTTTCTTGTTTTGTTTTCTATTTTTATTTTTTTTTTTATTATTCTCATCTTATATCTATATTTGAGTCTTGTTCTTAGTTCATAATTAATAAAATTTATGCCTTAAAGTTATGAATGTCCTATGAATCCATCACCTCTCTTAAATGAAAAACGCTTTAATCACAAAAGAACAAGAAGTACAGGATTTCGAAATTTATCTCTGAAACTAGTTGAATTAGTTTGATGTGGTGACAATACTTTTTGTTTTCTGAATGAATGCTTGAACAGTGCATATGTCTTTTGAACTTGTTGCTTTGAGAATGTTAAAATTGTTGGCTCTTGAAAGAATGAGGAGAAAGAGAACTGTTATTGAGGATCTGAAAAATCATCAAATTGATTCTTGAAGCAAGAAAAAGCAGTGAAAAAAAAAAAGAGGAAAAGGAAAGAAATAAAGTTGTGAACCAAAGCAAAAAGAGTGTGCTTAAGAACCCTGGACACCTCTAATTGGGGACTTTAGCAAAGCTGAGTCACAATCTATAAAGGTTCACCCAATTATGTGTCTGTGGCATGTATGTATCCGGTGGTAATACTGGAAGACAGAGTGCTTTGGGCCACAGCCAAGACTCATACACTAGCTATGTTCAGGAATCAATATACTTAACTAGGAGAATCAATAACAATATCTGAGTTCTGAATTCTTATAGATGCCAATCATTCTGAACTTCAAAGGATAGAGTGAGATGCCAAAACTGTTCGGAGGCAAAAAGCTACTAGTCCCGCTCATCTAACTGGAGCTATGTTTCTTTGATATTTTGGAGTCTATAGTATATTCTCTTCTTTTTATCCTGTTTTGATTTTCAGTTGCTTGGGGACAAGCAACAATTTAAGTTTGGTGTTGTGATGAGCGGATAATTTGTACGCTTTTTGGCATTGTTTTTAGTATGTTTTTAGTATCTTTTAGTTAGTTTTTAGTATATTTTTATTAGTTTTTAATTAAAATTCACTTTTCTGGACTTTACTATGAGTTTGTGTGTTTTTCTGTGATTTCAGGTATTTTCTGACTGAAATTAAAGGTTCTGAGCAAAAATCTGGTCCAGAGACCAAAAAGGACTGCAGATGCTGTTGGATTCTGACCTCCCTGCACTCGAAGTGGATTTTCTGGAGCTACAGAAGCCCAATTGGCGCGCTCTCAACGGCATTGGAAAGTAGACATCCTGGGCTTTCCAGCAATGTATAATAGTCCATACTTTGCCCAAGATTTGATGGCCCAAACCGGCGCTCAAAGTCACCTACAGAAATTCCAGCGTTAAACGCCGGAACTGGCATAAAACTTGGAGTTAAACGCCCAAACTGGCATGAAAGCTGGCGTTTAACTCCAGAAAAGGTCTCTACATGAAAATGCTTCATTGCCCAGCCCAAGCACACACCAAGTGGGCCCGGAAGTGGATTTTTCTGTAATTTACTCATTTCTGTAAACCTTAGGATACTAGTTTACTATTAATAGGATCTTTTGACATTGTATCCGTACCTCAGGACCTCATAACATTTGAGACGTTTCATTGTGTACCTTCCACAGCATGAGCCTCTAAACCCCATGGTTGGGGGTGAGGAGCTCTGCTGTGTCTTGATGGATTAATGCAATTACTACTGTTTCTTATTCAATCATGCTTGCTTCCATTCTAAGATATGACTTGCTCTTAACCCGGATGAATATGATGATCCGTGACACTCATCATATTCTCAACTATGAACGTGTGACTGACAACCACCTCCGTTCTATTTTAGATTAAGTAGATATCTCTTGGGTTCTTTAATCGGAATCTTCGTGGTATAAGCTAGAACTGATGGCGGCATTCAAGAGAATCCGGAAGGTCTAAACCTTGTCTGTGGTATTCTGAGTAGGATTCAATGACTGGATGACTGTGACGTGCTTCAAACTCCTGAAGGCGGGGCGTTAGTGACAGACGCAAAAGAATCACTGGATTCTATTCCGGCCTGATTGAGAACCGACAGATGATTAGCCTATGCTGTGACAGAGCATCAGGGACGTATTTTCATTGAGAGGATGGGAGGTAGCCACTGACAATGGTGAAACCCTACATACAGCTTGCCATGGAAGGAGCCTTGCGTGTTTGATGAAGAAGACAGTAGGAAAGCAGAGATTCGGAAGATGGAGCATCTCCAAAGCCTCAGTCTATTCTCCATTACTGCAAAACAAGTACCTTTTTCATGTTCTTTTGCTTTTTACAATCAATCTTGATAATTTCTGATATCCTGACTAAGATTTACAAGATAACCATAGCTTGCTTCAAGCCGACAATCTCCGTGGGATCGACCCTTGCTCACGCAAGGTATTACTTGGACGACCCAGTGCACTTGCTGGTTAGTTGTGCGGGATTGCAAAAGTGTTATTGCAATTTCGTGCACCACCAACCATTTTCTACAAATCGGCAAAGATGAACACAGAATAATGTAAGAAGTTATCGAAAGCAATCCAAAAAAGAACCTGACGAGGTCTTACGGATAGCTAATATAATAACTTAAAGACTGGCCGACGTTCGGAAGTCGGACCAAGTCAACCCAAGTTATAAGTAAACCCTGGAAAGAGGTCTGGCCAACCCTATTAAAGAGAATTACTTTAACTTAGAAGGGCCTGACATAACAAAGTCAGCCCAAAACAAAAGTTATACAAGTAGTCTCTGAAAGAGATCTGACAAAGATCCAAGAAAGAGGACTACAAAAAATAACTTAAAGGAAACCGACATAACCAAGTCGGACTCTTACCACTAAAAAGTTATACAAGTAGTCCCTGAAAGAGATCTGACAAAGATCCAAGAAAGAGGACTACAAAAAATAACTTAAGGGAGACCGACATAACCAAGTCGGACTCCTACCACTAAAAAGTTATACAAGTAGTCCCTGAAAGAGATCTGACAAAGATCCAAGAAAGAGGACTACAAAAAATAACTTAAAGGAGACCGACATAACCAAGACGGACTCCTACCACTAAAAAGTTATACAAGTAGTCCCTGAAAGAGATCTGACAAAGATCCAAGAAAGAAGACTACAAAAAATTAACTTAAAGGAGACCGACATTACCAAGTCGGACTCCTACCACTAAAAAGTTATACAAGTAGTCCTTGAAAGAGATCTGACAAAGATCCAAGAAAAAGAACTACAAAAAATAACTTAAAGGAGACCGACATAACCAAGTCGGACTCCTACCATTAAAAAGTTATCAATGTAATCCCTGAAAGAGACCTACCAAAGGTCCAAGAAAGAGGATTACAAAAACAACTTAGAAGAGATCGACCTAACAAAGTCGGTTTCCTACAAAACAAGTTGTAAAAGTAATCCCTGAAAGAGACCGGGTAAAGGCCCAGAAAAGGGGATTACAAAAATAACTTCGAAGGGGACCAACATAAAGAAATCGGTCATAAGACACTAAAAACACAAAACAAAAGCGAGGAAACCGAAAAACAAGTTGGACCCCCCACAAGTCACGACCTCAAAAGGATCCAAGCTACAAACAAAATGCGAAAGCAATCTAAAAAGGCCAAGCAGCAAGATTCCGACAGACACCCTACTAGAGCACAATGAAAGCATAGTATGATAAAGCTTCAAAGAGGCCACAAAAATCAGCCTCAGAAAAACTATTTTTGTTTTCAAAATAAAGTTGCTAAAAACAGCAACTAGAGTATCGACAAGTCAATAAAACATCATCCACAAAAACAAGTTCAAAAGCCCACAAACCGGGCTATTTACACAAATAGGCAGAAAAAAGATCAGCTAAAATCGGGAGCCTTCCCAGCAGCATCAATACGGGGAGAAGAAGGGCGAGTCTGAATGGGCACAGCATCTACAGCTCCATCATCCCGGTTCAGAATCTGGCAATCCGGATCAGATGTAACGGGGGAAACAGAGGAGGTCGACACCTTAAGAGAAGGCACTGGGGGAGGATCAGTCTCATCATCATCCTGGTCATCAGGGACAATCTTACCATCCTCACGACATTGTCCAGGCTGATGAGAGTCACGTCGGTATCAGGAGCAACAACCTGGAACTGCTCCATCAGGTTCTCGGAGGCAGCAGTTACGCTACCCACAAGGTGACCCTGAAGCTCACCATAATTAACCTGAGCAGTTTCCAAATCCTCCCGAAGATGCATCAATTCCCTATAAGCCGAGACATAGCTATCCTTATGTTTCAATGCCATGTCTTCGGCCAGCTTCAAAGAAGCAGCCAAGGCAATAGAACTAGCCTTCTCACCCTCCAGCTCCTTCTCCACCTTCGCCAACTTCACCTCCAGTTCCTCCTTCAGACCCTTGATTCGATCAAATTCCAACTTGGCCTCTTCCATGAAGGATTTTGTGGCATGAATCAGAATCCCTTGAACTGTTCGAAATATAGCCGCACCCATATGAGCCTTCTTCACACTACTTTTGGTGATAAAATCCAGATGCTGAAGAAGAGAAACGTCGTCCATAGAAAGCCCACCAAAGGGGGCAATTTGCTGGTCAACAAACTCGATAGCATCAAAATCTGGGGCATCCAGGTTGAAGGGCTCAGATGTCTTTTGCTTCTTACTAGGGGGGAACCAGGAGCTGCAGCAGAAGATTGTGGAGGATCGACCAGACGAACCCGAGGAATAGGAATTGCTTTCCTCGGCCCGGGAGAACTAGGTACAGGAGGTTTAACTGGAACCTGGGAAGATCCCTCTCCGGCCGCCTTGGCCGAAATGTTTAAAGCACCAGTTGCCTTTTTCGCCTTCTTGAAGGCCTTCATAGAATCATTATTTTTCGACATCCCTGAAGAACACAAAATCAACCACAAAAGACAAATTACAACATAGAAGAAGAAAAAGCTCGGAAAGCAAGTATAAAAATAAAGCAGACAGTACCCAAAGCAGCCCGAACCAAAGATGGATCGCTCAAAAATCTCTTCGTATCCAGATGGGGAGGCTTCCCCCACAAATCTTCAAGAACAACTACAAAGGCCCGCTCAACCTCACTAAGCATTTCCCATGTGTAACGTGGAACTCTTACATTCTTTTGCCACTCTAGAGGAAAAGCAAGCTCATCATTCTCATTGAGAAAAAAGGGGGCGGACCCCCCCAATAGCACGGACTCGAAAGAAGTAGTTCTTAAAATCTTTAAACGACTCATCATACATGGCAAAAACTTTATGCCCCTGGGCCGATCTGAAAGAAACCCAGGAAGCTTTCTTTTTGGAGGAACCTCCGGGTTTGGCCGAGACAAAAAGATAAAGGAAAAGAGTTTCAGAAGGTGTTATGTCCAACTCCTAGCAAAGATGTTGAAAAATTTTAATAAAACCCCAGGAATTCGGGTGAAGCTGGGATGGAGCAATGTTACACGACCATGGTGCACGAAATTGCAATCACACTTTTGTAATCCCGCACAACTAACCAGCAAGTGCACTGGGTCATCCAAGTAATACCTTACGTGAGTAAGGGTCGATCCCACGGAGATTGTCAGCTTGAAGCAAGCTATGGTTATCTTGTAACTCTTAGTCAGGATATCAATAATTATCAGGTTTAATTGTGAAAAGTAAAAGAACATGAAATAAGTACTTGTTTTGCAGTAATGGAGAACAGGTTGAGGTTTTAGAGATGCTCTATCTTCTGCTGCTTTCCTACTGTCTTCTTCTTCAAACACGCAAGGCTCCTTCCATGGCAAGCTGTATGTAGGGTTTCACCATTGTCAATGGCTACCTCCCATCCTCTCAGTGAAAATGTTCAACGCGCTCTGTCACAGCACGGCTATTCATCTATAGGTTCTCAATCGGGTTGGAATAGAATCCAGCGATTCTTTTGCGTCTGTCACTAACGCCCAGCCCTTAGGAGTTTGAAGCTCGTCACAGTCATTCAATCCTTGAATCCTACTCAGAATACCACAGACAAGGTTTAGACCTTCCGGATTCTCTTGAATGCCGCCATCAATTTTAGCTTATACCACGAAGATTCTGATTAAAGAATCCAAGAGATACACACTCAATCGAAAGTAGAACGGAGGTGGTTGTCAGGCACACGTTAAAAGGTGAGAATGATGATGAGTGTCACGGATCATCACATTCATCAGGTTGAAGAACAAGTGGTATCTTAGAATGACAGCAAGCGTGATTGACTGAAAAACAGTAGTAATTGCATTAATCCATCAAGACACAGCAGAGCTCCTCACCCCCAACCATGGGGTTTAGAGACTCATGCCGTAGAAGATACAATAAGAAACGTGTAAAGTGTCATGAGGTAAAGATACAATATCAAAAGATCCTATTAATAGTGAACTAGTAACCTAGGGTATACAGAAATGAGTAAATGACGTAAAAATCCACTTCCGGGGTCCACTTGGTGTGTGCTTGGGCTGAGCATTGAAGCTTTCATGTGTAGAGACTTTTTCTAGAGTTAAACACCAGCTTTTATGCCAGTTTGGGCGTTTAACTCCAATTTTTGTGCCAGTTCCGGCGTTAAACGCCGGGAATTCTGAAGCTGATTTGTAACGCCAGTTTGGGCCATCAAATCTCAGGCACAGTATGAACTATTATACATTGCTGGAAAGCTCAGGATATCTAGTTTCCAACGCAATTGAGAGCGCGTCAATTGGGCTTCTGTAGCTCCAGAAAATTCACTTCGAGTGCAGGGAGGTCAGAATCCAACAGCATCTGCAGTCCTTTTCAGCCTCTAAATCAGATTTTTGCTCAGGTCCCTCAATTTCAGCCAGAAAATACCTGAAATCACAGAAAAACACACAAACTCATAGTAAAGCCCAGAAAAGTGAATTTTAACTAAAAACTAATAAAAATGTAATAAAAACTAACTAAAATATACTAAAAACATACTAAAAATAATGCCAAAAAGCGTATAAATTATTCGCTCATCACAACACCAAACTTAAATTGTTGCTTGTCCCCAAGCAATTGAAAATCAAAATAGAATAAAAAGAAGAGAATATACTATAGACTCCAAAATATCAAAGAAACTTAGCTCCAATTAGATGAGCGGGACTAGTAGCTTTTTGCTTCTGAACAGTTTTGGCGTCTCACTTTATCCTTTGAAGTTTAAAATGATTGGCATCTATAGGAACTCAGAACTCAGATAGTGTTATTGATTCGACTAGTTAAGTATGATGATTCTTGAACATAACTACTTTATGAGTCTTGGCTGTGGCCCAAAGCACTCTGTCTTCCAGTATTACCACCGGATACATTCATGCCACAGACACATGACTGGGTGAACCTTTTCAGATTGTGACTCAGCTTTGCTAGAGTCCCCAATCAGAGGTGTCCAGGGTTCTTAAGCACACTCTTTTTGTCTTGGATCACTTAAAAAAAAAATTTTTTTGACTGCTTTTTCTTGCTTCAAGAATCAATTTGATGATTTTTCAGATCCTCAATAACATTTCTCCTTTTCCATCATTCTTTCAAGAGCCAACAAGTTTAACATTCTTTAATCAACAAATTCAAAAGACATATGCACTGTTCAAGCATTCATTCAGAAAACAAAAATTATTGTCACCACATCAAACAAATTCAACTAGTTTCAGAGATGAATTCAAAATCCTGTACTTCTTGTTCTTTTGTGATTAGAGCATTTTTCAATTAAGAAAGGTGATGGATTCATAGGACATTTATAGCTTTAAGACATGAAACTTAAATTTTATTAATCATGAATTAAGAATAAAACTCAAAAATAGATATAAGATAAGACTAATAGTAATAGAAAACAAAATTTTAAATGACTCTAAAATAGACTTCTAATGATAGAGATTATCACAGAGTTAGGACTCAACAACCTTGATCTTGAGAAGTGGATGCTCCCTCAACTTGTGGGGTATTTGACCCTTCAAGGGAGAGCTTCTGGCGCTTCAGCTCTTGTAGCTCACGCCCCTGCTTCTCTTGTTCCTTCAGCAATTTGCAGAGCATGCAGTTTTGATTCTGCTGTTCTTCCTTAATTTGTTCCATTGCTTCTTGCAGCTTGGCAACAGATGCTTCTAGACGAGTCCAGTAGTCAATTTCAGGAAGTTCAGGGAGGAACTCCTGCGCCCTCCTTTTGATAGAGTTATCTTGCATTTGTCCTTCCATTGACCTCTTGGTGATTGGGTGCTCAATTGGGATGAATTCATCTGCTCCCATCCTCATCCCAGCATCTTTACATAGCAAAGAGATTAAGCTTGGGTAAGCCAGTTTGGCTTCAGTGGAGTTCTTGTTTGCAATTGTGTAAATCTCACAAGCAATCAGATGATGAATCTCCACTTCTTTTCCCAGCATAATGCAATGACTCATCACTGCTCTCTTGATAGTAACCTCAGAACAGTTACTAGTGGGCAAGATAGAACGCCCTATGAAATCCAACCAGCCTCTTGCAACTGGTTTGAGATCTCCCCTCTTGAGTTGGTTTGGGACACCTTTTGAATTGGTCATCCACTTGGTTCCAGAGAGGTATATGTCCTCTAGAACTTGATCCAACCCCTTATCTACTCTCACCATTCTCCTATTAAAGGATTCAGGATCATCTTGTAGTTGAGGCAATTTGAAGACCTCTCTTATTTTGTCCAGATGAAAGTAAATAATTCTCCCTCTGACCATGGTTCTATAGGTATAAAAAGCAGTTCCAGTCATTCTCTGCTTATCTGTCAGCCACAGATTTGAGTAGAATTCCTGAACCATGTTTCTTCCAACCTTTGACTCAGGGTTGGTTAGAACTTCCCATCCTCTGTTTCGAATTTACTCTTGGATCTCCGGATATTCATCTTCTTTCAGATCAAATTTAACTTCCGGGATCACTGACCTTAGACCCATTATCTTGTGGTAATGGTCTGCATGTTCTTTGGTTAAGAACCTCTCTTGACTCCAAAGGTCCTTTGGAGCATTCTCTTTCTTGCCTCTTAAATTGGTTTGTTTTCCTTTGGGAGCCATGATCTTGATGAGCCTTAGCTTAGTGATCACGGAAAAACACACCAAACTTAGTTGTTTGCTTGTCCTCAAGCAAAAAAAAAAGAAAGGAAAGAGGAGAGAGAGGAGGAGAGCAAATTCGAATGGTGGGAAAGGGGAATGGCCAAACGTGTATTTATAAGGGAAGGGGAGAGAATTCGAAAACTTTGAAGGAGATTTGAGAAGATATGGAAAGAATTAGAGAGATATTTGAGTTTTTGAAGAAGATTTGGAAAGGATTTGAAGGAGATTTGAAGAATGATTTTAATTTTTGAAAATTTGAAGGTGAATGATGAAAGTTTGAAATGTGTTTATGTAGAAAATTATGGATCAAAACAGGAAAGTTTGAAAAAATTTGAAGTAGAAAGCAAAATCTCTGTCCCCCACCTATCTGGCGTTAAACGCCCAGAATGGTATCCATTCTGGCGTTTAACGCCCAAATGTTGGCCAATTTGGGCGTTTAACGCCCAGCCAGGTACCCTGGCTGACGTTAAACGCCAGAAACCCCTTCATCACTGGGCGTTTTGCTAAATGCCCAGGATGCTGCACACCTGGCATTAAACGCCCAGAATGGTGCCTATTATGGTGTTTAACGTCCAAAATGGCACCTTTACTGGCGTTAAACGCCCAGAATGGTGCCCATTATGGTGTTTAACGCCCAGAGTACCCCTTACTGGCGTTTTTTCGCCAGCAAGCTCCTTTTCTCTGCTTTTTGCACTGAATCCTTCTGTAACTCTGTGAATTCCTTCAATTTTGATGATCACCCTTTGAAAATATGTATCAAACTTTTATTAAACAAAACAGATAACCTGCTAATGACTGGGTTGCCTCCCAGCAAGCGCTTCTTTACTGTCTTTAGCTGGACCTTTACTGGGATTCATTCAAACCTCAGTTTTGAGCATTCCTGTTCAAAATTGCTTTCAAGATAATGTTTGATCCTCTGTCCATTAACAATGAACTTTTTGTCAGAATCAATATCCTGAAGCTCAACATATCCATATGGTGACACTCCTGTAATCAAATACGGACCCCTCCACCGGGATTTAAGTTTTCCTGGGAATAGTCTGAGCCTAGAGTTGAAGAGCAGAACTTTTTGTCCTGGCTCAAAGTCTCTAGATGACAACTTCTTGTCATGCCACTTCTTTGCCTTTTCCTTATAAATTTTGGCATTTTCAAAGGCACTGAGTCTAAATTCATCTAGCTCATTTAGCTGGAGTAATCTTTTTTCACCAGCTAACTTAGCATCCAGGTTTAGGAATCTAGTCGCCCAGTAGGCTTTATGTTCCAGTTCCACGGGCAAATGACAGGCCTTGCCATACACAAGTTGGTATGGAGAGGTTCCTATAGAAGTCTTGAATGCTGTTTTGTATGCCCACAGAGCATCATCCAAGCTCTTTGCCCAATCCTTTCTACGGGCGATTACAGTCCGTTCTAGGATTCTTTTTAGCTCTCTGTTAGAGACTTCAGCATGCCCATTTGTCTGTGGATGATACGGAGTTGCTACTTTGTGGCTAAATCCATATCGGACCATAGCAGAGTACAGCTGTTTGTTGTAGAAATGAGTGCCTCCATCACTGATTAGGACTCTGGGAACACCAAATCTGCTGAAGATGTGTTTCTAGAGGAATTTCAGCACGGTCTTAGTATCATTAGTGAGTGTAGCAATTGCTTCTACCCATTTAGATACATAGTCCACTGCCACCAGAATGTAAGTGTTTGAGTATGATGGTGGGAACGGACCCATGAAGTCAATACCCCATACATCAAACAATTCAATCTCTAAGATCCCTTGTTGAGGCATGGCGTATCCATGAGGCAAGTTACCAGCTCTTTGGCAACTGTCACAGTTACACACAAACTCTCAGGCATCTCTATAGAGAGTAGGCCAGTAGAAGCCACATTGGAGGACCTTAGTGGTTGTTCGCTCACTTCCGAAATGTCCCCCATACTGTGATCCATGGCAATGCCACAGGATCCTTTGTGCTTCCTCTCTGGGTACACATCTGCGGATCATTCCGTCTGCACATCTCTTAAAGAGATATGGCTCATCCCATAGGTAGTACTTGGCATCTGAAATTAATTTCTTTCTTTGCACCCTGCTGTACTCCTGGGGTATGAACCTCACAGCTTTATAATTTACAATATCTGCAAACCATGGAGCTTCCTGAATGGCAAAGAGTTGCTCATCTGGGAAAGTCTCAGAGATCTCAGTAGAAGGGAGGGACGCCCCAGCTACTAGTTCTATTCGGGACAGATGATCAGCTACATGGTTTTCTGTCCCTTTTCTGTCTCTTATTTCTATATCAAACTCTTGCAAAAGCAACACCCAGCTTATGAGCCTGGGTTTTGAATCCTGCTTTGTGAGTAAGTATTTAAGAGCAGCATGGTCAGTGTACACAATCACTTTTGACCCTACTAAATAGGATCTAAACTTGTCAATGGCATAGACCACTGCAAGTAACTCTTTTTCTGTGGTTGTGTAATTCTTCTGTGCGTCATTTAAAACACGGCTAGCATAATAAATGACGTGCAAAAGCTTGTTATGCCTCTGTCCCAACACTGCACCAATGGCATGGTCACTGGCATCACACATTAGTTCGAATGGCAATGTCCAGTCTGGTGCAGAGATGACTGGTGCTGTGACCAGCTTGGCTTTCAGGGTCTCAAACCCCTGCAAACACTGAGTGTCAAACACAAATGGTGTGTCAGCAGCTAGCAGGTTGCTCAGAGGTTTTGCAATTTTTAAAAAATCCTTTATAAACCTTCTGTAGAATCCTGCATGCCCCAGAAAGCTTCTGATTGCCTTAACATTGGCAGGTGGTGGTAATTTTTCAATTACCTCTACCTTTGCTTTATCCACCTCTATTCCCTTGCTTGAAATTTTGTGCCCAAGGACAATTCCTTCAGTCACCATAAAGTGACATTTCTCCCAGTTTAATACCAGGTTAGTCTCTTGGCACCTTTTCAGGACAAGTGCTAGATGGTTAAGACAGGAGCTGAATGAGTCTCCATATACTGAGAAGTCATCCATGAAGACTTCCAGGAACTTCTCCACCATATCAGAGAAGATGGATAGCATGCATCTCTGAAAAGTTGCAGGTGCATTACACAGACCAAAAGGCATTCTTCTGTAGGCAAACACGCCAGAAGGGCAAGTGAATGCTGTTTTCTCTTGGTCCTGAGGATCTACTGCAATTTGGTTGTAACCTGAATAGCCATCCAAAAAGCAGTAATAATCATGACCAGCTAGTCTTTCTAGCATTTGGTCTATGAATGGTAAAGGAAAATGATCCTTTCTGGTGGCTGTATTGAGCCTTCTGTAGTCAATACACATACGCCACCCTATAACTGTTCTTGTAAGAACCAGTTCATTCTTTTCATTATGAACCACTGTCATGCCTCCCTTCTTAGGAACAACTTGGACAGGGCTCACCCAGGGGTATCAGAAATGGGATAAATAATTCCAGCCTCTAGTAATTTAGTGACCTCTTTCTGCACCACCTCCTTCATGGTTGGATTTAGCCGCCTTTGTGGTTGAACCACTGGTTTGGCATTGTCCTCCAATAGGATCTTGTGCATGCATCTTGCTGGGCTAATGCCCTTAAGATCACTTATAGACCACCCAAGAGCTGTCTTGTGTGTCCTTAGCACTTGAATTAGTGCTTCCTCTTCCTGTGGATTTAAAGCAGAGCTTATGATCACTGGAAAAGTGTCACCCTCTCCCAGAAATGCATACTTCAGGGATGGTGGTAGTGGTTTGAGCTCAGGTTTGGGAGGCTTATCTTCTTCCTGAGGAATTTTCAAAAATTCTTTTGTTTCCTCTGGTTCCTTCTGATCAGGCTGAACATCCTTGAAGATGTCCTCTAGCTCTGATTCTAGACTTTCAGTCATATTGATCTCTTCCACCAAAGAGTCAATAATGTCAGCGCTCATGCAGTCATTTTGTGTGTCTGGATGCTGCATAGCTTTTACAGCATTCAACTTGAACTCATCCTCATTGACTCTCAGGGTTACTTCCCTTTTTTGTACATCAATGAGAGTTCGTCCAGTTGCTAGGAAAGGTCTTCCTAGAATGAGAGTTGCACTCTTGTGCTCCTCCATTTCCAGCACTACAAAGTTAGTTGGAAAGGCGAATGGCCCAACCTTGACAATCATGTCCTCAATTATGCCTGATGGATATTTAATGGAGCCATCAGCAAGTTGGAGACATATCCGGGTTGGTTTGACTTCTTCAGTCAATCCAAGCTTTCTGATAGTGGATGCAGGTATTAGATTGATACCTGCTCCAAGGTCACAGGGCTGTCTTGGTGCAAGCACCTTCTAATATGCATGGTATCATAAAGCTTCCTGGATCTTGAAGCTTTTCTGGTAAGCTTTTCAGGATGACTGCACTGCATTCTTCAGTGAGAAACACTTTTTCAGTTTCTCTCCAATCCTTCTTATGACTTAAGATCACTTTCATGAACTTAGCATAAGAAGGTATTTGCTTAAGTGCTTCTGCAAATGGAATCATTATCTCAAGAGTCCTTAGATAGTCTGCAAAGCGGGCAAATTGCTTATCCTGTTCCGCTTAGCGGAGTTTCTGAGGATAAGGCATCTTGGCTTTATATTCTTCAACCTTAGTTGCTGCAGGTTTATTCCTTACAGAAGTGGTTGGAGAAGCCTTTTTAGAGGGGTTACTATCAGCACTCTCAGGTGTCTGATTCCCCATTGGCGTTTGAACGCCAGGATTGGGTGAGGAATGGGCGTTTAACGCCAACTTTTCCCTTTTTTTGGCGTTTGAACGCCAGAACTGGGCAAGGAATGGGCGTTTAACGCCAGCTTTTCTCCCTTTTCTGGCGTTTGAACGCCAGAAGTATTCCTCTCTGGGCTCTTACTGTCCTCAGAGGGATTTTGGGCAGTGGTTTGGTTATCCTCTGTCAATTGTTCCTTTCTTGGCTTTTTGCTACTTCGAGCAGTGTTATTCAATGTCTTCCCACTCTTCAGTTGAACTGCTTGGCATTCTTCTGTTATCTGTTTAGATAATTGCTGTTTTGTCTGATTCAACTGTGATTCTATGTTCTTGTTGGCAGTTTTAGTTTCTTGGAGCATCTCTTTAAACTCTGCCAACTGTTTTGTCATAAGGAGTAATTGCTGATTAAGCTCAACAATCTGTTTTTGAGGATTAGGATCAGTAGCTACTGCCATAGCTTCTTCTTTTGTAGAAGGCTCACTGCTAGAGTACAAATGTTGATTTCTAGCAACAGTATCTATAAGTTCTTGAGCCTCTTCAATCGTCTTCCTCATATGAATAGATCCACCAGCTGAGTGGTCTAGAGACATCTGAGCTTTTTCTGTAAGCCCATAGTAGAAGATGTCTAACTGTACCCACTCTGAAAACATTTCAGATGGGCATTTTCTTAGCATACCTCTATACCTCTCCCAGGCATTATAAAGGGATTCATTATCCTCTTGTTTAAAGCCTTGGATGTCTAGCCTTAGCTGTGTCATCCTTTTTAGAGGGTAAAATTGATTCAGGAATTTGTCTGATAACTGTCTCCATGTCTTTATGCTTGCTGTAGGTTGGTTATTCAACCACCTCTTAGCTTGATCTTTTACAGCAAATGAAAATAGTAATAGTCTGTAGACATCCTGATCCACCTCTTTATCACGTACTGTGTCAGAAATTTGTAAGAATTGTGCCAAAAACTCAGTAGGTTCTTGCTGTGGAAGACCGGAATACTGGCAATTTTGCTGCACCATGATAATGAGTTGAGGATTTAGCTCAAAGCTGCTTGCTTTGATGGGAGGTATACAGATGCTACTCCCATATGCAGCTGTAATGGGGTTAGCATATGACCCCAGAGTCCTTCTGGACTGCTCAATTCCACTTAGGTCCATGATAGAGAAAGGGAATATGATATGGATTCACAAGTAAAGTAAATTTTTTTTTAATTAAAAGTGACCGAAAAAAATAAAATAAAATAAATGGAAAATAAAATAAAATTTCGAAAACTAAAAGAAAATAAGATCAAAGCAAATTGAAAACTAAATCAATTAGTTAATTAAAAAGATTTTGGAATTAGCAATTGAAAAGATATGATTGAGAATTATTTTGAAAAAGATTTGATTGTTGAAATGAGGAAAGAGAAAAACAACAAAATGACACCAAACTTAAAATTTTTAGAAAATCAAACACAAATTTTTGAAAATTTAAAGGAAAACACAAGGAAGACACCAAAGTTAGAATTTTTAAGGATTAAGAAAGGACTAAGAACATGCAAATTTGAAAAATTAAAAGAAAACAAAAGCATGCAATTGACACCAAACTTAAAATATGAAACTAAACTCAAATAAAAGACTCTAAACCAACAAAAATAAAACAGTCATAATCTAAGCAATAAGATAAACCGTCAGTTGTCCAAACTCGAACAATCCCCGGCAACGGCGCCAAAAACTTGGTGCACGAAATTACTAGGTCGTCCAAGTAATACCTTACGTGAGTAAGGGTCGATCCCACGGAGATTGTCGGCTTAAAGCAAGCTATGGTTATCTTGTAACTCTTAGTCAGGATATCAATAATTATCAGGTTTAATTGTGAAAAGTAAAAGAACATGAAATAAGTACTTGTTTTGCAGTAATGGAGAACAGGTTGAGGTTTTGGAGATGCTCTATCTTCTGAATTTCTGCTTTCCTACTGTCTTCTTCTTCAAACACGCAAGGCTCCTTCCATGGCAAGCTGTATGTAGGGTTTCACCGTTGTCAATGGCTACCTCCCATCCTCTCAGTGAAAATGTTCAACGCGCTCTGTCACAGCACAGCTATTCATCTGTCGGTTCTCAATCAGGTTGGAATAGAATCCAGTGATTCTTTTGCGTCTGTCACTAACGCCCAGCCCTCAGGAGTTTGAAGCTCGTCACAGTCATTCAATCCTTGAATCCTACTCAGAATACCACAGACAAGGTTTAGACCTTCCGGATTCTCTTGAATGCCGCCATCAATTCTAGCTTATACCACGAAGATTCTGATTAAAGAATCCAAGAGATACACACTCAATCAAAAGTAGAACGGAGGTGATTGTCAGGCACACGTTCATAGGTGAGAATGATGATGAGTATCACAGATCATCACATTCATCAGGTTGAAGAACAAGTGGTATCTTAGAATGAAAGCAAGCGTGATTGACTGAAAAACAGTAGTAATTGCATTAATCCATCAAGACACAGCAGAGCTCCTCACCCCCAACCATGGGGTTTAGAGACTCATGCCATAGAAGATACAATAAGAAACGTGTAAAGTGTCATGAGGTAAAGATACAATATCAAAAGATCCTATTAATAGTGAACTAGTAACCTAGGGTATATAGAAATGAGTAAATGACGTAAAAATCCACTTCCGGGGTCCACTTGGTGTGTGCTTGGGCTGAGCATTGAAGCTTTCATGTGTAGAGACTTTTTCTGGAGTTAAACGCCAGCTTTTATGCCAGTTCGGGCGTTTAACTCCAATTTTTGTGCCAGTTCCGGCGTTAAACGCTGGGAATTCTGAAGCTGATTTGTAACGCCGGTTTGGGCCATCAAATCTCAGACAAAGTATGGACTATTATACATTGCTGGAAAGCCCAGAATGTCTAGTTTCCAACGCAATTGAGATCGCGCCAATTGGGCTTCTGTAGCTCCAGAAAATCCACTTCGAGTGCAGAGAGGTCAGAATCCAACAGCATCTGCAATCCTTTTCAGCCTCTAAATCAGATTTTTGCTCAGGTCCCTCAATTTCAGCCAGAAAATACCTGAAATCACAGAAAAACACACAAACTCATAGTAAAGCCCAGAAAAGTGAATTTTAACTAAAAACTAATAAAAATGTAATAAAAACTAACTAAAATATACTAAAAACATACTAAAAATAATGCCAAAAAGCGTATAAATTATCCGCTCATTAGACCACAACAGGTCGGTTTCAAAAGCAGTAAAAGGAAAAGAAACGTTCAACTAACTAAAAGAGTATTCGTAAGTATAAAAGAAGGGACGCTCTCCCTTAACAGAAGTCGGAAAGCAAACTCTCTCGTCAGAATCAGGGGCAACAAGCTCGTAATCTTCCTCACGGGCATTGTTACCACAAATCCTATGGCGCTTCCTCAGTTCTATGCAAAACTCTGCATCTACAACAAAAACACACAAGAAAACAAGGGAGTCCAGCCAATTGGACATCCCCTCGGGAACTTTGGACGACATCTCTACAATATTATTGCGAGAAGACATGAGGCCAACTAATCCTACAATGTAAGAAAAGAAAATAAGGTTACTACAAACATCTCAGACAAAGGGAAAAAACAAATCGGTCAACACTTCTCAGAAGATGAAACCACGAAAAGGAAAACCCCAAGACTCAAACCCAAGTCCTGGGACATCCTTTGGAGGCAGCAACAAAGCAAGGTTTCCAGAAATACTCTACAGATCACATCCCAGCATTTCTCAAAAAAGAATTCAAAACAACAAGCGCTTTTCATCAAAAGAAAACACAGCAAATCATTACAAGCCTACCAAGCAAAAACCACTCCCAAGCATCGAGCACAAGACTATTAAAGGAGCAACCTTTTTTCAAAAATCAGACAGGAAGCAATCTCCAAAAATGAGAAACAGATGCAGATTTCGTACTAGTATCAAAAACGACCAAAAGCAACAGTAAAAACTCAGAAAGCCTCAAAATTCCAAGAAAAACCATAGGAAAAGCATATCGCAGCAAACAGGTAAATATAAGATCGCAAAAAAGATACAACCTTTCAAACATGCAAAACCAGAACTTCACCAAAATTAAAGACGAAGCTACGAAAAAGCGAGATAAGCTAGTACCAACCTGAAAAGAGCAGCGAGCTTCAACGAAAACCAAAGGAGGGAGACAAAATTTGGGAATGCGAACAACAATAATGTCGCAGGAAATACAAAGACCCCAAGCTCCAACACCAAATGACACCGCAACGAAAGGAAAGCAGAAATGCAAAATGAAAAACAGAGAGTGGAGAGAACTAAGAAAAGAAGTTACGAAAGAGCAAAAGGAGAGAAACCATTTTAGGTTTTCAAAATCCAAAGTAAAGAGCCTAGGGGAAACGAGGCAATTATTGCTCAAAATTAAAAGCATTAAACCCTTGCACGTTCCTAAAAAAGTGCCGGTATAGAAGCGCGCATTTTTTTAAAAAAGAAAATGTTCTACATTCAAAGCTTCTACAAAGGAATCGACAAAATGCTTGAGTTCGGCTTCACTAAAGAAGGACCGAAGTCAAGGACTCGACCTCAAAAAGAAGACCGAGCTCAAGCAGGGGCACTGTTCATACCCTGGGTCGAGCTGACCGACCCGGGATATTCGACGGACAAAGCGACCGACCTCTTCAGGTCAGGACAACCCGACCTCTTCCCAAAGAGCTCGGTCAAGTCCCAAGAAAGCCAAAAGAAGGGCCCAAATAGAGGAACACGCCCCAAATCCTAAGGCAGCCCAAGCTTACAGAAAGAAGGGCGGTTCCCTTAAAAAGATAAAGATGACCTCACTTAAAGATAAGATAAAGATAAGATAAGATAACTAACTTATCTTATCCACGGAAGGCCACATCTCACCATTATAAATACACTGGAGCACCCAGGTACCCCCCACCCTCCGGGGACGAAGGATCAGCACCATCACCAAGTCCAACAAGTCGGACACACCAGCTCCGGCCGCTATACACCTGCCGGACACGTCGGCTCCGACCAACACAGAAGATCTCGACCGAGATCGACCTACAGTTTCAGGTAACCCCCGGAACAGATTCCATGATATTCTCAATATTCTGATCGGTTTCCTCCTTCTTTTTTGCTTTTGGGTGGTCGAGCTGGGGGTATCTTTTTAGTATGGCATACTTCTTTGTAGACATCCACAAGGGATACTCGGAGAGGGATATAATTGTGGTATTTTTTTATCTTTTCCCCCTGTCGATCTCCTTTTTTCTTGGATTCTTTGTCCTTATCTTGGGAGGAGTAGAAGAATCCAAATTTTGAGGTCTCTCCTAGTCGAGCCTTTTTCTCCCTGTTGATATACTTCTCGGCTCATTCTTGTACCTCATTTAGAGAGGTGGGATGCTTCTTTGATATGGATTGGCTAAAAGGCCTTTCTTGTAGGCCATTGATGAGGCCCATGATGGCTGCTTCTGTGGGCAGACTTTGTATGTCTAGACATGCTTTGTTGAATCTTTCCATGTAGCTGCGGAGACTTTCCCGATCTCGTTGTTTGATTCCTAATAGACTTGGGGCGTGCTTGGCTTTGTCTTTCTGGATAGAGAATTTGGCTAGAAACTTTTTGGCTAGGTCGTCGAAGCTTGAGATGGACCTGGGGGGTAGATTGTTGAACCACTTAATCGCCATTTTTGTTAAGGTAGTCGGGAAGGCTTTGCAGCGGACTGCGTCTGAGGCATCAGTGAGGTACATTCGACTCCTGAAATTACTGAGGTGATGGCTGGGATCTGTCGTGCCATCGTATAAAGCCATATCCGGGAGCTTAAAGTCTTTTGGGATTTTGGTCTTCATGATCTCCTTGGTAAATGGATCTTGGTCCTCGCGGGAGCTGTTCTTATGAGTGGATCGGGTCGCTTTGGCTTTGAGATCGGCTTCGAGTTTTAGGCGTTTGTCCTCCAATTCCCGGCATCGCCTTATCTCCCTTTGTAGGTCCTTCCCAGCTTCTCGCTGATGTTGGGCTTCTTCCTCAAGTTGTTTTAAACAATCTTGAAGCGTCTCAAGTGCTCCCGGGCTTGGTGAAGTGTCCGTGTTTTTGTGCGGCATTCTATCTTTTAGACCTGAATCATGGTCGTTGTCATTGTCGTCCGCCATGATGATGGGATGACTTCCAGGTTCCCCGGCAACGGCGCCAATGTTCCGAGGGTTACTTGAAACTGTAGGTCGATCTCGGACGAGATCTCCTGTACGGGTTGGAGCTGACATGTTCGACTTGCTGGGCTTGATGGGGGTGCTGATCCTTCATCACCGGAGGGTGGTGGTACCTGCAAGGGACTCCGATACTTAAGTTAGCAAGGGTATTAAGCATGTTTTTAGTAGAATCAGAGTATAAGTTATACCTGGGTGCTCCAGCGTATTTATAATGGTGCTGAGTGACCTTTTTAGATAAGATAAGTAAGTTATCTTATCTTATCTTTGAGTGAGGTCCTCGTATTTTCAAGGGAACCATCCTTATCTCTTTAGGCTTGGGCTGCCCGTGGATTTAGGTCGTGTTCCTCTATTTGGGCTCTTTACTGGGCTTTCCTGGCAATTCGGCCGATCTCTTTAAGAAGAGGTCGGATAGTCGCACCTGAAGAGGTCGATTGCTCTGTCACTAAATATCTCAGGTTGGATGGCTTGATCCTGGGTATGAACATAACCCAATTTTATTTATCTATGCTATTTTCTTTTTTTTAGGTTGACGATTATGTGGAGTCACAAAAATAACTGCAAAAATCTAAGAGAAATCAAAAACAGCATTAAAAATAGCACACCCTGGAGGAGAGACTTACTGGCGTTTAAACGCCAGTAAGGGTAGCAGAAAGGGCATTTAACGCCCAGTCTGGCACCATTCTGGGCATTAAACGTCAGAAACAAGCACCAGACTGGCATTAAAAGCCAGAAACAGGCTACAATCTGGCGTTAAATGCCAGAAACAGGTTGCAGGCTGGCATTTAACGCCAGAAAAGGAATAAAAGATGGCGTTTAACGCCAAAAACAAGCAGTAATCTGGCGTTAAACGCCAGGATTGCACTGTAAGGGCATTTACACGCCTAATAGGAGCAGGGATGATACATCCTTGACCCCTCAGGATCTGTGGACCCCACAGGATTCCCACCTTCCCATCCACAATACTCTTCCCCAAATATCCCTCACTAATCAACTCATTCACTCTTCCCCATCACCTCTACACCAATCACCTCCAAATCTCTTCCCCAAAAACCCCACTTACCTCACTTTCAAATTCAAACACTTTTCCCTCCCAAACCCAACCCTAATGACCAAATCCTAACCCTCCCCTCACCGCTATATAAACCCCTCATTACTCCTTCATATTCACACAACACAAACACCTTTCCTCCCTCTTGGCCGAACCACCTATAACCCATATCTCCTCTATTTTTCTTCTTCTCCCCCTTCTTACTTTCTTCCTTTGCTTGAGGACGAGAAAATATTTTAAGTTTTGTGTGGTAAAAGCATTGCTTTTTGTTTTTTCCTAACCATTTATGGCACCTAAGACCGGAAAGACCTCTAGAAAGAGGAAAGGGAAGGCAAAAGCTTCCACCTCCGAGTCATGAGAGATGGAGAAATTCATCTCAAAGGTCCATTAAGACCACTTCTATGAAGTTGTGGCCAAAAAGAAGGTGATCCCTAAGGTCCCTTTCATGCTAAAAAAAAATGAGTATCCGGAGATCCGACATGAGATCCGAAGAAGATGTTGGGAAGTTCTCACCAACCCCATTTAACAAGTCAGAATCTTAAGGGTTCAAGAGTTCTATGCCAATGCATAGATCACTAGGAACCATGATCAAAGTATGAACCCAAATCCAAAGAATTGGCTTACAATGGTTCGGGGGAAATACTTAGATTTCAGTCCGGAAAATGTAAGGTTGGCATTCCACTTGCCAATTATGCAAGAAAACGCACGCCCCTACACTAGAAGGGTCAACTTTGATCAAAGGTTGGACCAAGTCCTCATGGACATATGTGTGGAAGGAGCTCAATGGAAAAGAGACTCAAGAGGCAATCCGGTTCAATTGAGAAGACCAGACCTTAAGCCTGTGGCTAGAGGATGGTTGGAGTTCATCCAACACTCCATCATTCCTACTAGCAACCGATCTGAAGTGACTGTGGATTGGGCCATCATGATCTACGGTATCATGATTGGGGAGGAAGTGGAAGTTCATGAGATCATACCTCTAGAACTCTATAAGGTGGCTGACAAGTCATCCACCTTGGCAAGGTTAGCCTTTTCTCATCTCATTTGTCACCTATGCAATTTGGCTGGGATTGACATAGAAGGAGAAATCCTCATTGAAGAGGATAATCCCATCACTAAGAAAAGGATGGAGCAAACAAGAGAGCCCATTCATGGATCTCAACAAGAGCATGAGGAAGATCCTCTTCAAGAAATCCCTGAGATGCCTCAAGGGATGCAATTTCCTCCACATAACTATTGGAAACAACTCAACACCTCCTTAGAAGGCTTGAGTTACAACATGGACTAACTAAAGGTGAAGCACCAGGAGCACTCCATCATTCTCCATGAGATTAGAGAAGATCAAAGAACCATGAGGGAGGAGCAACAAAGGCAAGGACGAGACATAGAGGAGCTCAAGAGGACCATTGGTTCTTCAATAGGACGACGCCACCCTCACTAAGGTGGACTCATTCCTTAATCTCCTTGTCTATTTATTTTTCTGTTTTCAGTTTTGAGCTTTATGTGTTATCCATGTTTGTGTCTTCACTACATGATCATTAGTGTCAAGTGTCTATGTCTTAAAGCTATGAATAATTCCATGAGTCCTTCACCTCTCTTAAATAAAAAATGTGCTTAAATACAAAAGAACAAGAAGTACTTGGATTTCAAATTTTATCTTGAAATTAGTTTAACTATTTTGATGTGGTGGCAATACTTTTTGTTTTCTGAATGAATGCTTGAACATTGCATATTTTTTATAGTGAAGTTTATGAATGTTAAAATTATTGGCTCTTGAAAGAATGATGAACAAAGAGAAATGTTATTGATAATCTGAAAAATTATGAAATTGATTCTTGAAGCAAGAAAAAGTAGTGAAAAAGAAAAAAGCTTGCGAAAAAAAAAACAAAGTGGTGAAAATTCCAAGAAAAAAAAAGAGAAAAAGCAAGCAGAAAAAGCCAATAGCCCTTTAAACCAAAAGGCAAGGGTAAAAAGGATCCAAGGCTTTGAGCATTAATGGATAGGAGGGCCCAAGGAAATAAAATTCAAGCCTAAGCGGCTAAATCAAGCTGTCCATAACCATGTGCTTGTGGCATGAAAGTCCAAGTGAAAAGCTTGAGACTGAGTGGTTAAAGTCATGATCCAAAGCAAAAAGAGTGTGCTTAAGAACTCTAGACACCTCTAATTGGGGACTTTAGCAAAACTAAGTCACAATCTGAAAAGGTTCACCCAGTTATGTATCTGTGGCATTTATGTATCCGGTGGTAATACTGGAAAACAAAGTGCTTAGGGCCACGGCCAAGACTCATAAAGTAACTGTGTTCAAGAATCAACACACTGAACTAGGAGAATCAATAACACTATCCAAAATTCTGAGTTCCTATAGATGCCAATCATTCTGAATTTCAAAGGATAAAGTGAGATGCCAAAACTGTTCAGAAGAAAAAAGCTACTAGCCCCGCTCATTTAATTGAGACTAAGTTTCATTGATATTGTGAGATTCATTGTATATTCTCTTCTTTTTATCCTATTTGATTTTCAGTTGCTTGGGGACAAGCAACAATTTAAGTTTGGTGTTGTGATGAGCGGATAATTTATACGCTTTTTGGCATTGTTCTTACATAGTTTTTAGTAGTTTTTAGTATATTTTTATTAGTTTTTAAGCAAAATTCACATTTCTAGACTTTTACTATGAGTTTCTGTGTTTTTCTATGATTTTACGTATTTTCTGGCTGAAATTGAGGAACCTGAGCAAAAATCTGATTCAGAGGCTGACAAAGGACTGCTGATGCTGTTGGATTCTGACCTCCCTGCACTCGAAATAGAATTTTTGGAGCTACAGAAGTTTAAATGGCGCGCTCTTCACTGCGTTGGAAAGTAGACATTCAGGGCTTTCCAGCAATACATAATAGTCCATACTTTGCCCGAGTTTAGACTACGCAAACTGCCGTTTAACGCCAGCTTTCTGCCCTATTCTGGCGTTAAACGCCAGAAACAAGTTGCAAAGTAGAGTTAAATGCCAGAAACAAGTTACAAACTAGATTTTAACTCCAAGGAAGACCTCTACACGTGAAAGCTTCAATGCTCAGCCCAAGAACACACAAAGTGGGCCCAGAAGTGGATTTCTGCATCATTTACTCATTTTTGTAACCTTAGTAACTAGTTTAGTATAAATAGAACTTATTACTATTGTATTAGGGATCTATCTTTGACCAGTTTCATGCTATCTTAGACTTTTATGGGGGCTGGCCATTCGGCCATGCCTACTGGTGCACGAAATTGCAATCACACTTTTGCAATCCGCACAACTAACCAGCAAGTGCACTGGGTCGTCCAAGTAATACCTTACGTGAGTAAGGGTCGAATCCCACGGAGATTGTTGGTTGGAAGCAAGCTATGGTTATCTTATTATTCTTAGTTAGGATACCAATAGGGTTCTTTAGTTTCAATTGTAAAAAGTGAAAGGGCATAAAATAAGTACTTGTTACGCAATAATGGAGAATATGTTGGAGTTTTGGAGATGCTTTATCTTTTGAATCCCTGCAACATAATGCTTTCTCACTTTCAAACATGCAAGGCTCCTTCCATGGCAAGCTGTATGTAGGGCGTCACCATTGTCAATGGCTACTTCCCATCCTCTCAGTGAAAATGGTCCAAATGTTCTGTCACAGCACGGCTAATCATCTGTCGGTTCTCGATCATGTCGGAATAGGATCCATTGAACCTTTTGCGTCTGTAACTACGCCCAACACTTGCGAGTTTGAAGCTCGTCACAGTCATCCAATCCCTGAATCCTACTCGGAATACCACAGACAAGGTTTAGACTTTCCAGATTCTCAAGGATGCTGCCAATGGATTCTAGCTTATACCACGAAGACTCTGATTAAAGAGTCCAAGAGATATTCATTCAATCGAAGGTAGAACGGAGGTGGTTGTCAGGCACGCGTTCATAGGTTGAGAATGGTGATGAGTGTCACGGATTATCACCTTCTTCATATTGAAGTGCGAATGAACATCTTAGATAGGAACAAGCGTGTTTGAATAGAAAACAAAAATAATTGCATTAATTCATCGAGACGCTGCAGAGCTCCTCACCCCCAACAATGGAGTTTAGAGACTCATGCCATCAAAGAGTATAAAGTTCAGATCTAAAAAATGTCATGAGATACAAAATAAGTCTCTAAAAGTTGTTTAAATACTAAACTAGTAACCTAGGTTTACAGAAAATGAGTAGACTAGAATGGATAGTGCAGAAATCCACTTCTGGGGCCCACTTGGTGTGTGCTGGGGCTGAGACTTGAGCTTCTCATGTGCCTGGGCTATTTCTGGAGTTAAACGTCAGGTTGTAACCTATTTCTGGTGTTCAACTCCAACTTGCAACCTATTTCTAGCGTTCAATGCCAGAATGCAACATGGAACTGGCGTTAAACGCCAGTTTACATCATTTATCTTTACGAAAAGTATGGACTATTATAAATTTCTAGAAAGCCCTGGATGTCTACTTTCCAACCCAATTGAGAACGTACCAATTGGACTTCTGTAGCTCCAAAAAATCCATTCCGAGTGCAGGGAGGTCAGAATCCAACAACATCAGCAGTCCTTTTTCAGCCTAAATCTGATTTTTGCTCAGCTCCTTCAATTTCAACCAAAAAATACCTGAAATCACAAAAAAACATACAAACTCATAGTAAAGTTCAAAAATATGAATTTTGCCTAAAAACTAATAGAAATATACTAAAAACTAACTAAAACATACTAAAAACTATATGAAATTACCCCCAAAAAGCGTATAAAATATCCGCTCATCACAACACCAAACTTAAACTGTTACTTGTCCTCAAGCAACTAGATAAATAAAATAGGATAAAAAGAAATCAGGAAACAATAGTATCTCAGAGTTTTAAGTGAAGCTCAGATTCTAACTAGATCAGCGAGACTAGTAGCTTTTTGCTTCTGAACAGTTTTGGCATCTCACTTTATCCTTTGAAATTCAGAATGATTGGTATCCATAGGAACTCCAAATTCAGATAGTATTATTGATTCTCCTAGTTTAGTATGTTGATTCTTGAACACAGCTACTTGATGAGTCTTGGCCGTGGCCCTAAGCACTTTGTTTTCCAGTATTACCACCGGATACATAAAAGCCACAGACACATAACTGGGTAAACCTTTTCAGATTGTGACTTAGCTTTGCTCAAGTCCCCAATTAGAGGTGTCCAGAGTTCTTAAGCACACTCTTTTGCTTTGAATCACGACTTTAACCACTCAGTCTCAAGCTTTTCACTTGGACCTGCATGCCATAAGCACATGGTTAGGAATAGCTTGATTTAGCCGCTTAGGCCTGGATTTACTTCCTTGGGCCCTCCTATCCATTGATGCTCAAAGCTTTGGATCTTTTTCACCCTTGCCTTTTGGTTTAAAGGGCTATTGGCTTTTTCTACCTCTTTTGCTTTTTTTTCACTGCTTTTTCTTGCTTCAAGAATCAATTTCATGATTTTTCAGATCAGCAATAATATTTCTCTTGTTCATCATTCTTTCAGGAGCCAACAATTTTAACATTCATAAAATTCAATATAAAAAATATGCACTGTTCAGGCATTCATTCAGAAGACAAAAAGTATTGCCACCACACACATATAAATAATTAGAATTTTCCTTATTAAGAACTCAAAGAAATTTATTGTCTCTTTATTCTAAAAATCTACTATTTTATTCATGTTTGATGATGATGAGAAAAATAAATTATAGCTTAATTTGAGATAAAATCAAAATAGATATACTAATTACTATTACTCATATATAATTTCTAAGGTAAATTCCTATAAGAACAACTATCACAGAGTTAAAGCTAAGATTAGGACTCAACAACCTTTATTTTGGGAGGTGGATGCTCCTTTAATCTGTGGGGTGTTTAGCCCTTCAAGAGATAGCTTCTGACGCTTCAGTTGCCTCAGTTCACGCCCTTGCTCCTCTTTTTCCTTAAGCAGTTTGCAAAGCATGCTATTTTGATTTTGATGTTCTTTCTTTAATTGCTCCATAGCTTCCTGTAACTTGGTGACAGATGCTTCAAGACGCTCCCAGTATTCAATTTGAAGGATTTCTGGGAGGAACTACTGTGCTCTCCTCTTGATGGGGTCGTCTTGCACTTGTTGTTGGTGGACAAAATTGTGATCATCAATGTTGTATTCTTTGTTGTTGTATGGAATAATTATAATGGCTCTTTGCTATGTGTGGACACAACTTCGTTCAACTTAACCAGCAAGTGTACTGGGTCATCCAAGTAATACTTTACGTGAGTAAAGGTCGATCCCACAGAGATTGTTGGTATGAAGTAAGCTATAGTCATCTTGTAAATCCCAGTCAGGTAGAGTCAAATGTAATTGGATTAGATATTTAAAAGATAAATAAAATAAAGGGATAGAAATACTTATGCAAATTAATAGTGGGAATTTCAGATAAGCGTATGGAGATACTGTGCCCTTTCTTTTTCTACTTTCCTACTTCTTCCTTCAATCCCTCTTACTCTTTTCCATGGCAAGCTGTATGTAGGGCATCACCGTTGTCAATGGCTACATCCCATCCTCTCAGTGAAAAAGGTCCAAATGCTCTGTCACAGCACGACTAATCATCTGTCGGTTCTCAATCAGGTTGGAATAGAATCCCTTGATTCTTTTGCGTCTGTCACCAACGCCCAGCCTTCAGGAGTTTGAAGCTCGTGACAGTCATTCAATCCCGGAATCCTACTCGGAATACCACAGACAAGGTTAGACCTTCCGGATTCCCATGAATGCCGCCATCAATTCTAGCTTATACCACGAAGATTCTGATTAAGGAATCTAAGAGATATGCGCCCAGTCTAAGATAGAACGGAAGTGGTTGTCAGTCACGCGCGTTCATAGGTGAGAATGATGATGAGTGTCACGGATCATCACATTCATCAAGTTGAAGTGCAACGAATATCTTAGAATAGGAATAAAGAGAATTGAATAGAAAATAATAGTAATTGTATTAAAGCTTGAGGTACAGCAGAGCTCCACACCCTTAATCTATGGTGTGTAGAAACTCCACCGTTGAAAATACATAAGTGAAAGGTTCAGGCATGGCCGAATGGCCAGCCCCCAAAACGTGATCAATGGCCTCCTAAGATGAAGAATAAAACAAAAATGAGACCAAGGATGTAACGTGGTCAAAAGACACTGAATACAATAGTAAAATGTTCTATTTATACTAAACTAGCTACTAGGGTTTACAGAAGTAACTGATTGATGCATAAATCCACTTTCGGGGCCCACTTGGTGTATGTTTGGAATGAGCTTGAATGTTACACGAGCTGAGGCTTCTTTTGGAGTTGAACGCCAAGTTGTAACGTGTTTTGGGTGTTCAACTCTGGTTCGTGACGTGTTTCTGGCATTTGACTCCAAAATGCAGCATGAAACTGGCGTTGAGCGCCAGTTTACGTCGTTAAATCTCAAATAAAGTATGGACTATTATATATTGCTGGAAAGCTCTAGATGTCTATTTTCCAACGCCGTTGAGAGCGCGCCATTTGGAGTTCTGTAGCTCCAAAACATTCATTTCGAGTGCAGAGAGGTCAGATTCCAACATCATCAGCAGTCCTTTGTCAGCCTCCTATCAGAGTTTTGCTCAGGTCCCTCAATTTCAGCCAAAAAATACCTGAAATCACAGAAAAACACACAAACTCATAGTAAAGTCCAGAAATATGAATTTAGCATAAAAACTAATGAAAACATCCCTAAAAGTAACTAGATCATACTAAAAACTACCTAAAAATAATGCCAAAAAGCGTATAAATTATCCGCTCATCACAACACCAAACTTAAATTGTTGCTTGTCCCCAAGCAACTGAAAATCAAATAGGATAAAAAGAAGAGAATATACTATAAATCCCAAAATATCAATGAATATTAGTTCTAATTAGATGAGCGGGACTTGTAGCTTTTTGCTTCTGAACAGTTTTGGCATCTCACTTTTTCCTTTGAAGTTTAGACTGATTGGCTTCTCTAGGAAGTTAGAATTTCGGATAGTGTTATTGATTCTCCTAGTTAAGTATGTTGATTTTTGAACACAGCTACTTTCATAAGTCTTGGCCGTGGCCCTATGCACTTTGTTTTTCAGTATTACCACCGGATACATAAATGCCACAAACACATGACTGGGTGAACCTTTTCAGATTCTGACTCAACTTTGCTAGAGTCCCCAGTTAGAGGTGTCCAGAGCTCTTAAGCACACTCTTTTTTCTTTGGATCACGACTTTAACCACTCAGTCTCAAGCTTTTCACTTGGACCTGCATGCCACAAGCACATGGTTAGGGACAGCTTGATTTAGCTGCTTAGGCCTGGATTTTATTTCCTTGGGCCCTTCTATCCATTGATGCTCAAAGCCTTGGATCTTTTTTACCCTTGCCTTTTGGTTTTAAGGGCTATTGGCTTTTTCTGCTTGCTTTTTCTTTTTATTTCTATTTTTTTTGCCAATTTTTTTTTCCGCAAGCTTTTGCTTTTTCACTACTTTTTTTTGCTTCAAGAATCAATTTCATGATTTTTCAGATCATCAATAACATTTTTCTTTGTTCATCATTCTTTCAAGAACCAACAATTTTAACATTCATAAACAATAAGATCAAAAATATGCACTGTTCAATCATTCATTCAGAAAACAAAAAGTATTGTTACCACATCAATATAATTAAACTAAATTCAAGGATAAATGTGAAATTCATGTACTTCTTGTTCTTTTGAATTAAAAACATTTTTCATTTAAGAGACGTGAAGGATTAATGGAATTATTCATAGCCTTAAGACATAGTTACTAAATACTAATGATCATGAAGTAGGGACACAAAACATAGATGAACATATAATATAAAAACCGAAAAGCAGAAAAATATAAGAATAAGGAATGAGTCCACCTTAGTGGCGTCTTCTTCTTGAAGGACCAATGATGTCCTTAAGCTCTTCTATGTTCCTTCCTTGCCTTTGTTGCTCCTCCCTCATTGCTCTTTGATCTTCTCTTATTTCATGGAGAATGATGGAGTGCTCTTGATGTTCCACCCTTAATTGTTCCACATTGTAACTCAAATCTTCTAAGGAAGTGTTGAGTTGTTCCCAATAGTTGTTGGGAGGAAAGTGCATCCCTTGAGGCATCTCCGGGATTTCTTGGTGATGAGCTTCCTCATGCGTCTCTTGGGTTCCATGAGTGGGCTCTCTTGTTTGCTCCATCCTTTTCTTAGTGATGGGCTTATCCTCCTCAATGAGGATGTCTCCTTCTATGATAACTCCAGCTGAGTAACATAGATGGCAAATAAGATGAGGAAAAGCTAGCCTTGCCATGGTGGAGGGCTTTTCGGCTATTTTGTAGAATTCAAGGGAGATGACTTCATGAACTTCTACTTCCTCTCCATTCATGATGCTGTGAATCACGATGGCCTGATCCACAGTAACTTCGGATCGGTTGCTAGTAGGGATGATGGAGCGTTGGATAAACTCCAACCATCCTCTAGCCATAGGATTAAGGTCCAGTCTTCTTAGTTGAACCGGCTTGCCTTTGGAGTCTCTTTTCCATTGAGCTCCTTCCACACATATGTCCATAAGGACTTGGTCCAACCTTTGATTAAAGTTTACCCTTTTAGTGTAGGGGCGTGCATCTCCTTGCATCATGGGCAAGTTGAACGCCAACCTCACATTTTACGGACTAAAATCTAAGTATTTCCCCCGAACCATTGTAAGATAATTCTTTGGATTTGGGTTCTCACTTTGATCATGGTTCCTAGTGATCCATGCATTGGCATAGAACTCTTGAACCATTAATATTCTGACTTGTTGAATGGGGTTGGTTAGAACTTCCCAACCTCTTCTTTGGATCTCATGTCGGATCTCCGGATACTCATCTTTCTTGAGCTTGAAAAGGACCTCAGGGATCACCTTCTTCTTGGCCACAACATCATAGAAGTGGTCTTGATGGGCTTTGGAGATGAATCTTTCCATCTCCCATGACTCAGAGGTGGAAGCTTTTGTCTTCCCTTTCCCTTTTCTAGAGGTTTCTCCGGCCTTAGGTGCCATTAATGGTAATGGAAAAAAAAAGCTAATGCTTTTACCACACTAAACTTAAAATATTACTCACCCTCGAGCAAGAGAAGAAAGAAAAGAAGAAGAAGAAGAGAAAATATGGAGGAGAGTGAGAGGGAGGTGTATTCGGCCAAGGTATAGAAGAGGGGGTTGTGTTGTGTGAAAATGAAGTAGAATGGAGGATTTATATAGGGAAGGGAGTAGGTGTAGTTTCGGTCATTTAGGATGGGTTTGGGTGGGAAAGTTTTTTTGAATTTTGAGGGTGAGTGGGGTTTATGGGGAAGAGTGGATGGATATGAGTGGTGAAGGGGGTAATTGGGAAGAGAGATTGAAGTTGTTGGGGAGTGTGTTTTGGGGAAGAGTGTTATAGGATTAGGAGGTAAGGTGGGAATATGTTAGGTGGGGATCCTATGGGGTCCACAGATCCTGAGATGATCCTGTGGGGTCCACAGATCCTGAGGTGTCAAGGATTTACATCCCTGCACCAATTAGGCATGTAAAATGCCTTTGCACACCATTCTGGCGTTTAAACGCCGAGATGATGTACACTCTTGGCGTTTAACGCCCATGTATAGCATGTTTCTGGCGTTGAATGCCAGTTCCATGCTTGTTACTGGCGTTCAGCGCCAGCTTTCCTCAAGGCACATTCCTGGCGCTCAAACGCCAAGATGTTGCTTGTTTCTGGCGTTCAGCGCCAGATTCATGCTCTGTTCTGGCGTTGAACGCCAGCCAGATGCTCGTTACTAGCGTTGAACGCCAGTATGTCCTCCCTCCAGGGTGTGATTTTTCTTCTGCGTTTTTTGATTCTGTTTTTAATTTTTATATTTTTTTCGTGACTCCACATGATCATGTACCTAATAAAACACAAAATAAAAATAAAATAAAATAAAAATTAGATAAATAAAAATTGGGTTGCCTCCCAACAAGCGCTCTTTTAATGTCATTAGCTTGACAGTGGGCTCTCATGGAGCCACAAAGGTGATCTGGTCAATGTTGTAAAACTCCCAACACCAAACTTAGAGTTTGGATATGGGGTCTTAACACCAAACTTAGTGTTTGGTTGTGGGCTCCCAACACCAAACTTAGAGTTTGACTGTGGAGGCTCTGTTTGACTCTATACTGAGAGAAGCTCTTCATGCTTACTCTCTTTTGTCACAGAGGAATGGCCATGTGCCTTAAACACAAGGTAGTCCCCATTCAATTGAAGGACTAATTCACCTCTGTTGACATCTATCACAGCTCCTACTGTGGCTAGGAAAGGTCTTCCAAGGATGATGCATTCATCCTCTTCCTTCCTAGTGTCTAAGATTATGAAATCAGCAGGGATATAAAGGCCTTCAACCTTTACTAACACGTCCTCTACTAATCCATAAGTTTGTCTTAATGACTTGTCTGCCAATTGTAATGAAAACAAGGCAGGTTGTACCTCAATGATCCCCAGCTTCTCTATTACAGAGAGTGGCATAAAATTAATCCCTGACCCAAGATCACAAAGAGCTTTTTCAAAGGTCATGGTGCCTATGGTACAAGGTATTAAGAACTTGCCAGGATCTTGTCTCTTTTGAGATAAAATTTGCTGAATCCAGGTATCTAGTTCACTAATGAGCAAGGGAGTTTCACTTTCCCAAGTCTCATTACCAAACAACTTGGCATTCAGCTTCATGATAGCTCCTAAATATTGAGCAACTTGCTCTCCAGTCACATCTTCATCCTCTTCTGAGGAAGAATAGTCTTCAGAGCTCATGAATGGCAGAAGGAGATTTAATGGAATCTCTATAGTCTCTATATGAGCCTCAGATTCCTTTGGATCCTTAATAGGAAACTCCTTCTTGCTTGAGAGACGTCCCAGGAGGTCCTCCTCACTAGGATTTTCGTCCTTCTCCTCCCTTGTGCATTCAGCCATTTTGATCACATCAATGGCCTTGCACTCTCCTTTTGGATTCTCTTCTGTATTGCTTGGGAGAATACTGGGAGGAGTTTCAATGATTTTCTTACTTAGCTGGCCCACTTGTGCCTCCAAATTTCTAATGGAGGATCTTGTTTCACTCATGAAGCTTAAAGTGGCCTTAGACAGATCAGAGACTAAATTTGCTAAATTAGAGGGGCTCTGCTCAGAATTTTCTGTCTGTTGCTGAAAAGATGATGGAAAAGGCTTGTTATTGCTTAGCCTGTTTCTTCCACCATTATTAAAGCCTTGTTGAGCTTTTGTTGATCCTTCCATGAGAAATTTGGATGATTTCTCCATGATGAATTATAGGTGTTTCCATAAGGTTCACCCATATAATTTACGTCTGCTATTGCAGGATTCTCAAGATCATAAGCTTCTTCAGAAGCTGCCTCTTTAGTATTGTTGGATGTATTTTGCCATCCATTCAGACTTTGAGAAATCATGTTGTCTTGCTGAGTCAACACTTTGTTCTGAGCCAATATGGCATTCAGAGCATCAATTTCAAGAACTCCCTTCCTCTGAGGTGTCCCATTATTCACGGAATTCCTCTCAGAAGTGTACATGAATTGGTTATTTGCAACCATGTCAATAAGTTCTTGAGCTTCTGCAGGCATTTTCTTTAGGTGAATGGATCCACCTGCAGAATGGTCCAATGATATTTTGGAAAACTCAAATAGACCATAATAGAATATATCTAATATGGTCCATTCTGAAAACATGTCAGAAAGACACTTTTTGGTCATCTGCTTGTATCTTTCCCAAGCTTCATAGAAGGATTCACCATCTTTTTGCTTGAAGGTCTGAACATCCACTCTAAGCTTGCTCAACTTTTGAGGAGGAAAGAATTTATCCAAGAAGGCCGTGACCAGCTTATCCCAGGAGTCCAGGCTATCTTTAGGTTGTGAGTCCAACCATGTTCTAGCTCTGTCTCTTACAGCAAAAGGGAAAAGCATGAGCCTGTAGACTTCAGGATCTACTCCATTTGTCTTAACAGTCTCACAAATATGCAAGAACTCAGTTAAAAACTGATAAGGATCTTCAGATGGAAGTCCATGAAACTTGCAGTTCTGTTGCATCAAAGCAACTAATTAAGGTTTCAGCTCAAAATTGTTTGCTCCAATGGCAGGAATTGAGATGCTTCTTCCATCAAACTTGGACGTTGGTTTAGGGAAATCACCAAGCATCCTCCTTGTATTATTGTTGTTGGGTTCGGCTGCCATCTCCTTCTCTTGTTCGAAAATTTCAGAAAGGTTGCCTCTAGATTGTTGTAATTTAGCTTCTCTTAGTTTCCTTTTCAGAGTCCTTTCAGGTTTTGCATCAGCTTCAACAAAGATGCCTTTTTTCTTATTCCTGCTCATATGAAAGAGAAGAGAAAAAGAAAAAGGAAGAGGAATCCTCTATATCTGGACAAAGAGGATCCTTATTATTAGTAGAAGAAGAAAGGAATAAGAGTGGAGAATCCAATCACAAGGGTGAGGATAGAGGCAATGATTGGAGATGAAGAGAGGTAAAGAGAAGTGTTAGTAAATAAATAGATAAATAGAAGAAGAGAAGAGAGGGAGAATTCGAAAATAATTTTGAAAAAGTAGTTAATGATTTTCGAAAATTTAAGATAAGATATAATTAAAATTAAAATTTAAAACAATTAAAAGAATTTTTGAAAAAGAGATGAGATATTTTCGAAAATTGAAGAGGGAAAAGCAGTTAGGTGGTTTTGAAAAAGATAAGAAACAAACAAAAAGTCAAATAGTTAGTTGAAAAAGATATTAAAATCAAATTTGAAAAGATAAGAAGATAAGAAGATAAGAAGTTTAGAAAAGATATTTTAAAATCAAATTATTGAAAAAGATAAAATTTTGAAAAAGATATGATAAAAAGATAAGATAAGATAGATTTAATTTTTAAAATTAAAATTGATTACTTAACTAACAAAAAACTAAAAGATAAGATTCTAAAATTTAAAGATTGAACCTTTCTTAACAAGAAAGTAACAAACTTCAAATTTTTGAATCAATCATATTACTTGTTAGTATAATTTTCAAAAATCAAGATAAAATTAAGAAAAAGATTTTTTGAAAAATATTTAAAAAGATTTTCAAAAAAATAAAAAAAATAAAAAAGATTTAATTTTTGAAAAGATAAGATTTTTAAAATTGAAAATTTGACTTGACTCATGAGAAACAACTAATTTTAAAAATTTTTGACTAAGTCAACTCAAATTTTCGAAAATTAGAAGAGAAATAAGGAAAATATATTTTTTTGATTTTTGAAATTTTAATTATGAGAGAGAAAAACATAAAAATGACTCACAACATGAGAATTATGAATCAAAACATATGATGCATGCAAGAACACTATGAATGTCAAGATGAACACCAAGAACACTTTGAAGATCATGATGAACATCAAGAACATATTTTTTGAAAAATTTTTGATGCAAAGAAAACATGCAAGACACCAAACTTAGAAATCTTTGATGCTTGGACACTATGAATGCAAAAATGCACATGAAAAACAATAAAAGACACAAAACAAGAAATCATCAAGATCAAACAAGAAGACTTACCAAGAACAACTTGAAGATCATGAAGAACACTATGAATGCATGAATTTTCGAAAAAATGCAAAAAAATTTTTAAAACATGCAATTGACACCAAACTTAAAACATGACACAAGACTCAAACAAGAAACACAAAATATTTTTATTTTTATGATTTTATGATTTTTTTGTATTTTTATTATTTTTTTCGAAAATATTTTTGGAAAAACGAAAAAGAAAAGAAAAATTTTGAAAAAGATTTTTGAAAAATTTTTGAAAAGAAAATTACCTAATCTGAGCAACAAGATGAACCGTCAGTTGTTCAAACTCAACAATCCCCGGCACCGGCGCCAAAAACTTGGTGGACGAAATTGTGATCATCAATGTTGTATTCTTTGTTGTTGTATGGAATAATTATAATGGCTCTTTGCTATGTGTGGACACAACTCCGTTCAACTTAACCAGCAAGTGTACTGGGTCATCCAAGTAATACCTTACGTGAGTAAGGGTCGATCCCACAGAGATTGTTGGTATGAAGCAAGCTATAGTCATCTTGTAAATCCAGTCAGGTAGAGTCAAATGTAATTGGATTAGATATTTAAAAGATAAATAAAATAAAGGGATAGAAATACTTATGTAAATTAATAGTGGGAATTTCAGATAAGCGTATGGAGATACTGTGCCCTTTCTTTTTCTACTTTCCTACTTCTTCCTTCAATCCCTCTTACTCCTTTCCATGGTAAGCTGTATGTAGGCATCACCGTTGTCAATGGCTACATCCCATCCTCTCAGTGAAAAATGTCCAAATGCTCTGTCACAGCACGGCTAATCGTCTGTCGGTTCTCAATCAGGTTGGAATAGAATCCCTTGATTCTTTTGCGTCTGTCACGAACGCCCAGCCTTCAGAAGTTTGAAGCTCGTCACAGTCATTCAATCCCGGAATCCTACTCGGAATACCACAGACAAGGTTAGACCTTCCGGATTCCCATGAATTCCGCCATCAATTCTAGCTTATACCACTAAGATTCTGATTAAGGAATCCAAGAGATATGCGCCCGGTCTAAGATAGAACGGAAGTGGTTGTCAGTCACGCGCGTTCATAGGTGAGAATGATAATGAGTGTCACGGATCATCACATTCATCAAGTTGATGTGCAACAAATATCTTAGAATAGGAATAAAGAGAATTGAATAGAAAATAATAGTAATTGTATTAAAACTTGAGGTACAGCAGAGCTCCACACCCTTAATCTATGGTGTGTAGAAACTCCACTGTTGAAAATACATAAGTGAAAGGTTCAGGCATGGCCGAATGGCCAGCCCCCAAAACGTGATCAATGGCCTCCTAAGATGAAGAATAAAACAAAACTGAGACCAAGAATGTAACGTGGTCAAAAGACACTGAATACAATAGTAAAATGTTCTATTTATACTAAACTAGCTACTAGGGTTTACAGAAGTAAGTGATTGATGCATAAATCCACTTCCGGAGCCCACTTGGTGTATGTTTGGGCTGAGCTTGAATGTTACACGAGCTGAGGCTTCTTTTGGAGTTGAACGCCAAGTTGTAACGTGTTTTGGGCGTTCAACTCTGGTTCGTGACGTGTTTCTGGCGTTTGACTCCAAAATGCAGCATGAAACTGGCGTTGAGCGCCAGTTTACGTCATCAAATCTCAAATAAAGTATGGACTATTATATATTGCTGGAAAGCTCTAGATGTCTACTTTCCAACGCCGTTGAGAGCGTGCCATTTCTATTTCTGTAGCTCCAAAAAATTCATTTCGAGTGCAGGGAGGTCAGATTCCAACAGCATCAGCAGTCCTTTGTCAGCCTCCTATCAGAGTTTTGCTCAGGTCCCTCAATTTCAGCCAGAAAATACTTGAAATCACAGAAAAACACACAAACTCATAGTAAAGTCCAGAAATATGAATTTAGCATAAAAACTAATGAAAACATCCCTAAAAGTAACTAGATCATACTAAAAACTACCTAAAAACAATACCGAAAAACGTATAAATTATCCGCTCATCAGTTGTCCTTCCATTGACTTTTTGGTTTTTGGTCGCTCAACTGAGATGTACTCAGTTACTCCCATATTCACTCCAGCATCTTTACATAGCATAGAGATTAGGCTTGGATAAGCCAATTTGGCATCTTTGGAGTTCTTGTTTGTAATTGTGTAAAGTTCACAAGAAATCAGCTGATGAACTTCCACTTCTTTTCCCAACATAATGCAATGGATCATTACTGCTCTTTTGATGGTGATTTCAAAGCGGTTGCTAGTGGGTAAGATGGAACGCCCAATGAAGTCCAGCCAGCCTCTGGTGACTGGTTTGAGATCTTCTCTCTTAAGTTGATTTGGAACACCCTTTGTGCTGGTTGTCCGCTTGGTTCCAGGGAGGCATATGTCCTCTAAAATTTTGTCCAAGCCCTTATGTGTTCTCATCATTCTCCTATTAAAGGAGTCTGGGTCATCTTTCAGCTTAAAGACCTCCCTGATTTTGTCAGGGTGAAGGTGAACAATCTTTCCTCTGACCAGAGTTCGATAGTCATAGAAGGTGGCTCCAACTTATCTCTACCTATCTGTTTGCCACAGATTAGAGTAGAATTCCTGAACCATGTTCCTTCCCATTTTTGTTTCAGGATTAGCTAGGATTTTCCAGCTCCTGTTTTGAATTTGCTCTTGGATCTTCGGATATTCGTCTTCTTTCAGATCGAATTTAACTTCCGGGATCACTGACCTTAGACCCATTATTTTGTAGTAATGGTCTGAATGTTCTTTGGTTAAGAACTTCCCTTGATTCCAAAGTGGTTTTGGAATATTCTCTTTCTTGCCTCTTGGAGTGGTTTGTTTTCCCTTAGGAGCCATAATCTTAGTGGGTATGGCTTAGTGATCACGAATAAACACACCAAACTTAGATGTTTGCTTGTCCTCAAGCAAAAGAAAGGAAAGGAGAGGGATAGGATGAGAGCTAATTTTGAATTGTGGAGGAGAGGGGAGAGGCCAAATGTGGATTTAAAGGGAGGGGGTTGGTTTCAAAAATTTTGAAAAATATAAGATAGAATATATGATTTGTGAAAGATAAGTATGATAGGAAAAAGATTTAATTTAAAATTGAAAAGTTATGAAAGATATTTGAAAAAGATAAATCTGAATTTTTATTTAAAAAAAGATTTGAGATGAATTTGAAAAGATAATTGAGTTTTGAAAAAATTTGAAAAGAAGTTGGAGGGGATTTGAAAAGGATTTGTGTTTATGAATTAAGATACATTTGATATCTTTGAAAATTTAGGATTAAAATTTTTGGAATTGAAATATGAGAGTTTGTAACATGTTTATGCAGGAAATCATGAATTGAAACATAAAAAATGGAAAAAAATTTGAGTTGAAAATGAATTCACCTCCTCCCCACAATCCTGGCGTTAAACGCCCAAACGCTGTATGTTTTGGGTGTTTAACGCCCAGTTGTAGCTTCTCCTGTGCGTTTAACGGCCAGCTGTTGCTTCTAGCTGGCGTTAAACGCCAGAAACTCCTTTGTCACTAGGCGTTTTTCTGAATGCCCAAGACGTTGTAAATCTAGCGTTAAACGCCCAGAAGATGCTTCTTTCTGGCGTTTAACGCCCAGATGGCTATCTTTACTGGCGTTGAACGCCCAGTAGATGCTTTTTTTGGGCGTTCAACGCCCAAAACAGCTCTTACTGACTTTTTCGTACCGGTGAGCTTCTTTTTGGCTGTTTTATCCTCTGAATCTTTCTGTAACTCTGTGAACTCATGCAATTGCCATTTTACCTTGAAGAAAATTAATATGAACCTATAAAAATCAATTAATTGAAAAATAGGCTTTGTTAATGGCTGGGTTGCCTCCCAGCAAGCGCTTCTTTATTGTCCTTAGCTGGACTATGACCGAGCTTTAATTAAGTGTCAGTTTTGAGCATTCTTGCTCAAAATTGCTTTCAAGATAATGCTTGACTCTCTGTCTATTAACAATGAACTTTTTGTTAGAGTCATTATCCTGAAGCTCTATGTATCCATATGGTGACACACTTGTAATCACATATGGACCTCTCCACCGGGATTTTAATTTCCCGGGGAATAATCTGAGCCTAAAATTAAATAGCAGAACTTTCTGCCCTGGCTCAAAGACTGTGGATGACAGCTTCTTATCATGCCATCTTTTTGCTTTCTCTTTGTAAATTTTTGCATTTTCGAAAGCATTGAGTCTGAATTCCTCTAGCTCATTTAACTGGAGCAGACGTTTTTCTCCAGCTAACTTGGCATCAAGGTTTAGGAATCTGGTTGCCCAGTAGGCCTTATGTTCCAGTTCCACTGGAAAGTGACAGGCTTTTCCATACACAAGCTGGTATGGAAAAGTCCCTATAGGGGTCTTAAATGCTGTTTTGTATGCCCACAGAGCATCATCCAAGCTTCTTGCCCAATCCCTTCTACGGTTAATCACAGTCTGTTCCAGGATTCTTTTAAGTTCTCTATTAGAGACTTTAGCTTGCCCATTTGTCTGTGGATGATATGGAGAGGCCACCCTGTGGCTAACTTCAGATCGAACCAAAGCAGAGTAAAGCTGTTTATTGCAGAAATGAGTGCCCCCATTACTGATTAGTACTCTAGGGATACCAAATCTGCTGAAGATGTGTTTCTGGAGGAATTTCAGCACTGTCTTAGTATCATTAGTGGGTGTTGCAATAGCTTCCACCTATTTAGATACATAATCCACTGCCACCAGAATAAAAGTGTTTGAGTATGATGGTGGGAAAGGTCCCATGAAGTCAATACCCCATACATTAAACAACTCATTCTCCAAGATCCCTTGTTGAGGCATGGCATAACTGTGAGGCAGATTTCCAGATCTTTAGCAACTGTCACAATTAAGTACAAACACTCGGGAGTCTTTATAGAAAGTAGGCCAGTAGAAGCCACGGTAGAGGACTCTTGTGGCTGTTTGCTCATTTCCAAAATGTCCTCCATATTGTGATCCATGGCAGTGCCAGAGGATCTTCTGTGCTTCTTCTTTAGGCACACATCTATGGATTACTCCGTCTGCACATCTCTTGAAGAGATATAGTTCATCCCAAAGATAGTACTTTGCATCCGTGATCAATTTCTTTGATTGCTGCCTACTGTACTCTTTGGGTATGAATTTCACTGCCTTGTAGTTTGCAATGTCTGCAAACCATGGCACTTTCTGGATGGCAAAGAGTTGCTCATCCGGAAAGTTTTTAGAGATCTCAGTAAGAGTGAGGGAAGCCCCTTCTACTGGTTTTATTCGGAACAGGTGATCTGCTACTTGGTTCTCTGTCCCTTTTCTGTCTCTTATTTCTATATCAAACTCTTGCAGAAGCAATACCCATCTGATAAGTCTGGGTTTTGAATCCTACTTTGTGAGTAGATATTTAAGAGTAGCATGATCAGTGTACACAATCACTTTTGATCCTACTAAATAAGATCTGAACTTGTCAATGGCGTAAACCACTGCAAGTAACTCTTTTTCCGTGGTTGTGTAGTTCTTCTATGCGTCATTTAAAACACGACTGGCATAATAAATGACGTGCAGAAGCTTATCATTTCTTTGTCCCAACACTGCACCAATGGCATGGTCACTGGCATCACACATTAGTTCAAATGGTAATGTCCAGTCTGGTGCTGTGACCAGCTTAGCTTTCAAAGTCTCAAATGCCTACAACCACTCCTTATCAAAGATGAATGGCGTGTTAGCAGCTAGCAGATTACTCAGAGGTTTGGCAATTTTTGAAAAATCTTTTATAAACCTCCTATAGAGTCCTGCATGTCCAGAAAGCTTCTGATTGCCTTAACATTTACAGGTGGTGGTAATTTTTCAATTACCTCTCCCTTAGCTTGATCCACCTCTATTCCCTTGTTCGAAATTTTGTGCCCAATGACAATTCCTTCAGTCACCATAAAGTGACATTTTTCTCAATTTAAAACTAGGTTAGTCTCTTGGCACTTCTTTAGAACAAGTGCTAGATGGTCAAGACAGGAGCTGAATGAATCTCCAAATACTAAAAAGTCATCCATGAAGACTTCCAGAAATTTTTCCATCATATCAAAGAAAATAGAGAGCATGCATCTTTGAAAGGTTGCAGGTGCATTGCACAGACCAAATGGCATCCTTCTGTATGCAAATACGCCGGATGGACATGTGAATGCTGTTTTCTCTTGATCTTGGGGATCTACTGCAATTTGATTATAACCTGAATATCCATCCAGGAAGCAGTAGTATTCATGACCTGCTAGTCTTTCTAGCATTTGGTCTATGAATGGTAAAAGAAAATGATCCTTTCTGGTAGCTGTATTGAGCCTTCTGTAATCAATACACATACGCCACCCTGTAACTGTTCTTGTAAGAACCAGTTCATTTTTTTAATTATGAACCACTGTCATACCACCCTTCTTAGGGACGACTTGGACAGGGCTTACCCAGGGGCTATCAGAAATGGGATAAATAATCCCAGCCTCTAGTAATTTAGTGACCTCCTTCTACACCACCTCCTTCATGGCTGGATTCAGCCGCCTCTGTGGTTGAACCACTGGCTTATCGTCACCCTCTAATAGGATCTTGTGCATGCATCTGGCTAGGCTAATGCCCTTAAGATCACTGATAGACCACCAAAGAGCTATCTTGTGTGTCCTTAGCACTTGAATTAGTGCTTCCTCTTCCTGTGGCTCTAAGGTAGAGCTTATGATTACAGGAAAGGTATCACCTTCTCCCAGAAATGCATATTTCAGGGATGGTGGTAATGGTTTGAGCTCAGGTTTGGGAGGTTTCTCCTCTTCCTGAGGGATTTTCAGAGTTTCTATTATTCTCTCTGGTTCCTCCAGATCAGGCTGAGCATCTTTAAAGATATCCTCTAGCTCTGATTCGAGACTCTCAATCATATTGACCTCTTTTACTAGAGAGTCAATAATATCAATGCTCATACAGTCATTTGGGGTGTCTGGATGCTGCATAGCTTTGACAACATTCAACTTAAACTCGTCCTCATGTTAGGGTTACTTCCCCTTATTGGACGTCAATGAGGGTTCGTCCAGTTGCTAGGAAAGGTCTTCCTAGAATGAGAGTTGCACTCTTGTGCTCCTCCATTTCCAACACCACAAAGTCAGTGGGAAAGGCAAATGGCCCAACCTTGACAATTATGTCTTCAATAATGCCTGATGGGTATTTAATGGAGCCATCAGCAAGTTGGAGACATATCCGGGTTGGTTTGACTTCTTCAGTCAAACCAAGCTTTCTGATAGTGGATGCAGGTATTAGGTTGATACTTGCCCCAAGATCACATAGAGCTTGCTTGGTACAAGTACCCTCTAATGTGCATGGTATCATAAAGCTTTCAGGATCTTTAAGCTTTTCTGGTAAGCTTTTCTGAATGACTGCACTGCATTTTTCAGTGAGGTAAACTTTTTTAGTTTCTCACCAATCCTTCTTATGACTTAAGATCTCTTTCATGAATTTAGCATAAGAGGGTATTTGCTCAAGTGCCTCTACAAACGAAATCTTTATTTCAAGAGTCATGAGATAGTTTGCAAAGCGGGCAAATTGCTTATCATGTTCTGCTTGGCGGATTTTCTGAGGATAAGGCATTTTGGCTTTGTATTCCTCAACCTTAGTTACTGCAGGTTTATTACCTACAGATGTAAGTTGAGAAGCCTTTTTAGAAGGATTGCTATCAGCACTTGTATGTGTCTGCTCCCCACTGGCATTTGAATGCCAGGGATGGAAGCTGGAGTGGCGTTAGACACCAACTCCTTACCTATTTCTAGCGTCTGAACGCCAGAACTGAGCTTCCTTTGGGCGTTCAACGCCATCTCCTTGCCTATTTATGGCGTTTGAACGCCAGAACTGAGCATGGGTTTGGCGTTCAACGCCAGTCCTTCACCCTTTTCCGGCATTTGAATGCCAGAATTGTTCCTCTCTGGGCTCTTACTATCCTCAAAGGGATTTTGGGTAGGAGTTTGTTCATTTCTTGGCTTCTTGCTGCCTTGAAGTGAGGTATTTAATGTTTTTCCACTTCGTAATTGAACTGCTTGGCACTCTTCTGCTATTTGTTTTGATAACTGCTGTTCTGTTTGCTTCAATTGCACATCCATATTCATATTAGTCATCCTTGTTTCTTGCAATATCTCCTTGAATTTGGCTAGCTGTTTTGTTAGAAAATCTAATTGCTAATTGAATTCAGTAACTTGTTATGCAGGACTGAGTACAGTAGTTACTGTTTTAGCTTCTTCTTTCATGGAAGACTCATTATTTAAGTACAGATGCTGATTTCTGGCAACTCTATCAATGAGCTCTTGAGCCTCTTCAATTGTCTTTCTCATGTGTATAGATCCACCAGCTGAGTGGTCTAGAGAAATCTGAGCTTTCTCTGTAAGCCCATAATAGAAGATGTCTAACTGCACCCACTTTGAAAATATTTCAGAGGGGCATTTTCTTAGCATCTCTTTGTACCTCTCTCAAGCATCATAAAGTGATTTATTATCTCCTTGTTTAAAACCTTGGATGCTCAGCCTTAGCTGTGTCATCCGTTTTGGAGGGAAATATTGATTCAGGAATTTTTCTGACAGTTGTTTCCATGTCCTTATGCTAGCCTTAGGTTGGTTATTTAACCACCTCTTAGCTTGGTCTTTTACAGCAAATGAAAACAGTAATAATCTGTAGACATCTTTATCTACTTCCTTATCATGTACTGTGTCAGCAATTTGTAAAAACTGTGCCAGAAACTCTGTAGGTTCTTCCTGTGGAAGACCGAAATACTAACAACTTTGCTGCACCATGATAATGAGCTGAGGATTCAACTCAAAACTACTGACTCCGATGGAGGGTATACAGATACTACTCCCATATGAAGCAGTAGTAGGGTTAGCATATGACCCCAGAGTCCTTCTGAACTGTTCATTTTCGCTTAGGCCATGATGGAGAAAGGGAGATGATGTGGATTTATTTTATTTATTTTATTATATAAAAAAAATAATTTTCAAAATAATAAAATAAAATAAAATAAAAACTATAATAAAAAATGAAAATAAAATTTAAAAAAATATTTTAAAAATTTTCGAAAAAGTGAGGAGAGAAAAAGTGGTTAGGATATTTTTGAAAAAGATGTGATTTTTTTTAAATCTTAAAAAGATGAGATTTTGAAAATTTTGAAATTGAAATCTGAATTTTTATGAAAATTTTCAAAATACTTGCTTAAAAATAGTTAGAAAAGATAATTTTTTTTTGAATTTTTTTTATGAAAGAGAAAAACACACAAAAGACACAAGACTTAAAATTTTAGATCTAATGTTCCTTGCTTTCGAAAATTTTGGAGGGAAAACACCAAGGAACACCAAACTTAAAAATTTTAAGATCAAAACACAAAGAAGACTCAAGAACATTTTGAAGACTCACAAGAACACCAAGAACAAAAGAAAGAACACCAAACTTAAAATTTTTAGAAAACCACAATAAATTTTTGAAAACTAAAGAAAAATTAACAAGAGAACACCAAACTTAAAGTTTGGCACAAGATTTAATAAAAAAAATATTTTTGAAAAAGATTTTAAAAAGAAAACTCAATGGGGCAACTATTCCCAAGAAAATAGACACATTTAACAAATGCAAGGATTGAATAGATAAAAACTAATTTTTTGATGACAAAAACACAAAGGACACCAAACTTAAAACATGTAACTAGACTCACTGAAAAACTAACAGTTAATAAAGAAAAATAATATTTTTGAAGAAAAAGTTTTTAAAAGGGATAATAAAAGATGCAATTCTAGTGACTCTAAACCAAAAAGACAAAATTTTCCTAATCTAAGCAACAAGATTCACCGTCAACTGTTCAAACTCAAACAGTCCCTGGCAACGGCGCCAAAAACTTGGTGCACAAAATTGCAATCACACTTTTGCAATCCGCACAACTAACTATCAAGTGCATTGGGTCGTCCAAGTAATACCTTACGTGAGTAAGGGTCGAATCCCATGGAGATTGTTGGCTTGAAGCAAGCTATGGTTATCTTATTATTCTTAGTCAGGATACCAATAGGGTTCTTTAGTTTCAATTGTAAAAAGTGAAAGGGCATAAAATAAGTACTTGTTACGCAATAATGGAGAATATGTTGGAGTTTTAGAGATGCTTTGTCTTCTGAATCCCTGCAACATAATGCTTTCTCACTTTCAAACATGCAAGGCTCCTTCCATGGCAAGCTGTATATAGGGCGTCACCATTTTCAATGGCTACTTCCCATCCTCTCAGTGAAAATGGTCCAAATGCTCTGTCACAGCACGACTAATCATCTGTCGGTTCTCGATCATATCGGAATAGGATCCATTGATCCTTTTGCGTCTGTCACTACACCCAACACTCATAAGTTTGAAGCTCGTCACAGTCATCCAATCCCTGAATCCTACTCGGAATACCACATACAAGGTTTAGACTTTCTAGATTCTCAAGGATGCTGCCAATGAATTCTAGCTTATACCATGAAGACTCTGATTAAAGAGTCCAAGAGATATTCATTTAATCGAAGGTAGAATGAAGGTGGTTGTCAGGCACGCGTTCATAGGTTGATAATGGTGATGAGTGTCACGGATCATCACCTTCTTCATATTGAAGTGCGAATGAACATCTTAGATAGGAACAAGCATGTTTGAATAGAAAACAGAAATAATTGCATTAATTCATCGAGACGCTGCAGAGCTCCTCACCCCCAACAATGGAGTTTAGAGACTCATGCCGTCAAAGAGTACAAAGTTCAAATCTAAAAAATGTCATGAGATACAAAACAAGTCTCTAAAAGTTGTTTAAATACTAAACTAGTAACCTAGGCTTACAGAAAATGAGTAGACTAAGATGGATAGTGCAGAAATCTACTTCTGAGGCCCACTTGGTGTGTGCTGGGGCTGAGACTTGAGCTTCTCATGTGCCTGGGCTGTTTCTGGAGTTAAACGTCAGGTTGTAACCTGTTTCTGGCGTTCAACTCCAACTTGCAACCTGTTTTTGGCGTTCAACGCCAGAATGCAACATGGGACTGGCATTAAACGCCAGTTTACGTTGTTTATCTTCGCTCAAAGTATAGACTATTATATATTACTGGAAAGTCCTGGATGTCTACTTTCCAAACCAATTGAGAGCGCGCCAATTGGACTCCTGCAGCTCCAAAAAATTCATTCCGAGTGCAGGGAGGTCAGAATCCAACAACATCAGCAGTCCTTTTTTAGCCTAAATAAGATTTTTGCTCAGCTCCTTCAATTTTAGCCAGAAAATACCTGAAATCACAGAAAAACACACAAACTCATTGTAAAGTCTAGAAATATAAATTTTTCCTAAAAACTAATAGAAATATACTAAAAACTAACTAAAACATACTAAAAACTATATGAAATTACCCCCAAAAAGTGTATAAAATATCCGCTCATCACCTACCTTATTTTCACTTATGTATTTTCAACGGTGAAGTTTCTACACACCATAGATTAAGGTGTGGAGCTCTGCTGTTCCTCGAGTATTAAGACAATTACTACAATCTTCTATTCAATTCATGCTTATTCCTGTTCTAAGTTATTCATTCACACACAAAAACATGATGAATGTGATGATTATGTGACACTCATCACCATTCTCACTTATGAACGCATGATTGACAACCACTTCCGTTCTACATGAAGACAAGCTTGAATGTATATCTCTTGGATTTCTAATCAACGATTCACATCGACTCCCCTCTGACAATGGGGCATCTGAATCCGAGATTAGAGTCTTCATGGTATAGGCTAGAATCCATTGGCAGCATTCCTTGGTGAGTGTTTGGGTTGAGCTTGGCGTCCAACTTGGAGAAGTGAGTGTTTGGGTTGAGCTTGGCGTCCAACTTGGAGAAGTGGGCATTGAACGCCCACTAGGGGGTATCCATGCTGCCTTGATGCTCCCTTGGTGGCATTGAATGCCCTGGCCTTGGTCCTTTTGGGGCGTTGAACGCCAGAAAGGGGGGGTAAGTTGGGTGTCCAACATCCATTTTAGGCAGCCATTTCCAAAAAAGGTATAAACTATTATATATTGCTAGAAAGCTCTGGAAGTTATATTTCCAACGCCATTGAAAGCGCATCAATTGGACCTCTGGAGATCCAGAAATGGACGTTTGAGTACACGGAGGTCAGGATCTGATAGCATCTTTTATCCTTTCTTTGCCTCTGAATCAGACTTTGCCAAAACATGCCAAATTCACCCAAAAATCACCTAAAATCATAGAAAAACCACCAAAAACTCAAAGTAGCATCCAAAAAGTGATTTTTGTACTAAAATATACTAAAACTTAAGAAAATATATTAAAAGACTAAGAAAATAGTGCCAAAAAGGGTATAAAATATCTGCTCATCAAGTCGTCAATAAATAGAAGATGGGATATGATTGGAGCTGTTGGGCTCATTCTGAATCTTGTGATTATTCCTTTTTACTGCGCCTCATACATCAAAATTGAAAAGAATTTAGCTGCAATTATAAATAAATATGGTGACAAAGAATCTCCTTGTCTCAAACCTTTTTGGAGAAAAATTCTGTATGATAATATCCCATTCACCTTAAATCTGTAGGATGCTCCTGTGACACACTTCATAATCAACTCGTTCTATTCTTTTCGAAAACCAAAGGTCTTTAGGACCTTCTTTACAAATTTTCACTCATTCGATCATATGCCTTACTCATGTCCAACTTAATTGCCATGTTTTTTTTCTTCCATTCCATCTTTCCTCCTTAGTCTATGAAAGACCTCTTGAACTATAACAATGTTATCCTAAATTAGCCTTCCACTAACGAATGACTTTGAGTAGGAAACACCAACACGCCTAACACTTTCCTTAATCTCATTCCTAAGATTTTTAAAATTATTTTATAGATAAAGTTATAGCAACTTATCGGTCTCAGGTGATTCAAACTTTCTAGCGGTTTCACTTTTAGTATCAAGACAATTATAGTCTCACTAATTTCCTAATGTAACACCCATTTATTAAAAAATTCACTTACCACCTCTAATATTTCTTCTTTGATATCTTTCCAGTACTTTTGGTAAAATAATCCATTAAGTCCATCTGGTCCAGGGTCCTTAGGACTTTCCATGCTAAAAATTGCCTTCTTAACTTCTTCTACAGCGATTTTTTTCAAAAGTTCTTCATTCATTTTTCTTATTATCCTTTTAGAAAATTTTCTTAAATAATACTTTAAGTTAGTGTTTGTTAGGCTGAAAACAAATTTTTGTAGTATTTCTCAATATGGTGTAAAATTTCTTGGTTTTCACTTATCCATTCTCCTTGATCATTTTTCATTTTCTGAATCCTATTTGTATCCATTCTTTGTATGGTGGCTACATAAAAAATTTAGTATTTTTATATCCTCCCATTTGAGGAATTTTAATTTCGCTCTTTATCCCCAAATTTTTTTCTCGTGCTTCCTTAATTGTTCGATCCTTCCCTTAGCCACATTAATTTGCTCGTATTGTTCGTTCAATAATGTTAAAGCTTGGAGTTTCTGAATTTTCTCACCAAGTTTTCTTATTTCTTTGTATGCTCGAGTGGAAGTCTTTTTACTCCAACCTTTAAGCTTCTCTTTGCAGTTCTTTAACTTATCTAAGTGCTTATCCAACCCCTGTATCCTATTTATTTTTCTATTCCATCCTCTTCTAATTGTATCTGCACACTTTTTATGATTCTCCCAAAATGCCTCATATTTAAATTTTGTTGTGTACTTATTTTTCGACTCCAAAACTAGGACAATCAGGCAATGATCCGAATTATTACTGGTCATTCGATTAAAATAACATTTTGGTATATTTTACACCATTACCAATTAGCTAGGACTTTGTCCAATCTTTTCCTGGTAATGAAGTCATTCTTGAGATTGCTAAACCACGTAAATTTACTTTCTTTTAAGTTCAAATCTATTAAACCATTACTATTTACAAAAAAAATCTAAATTCCTCGATTTGTTTCTAGGGTTTAAGATACATCTCTCACTTTTTATCTTGATATAAAATATCATTAAAGTCGCCAAAAAAAATTTAAGAGATTTAATTATCTTCTTCGTTAACTACAAAATCCTCCTATAATTTTCTTCTCTGATTATACTTAGGGTAACTATAAATAAAATTACCAATCTATTCTTTTTTTTTTTTGGTATTAAATTACCAATTCACCTATTATCTTTTTTATCTTCAATATTAGTCTTAATATTATCACTCCATATATAAACATTAATACTCATATTAGTATTCCACAAAAGACATATACCGTTCTACACAAAAAGATCTATCAAAATGTAGCTTTCTCTTAATTTTTTTACGTAGTATTTGTCCTGTAGATTTTATTTTTCTATTTGGGTCTACCAGCACAATGTAGAGAATTAATTGGGCCAGTAAGTTGGGCATGCGAATAAACCCAATAGAAGAAGAGGCCCATTTCGATTTGGTCTATACCTTCTCCTCCCTCCTCCCATTCGGATTTGGGAGTTCCAACGTTTGCTTCGTCGCTGTCTATAGTGATGATGAATCGTCTAAAGACAATTACCCGTTCCCTCCGATTCCTCGACTCGTCTCTCGCCACCCGACACATTGAAACTCGGTCACTCCAACTCGCTCTGAACCAGGTGACTCACTTTTCTCTCAACACTACTACTGCACCTTCACCTTCTTCCCTTTCGAATCATCACTCTTGCAATCACCGCTTTTCAAGCATTCATCACAGATTCTTCTTTTCTTCAAAACCAAGCTCCATATTGGAGCTTGTTTTGACGAGCGATTGGTCCCAATGGTTAGAGCTAGAGTTAGACAAGTGTTGCCTCTTTTTGACCCATGAAACTGTTATTTACGTTTTGAAGAATTTGGATAAAAACCCAATTAAAGCTTCGTGTTTTTTCAACTGGGTCAGCGAGAAACAATGGTTCAGACCAAGTTCCTCAGTGTATAGTTTAGTTGTTAGGATCTTGGCCAAGAAGGAAACTAGGGAACAATTTTGGATAACTCTAGTAGCCATGAAGAAAAATGGATTCTTTCTTGATACTGAAACTTATTTGCCAATTTTAGCTGCTTTTAAGAGGGATAATTTGAAGAGTGATTGTGAGGGTCTTGCCCACTTTTATAAACAAATGATTCGGGAAAATGCAAGGGAGAGTGTTGTCAACAATGTGGTTGGTATTATTACAGCGTCTGAATGGGGTATTGAGGTTATGGAGAAATTGGGGAAACTTAACATTCATCTGTTTGATAATTTTGTAGCGAGGGTTGTTAAAGAACTTAGAGGTTGTCCTTTGAAAGCGTACCGATTCTTTCGTTGGGTTGGTGAGCAATCTGGTTATGAGCAAAATGCAGTGACTTATAATGCAATTGCAAGAACTCTTGCTAGGGCTAATAGAATTAATGAGTTTTGGGAAGTCATAGAGGAAATGAAGAGTGTAGGTTATGAATTGGATGTTGATACATATACAAAAATATCGAGGCAGCTTCGAAAGAATAGGATGATAGAGGATGCTGTTGAGCTTTATGAGCTTATGATGGATGGATCATGCAAGCCATCGGATCAGGACTGCAGTTCCCTTTTAGTGCACATCTCAGATAGTCATACACCAAATTTAGATTTAATATTCAGAATAATAAATAAATATGAGTTGAACCGGCATACTCTCCCAAAGGCAATCTATGATGGAGTCCATAGGTCTTTGGCAGGTGCTGGGAAATTTGATGAAGCTGAAACTATTGTTGGGAGTATGAGAAATTCTGGATATGAGCCTGATAATGTCACATTTAGTCAAATGGTTTTTGGACTTTGCAAGATGGGGAGGTTAGAAGAAGCGTGTAAAGTGCTCGAAGAGATGGAATCTTGTGGATGCATCCCTGATATCAAGACTTGGACCATCTTGATCCGAGGGCATTGTTCTGCCAATGAAATGGATAAGGCATTACTTTGTTTTGACAAGATGTTTGAAAAGGGATGCAGTCCAGATGCTGCCGTGTTAGGTGCTTTAGTTGACTGTTTTCTTAGCCAACAGAGAATAGAGGATGCATACAACTTTCTTGAAGAGACAGTTAGAAATTTTGTTACATCTCCATGGCAAGGTACATATAAGAAACTGATTGAAGGCCTATTAGAAATTGAGAAATTAGAGGAGGCACTTGACCTTATGTGTTTGATGAGGAAACACAAGTACCCTCCATTCATTGAATCGATTATTCGATATATTTCAAAATCTGGGACCGTGGATGATGCTGTAAAGTTCCTGAAGGCATGGAGTACGGAAAGTCCTCAATCCCATTCCGCCTATGTTCATGTGTTTGAATCGTTCTTCAGAGAAGGTAGAGAGTCTGATGCCAGAGATCTATTGAGTAAGTGTCGCCGCCATATAACTAAACGAAAAGAAATCCGTGCACTTTTTGGTTCAGTAAGGAATTGCAAGGCTGCAGTTGCAGGTAGCACGTAGCCCGGACGTTGACATGTGCTGCCTCTAGAAAACCATCCTGAGGCTGAGTCCCCAACCCTGGTGGACTGGCTTGAAAGATAAACAAGCACAGGCTGCTAGTGCTACTTGATACTTCTAATATTTGCCTGCCTGGTATGCATCTGATATATCTTGGTTCACATTGGTTCTCCTGAAGGGGGTGACTATTTGTGGCTCTATCTCTCTTTTTTATTCCTTTCTGGTTTGGTTGTGTCTTTTGCGAGATCTTTCTCTGACTTGAGTATCTCCACAATTACGTATAAAAATTTGAATTTTGCCTCTTTTCTCAGTCATTTTCTGAGTATTTGCGAGTTCTTTCTGGTTTTGTGACAATTTGAGTGAAAATTACAAATTGGTATTCTTTTTTTGGATGAAGTCCATTGCCACGTAGGTACAGTTCAAATTTATCCAAGGAATTTTGGTTTTGTTTACATATATGATTTTGTTGTAGCATTGATTCTCATCCTTTTTTACTTTGATGAGTGGCCAGTGTGGCAGTGTCATTTTATAGACGGCTTTACATGCATAAAATTCTGATTATTTTATAACAAAATTATGGCTTATGCTTGAGTTATTGGCTTGATTTTTTCAACTAAACACTGCTTAAGAACCTTACTGAAAAGGTTTGTGAAGCTGTGGTTCTTCTGTTCTGTTGTCAATGGATTGCTGCTCCCTCTGATATTCTGGTTCTGCTCTTTTATTCTGTGCTGTTGTTAATGGATTGCTACCAGGTTTGTCAATGGATTTTTTGCAATACTCTTTCGCAAACATTTGTTTCAGACTTTCAGGCCATCATTCAGTATGTTATTTCACTTTAGAAAGTCCTATGGCTTATTTTCTCATTGGCTATTTTGACAATTTAAAATGCTTTCACCCCTTGAATAGTATTGTGAATCTTATTTTGGATTTGATTGTAAATTTCTCATTGGTTCATGTAGTTCAATAGTAATACAAATTCTTGCTTGTTGTTTTGATGACATAAGTTTCTGGATGATGATGTTGTTGTGTCATTAACTTTGAATTAATTTAGGTTATTGGACGAATTATGTTCTTATTCGTTTGTTTATAAACTGATTTGTTTCTCCTCCTCATCTATCTATGTCACAGATTTATTTGTTTCCTTTATTTCTCAACCTAGATAGCTAAATGGATAATAATTAATAAACATGGCACTGAAGCATGAGCAAAATTTTTTAATGAATAGCCATACATGGTTGATAAGCGTTTTAAAATTGTTTTGCAGGTGGAATAAGTAAAGCTCCATAATTTCAGTTTGAAGTTCTTAGGAGGGAATAAAACCTCTCTAAACTCTTAAGACTAACCATATCTATTTGATTCAGCAATTTGTTGTTGATCCTGTAAGTCTATTCTATCCATGTCTGATCACATGCCCTTCATATTGGAAAATGAAAAATCTGTGTATTTTGCTTCGTACAGGCTAATATCTGGTAATGGATCATATGTGGTGGTTGACAAATCTAAATCTTCATTTTCTGTAATGTTTTCTTCATTTTTACCGCTTAGAAGAGTGGTAAGTCATTAAACTTTTGCTTAACAAGTATAAGCTGTGAGAATCAAATTGAACAAAACACGCGTCTTCCTTACTCACCTATATCTTAAAAAAAAAAAAAATTATTCGAATATATTTAGATACATCTAAATATTATTACGTGTTGGGTTATTAAACTCTATTTTTAATCTATATTCTTAAAATAAATTTTGAAATAGTATATATTATTATTTTTTAAAATAAAAAATATTTTAAATACTTTATACCATTAAAAAAGATATTAAAAGCATTAGTTTGTATTTTAATAGCAAGATAATATCAAAAAAATGTTTTTTTTTTCATATATGTCGTGTTTTTTTGGCTTACAAAAAATTAATGTGTTTGGATGACTTAAGTTTGTATCAGTGTTTCATAGGACAAAATTAATAATTTTATCTTTTAATTCTAGAAGGGAATCATACAAACGAGAAAAATATAAAACAGCAGAATTTTATCATGCGAGTTTGCAATTTTGGCATTTTCGCTACGCGTACGCGAGATCATTGGGTAGCGCCCAATGTCCGCGTCACGTGGCACCTCCACGTACGCATGATGCTGTAGAATTTCAAAATGCTTATAATTGAAGAATTCAGTTTCTCAATCCAATTTTCAAACATTCATATCTTTTGATACAAAATTCATTTTCAACCATTGGAAAGATCGAAAAATGAAATTTCATAAAAATCAATTTTGGAAAGTCTTCCAGCTTTGAGGACCGAGTTACGGCCTGATGAAGTTGGCCAAAAATCAGTTTTTACCAAAAAGTAGAATTTATCAATTTTTCAAAGATTCACAAGCCTAAACCATTTTCAATTAACAAAGTGAACCCAAACCAACTCTATCCACATATTCATGCTCAATCAAATCCAAATCTACTTAATCTACACATTCCAACTAAAATACATTAATTTCACATTTTAAAACCTCAATTTTCACTATTCCATCAATCCATTCAATTTTTACATGTTCTAGACTAATTCTCTACTCAAACTCATGCATTATCACACAAGTCATTCATCACTTACTGTTCATACTTTGGGTCGAAGATGTCCGACCCGAGACGATCGACGACAAGCCAATCGACCTCTTCAGGTCCGAACTATCCGACCTCTTCTCCAAGAGCTCGGCCAAATCACCAGGAGAGCTCAAAAAGAGCCCAAATAGAGGAACACGACCCAAATCCAAAGGCAGCCCAAAGCCTATCGAGATAAGGGCGGTTCTCTTGAAGATAAGATGACTTCACCCAAAGATAAGATAAGATAACTATCTTATCTCCAGAAAGATCATTTCACACTATTATAAATACACTAGAGCACTCAGGTATAACTCATACTCCGATTCTACTAAAAAACCTACTTAATACCCTTGCTAACTTAAGTATCGGAGTTCCTTGCAGGTACCACCACCCTCCGGTGACGAAGGATCAGCACAACCACCAGGTCCAACATGTCAAACACGGTGGCTCCGCCCATCATCATCAAGTCGGATATAACAGCTCCGACCAGTACAGAAGATCTCATCCGAGATCGACCTACAGTTTCAGGTAACACTCGAAACATTGGTGCCATTGCCGGAGAAGTTGGAAGTCATCCCATCATCATGGCAGACAACTTTGACAACGACCACAACTCTAATCTAGAGGACAGGATGCCGCACAAGAACACGGACGCCACATCAAAGGATACTCCTCAACTAAACAAAGATAATAGTCCGCCAAATGCAGAAATCCTAGAGGCATTTCAGCCTCAACAAGAACGTCTTAAACAACTCGAAAAAGAAGCCAAGTATCAACGAGCAGCCAAGAAGGACCTCAAAAGGAAAACTAGGCAACGAAAAGAGCTGGAACACAAACTATTATAGCTTGAAGCAGATCTAAAAAAGACTACTCGATTCAATCACGAGGGTAATCCCCACAAGGATCAAGACCCGTTCACCAAAGAGATTATGAAAGCCAAAGTCCTAAAAGACTTCAAAGCTCCCGACATAACCCCGTACGACGGCACATCAGATCCAAGCCATTATCTCAGTAATTTCAAAAACAGAATGTATCTCACCGATGCCTCGGATGCAATCCGGTGCAAAGCCTTCCCAACAACCTTAACCAAAACGGCAATTAAGTGGTTCGACAGCCTACCCTCGAGGTCCATCTCAAGCTTTGACGACTTATCAGGAAAGTTCATCGCCAGATTCTCCATCCAGAAGGACAAAGCCAAGCACGCCCCAAGCTTGTTAGGGATCAAGAAAGGAGATCGGAAAAGTCTTCGCAACTACTTGGAAAGATTCAACAAAGCATGTCTAGACATACAAAGTTTGCCAACTGAAGCAGCCATTATGGGTCTCATCAATGGCCTATGAGAGGGGCCTTTTAGTCATTCCATCTCAAAGAAACATTCCACATCTCTAAATGAAGTATAAGAACGAGCAGAAAAGTACATCAATATAGAGAAAAACTTTCGACTAGGAGAGACCTCGAAATTCGGATACTTTTACTCCTCTCGAGATAAGGATAAAGAGTCTAAGTAAAAAGAAGATCAGCATGGAGAGAAGATCAAGAAATACCACAATTACACCCCTCTCCGGGTGTCTCTCGTGGAAGTATACCGAGAAGTATACCACACTGAAAAGATCCCACCACCTCGCCCACTTAAAAGCAAAAAATGATGGAGGAGGAAATCGGACGGAATACTGCGAATACCATCGAATCTATGAACATCCCACCGACGAGTGCTTCGACTTGAGGAATGTCAGAGAAATTGATAAGAGAAGGGAGACTAGATCGGTACCTAGCCAGTAAGACAGATGAGCCCAGAAAAAGAAGAGACGAAGAGGTCGGACGAACAGAACGACCACCTCGTACCCCAGAGAGACATGTTCACATGATACATGAAGGATTTGCGGGAGGAGGAATCTCCAAATCATCTCGTAAAAGACACCTCAAAGAAATATATCACCTGGAGGAGAAGGAGCACCTGACCTCTTTACTATTACTTTCACTAAAGAGGAAGCAGTTGGCGTCATCTCGGGACATGACGATTCCATGGTCATCACTATTATATTGGCCAACACTAACCTCCACCGCACACTGGTGATCCAAGGAAGTTCAGCTGACATCTTGCTCAAAACCGCCTTCGATAAACTCGGCTTGGAAGAAAAAGAGCTCAAAGCATATCCGAACAGCTTATCCGGATTAGGAGACACTCCAATCCAACCACTTGGATACATCTCGCTACACAGAACCATTGAAAAGGGAAACCGGTCAAGGACACTCAACATAGACTATATTGTGGTCGACATGAGCTCAGCCTACAATGCCTTAATAGGTCGGACAACGCTAAATCAGCTCGGGGCAGTAGTCTCAATTCCACATCTATGTATGAAGTTCCCAACTACAGAAGAGATCGCTACGATAAAAGGAGACCAGAAAATAGCACGACGCTGTTACAATGAAAGTCTGAACCTTATAGGCAAAGGAGAAGAAATCTATACCATCGAACTCAAGGAAATTCGAGGTCGGGAAGAACCCCATCCACAGCCAAAAGTCTAGATCGGAGATGTCCCAGATAAAACAACCAATATCGGCACAATCCTAAAGGGAGAAGTAAAAAAGTCCCTCATACAGTTCTTAAAAGATAATAATGACCTCTTCACATGGAAGGCCGCAGACATGACGGGCATAGACCCCAAGCTAATGTGCCACAAGCTTGCAGTATATCCAGGATTTCGGCCGGTACAGCAGAGGCATAGAAAGCTCGGACCAGAAAGATCCCAAGCTGTGGAAGAACAGGTGCAAGCTCTACTAGAGGCAGGATTCATTAGAGAAGTCAAGTACCCACTATGGCTAGCCAATGTTGTCTTGGTGAAAAAGTCAAATGGGAAGTGGCGGATGTGCACTGATTACACCGACCTCAACAAAGCTTGCCCAAAAGATCTTTATCCACTCCCAAACATCGACACTCTAGTGGACGCCTTTTCCGGATACAAGTACCTCTCATTTATGGATGCCTATTCAAGATACAATCAAATCCCGATGTACCCACCTGATCAAGAAAAAACCTCATTCTTAACACCCAAAGCGAACTATTGCTACGTCGTCATGCCATTCGGACTCAAAAACGCAGGAGCTACCTACCAAAGGTTAATGAAGAAAGTATTCACAAATCACATTGGAAAACTAATGGAGGTATACGTGGACGATATGCTAGTCAAGACACAACGCGAGGAATTATTACTGTCCGACCTCGCCCAAGTGTTCAATACCATAAGAAAGCATGGCATGCGACTTAACCTTGCGAAATGCACCTTCGCAGTAAAAGCTGGCAAATTCTTAGGATTCATGCTCACACAAAGAGGAATTGAAGCAAACTCGGACAAGTGCCAGGCCATACTCAACATGAAAAGCCTGACCTGTGTCAAAGAAGTGCAATAACTCAATGGGCGACTGTCAGCCTTGTCCAGATTTCTAGCAAAATCAGCCATAAGATCTCTCCCCTTCTACGCTACGCTAAGGAAGGGAAAGAAGTTCGAATGGACATCAGAGTGCGAGCTAGCTTTCCAGGATTTCAAAAGATTCCTAGGACAACCACCCGTTCTTAGTCGACCTCGGGAAGGAGAAGCACTCATATTATACCTAGCAGTAGGAAGCCGGGCAATAGTAGCCTTGGCACTAGTTCAAAAGGACGAAAGTGGACAGTAACCTATATACTTCATCAGCAAAGCACTATAAGGGTCCGAACTGAACTATCAAAAGATAGAGATGTTCACCTACGCTCTCATATTAACCTCTCAACCACTTCGTCCATACTTCCAGGCTCATACCATCAAGGTTCGGACCAACCAGCATTCTGCAGAAAATAGATTTAGCGGGGAGAATCCTACAGTGGGCAGTCGAGTTGTCCGAATTCGACCTCCAATATGAAGCTCGGACAGCGATCAAATCACGGTATTTGGCCGACTTCATTGTAGAATACACTGACACTCCGAAAATCCCTACAAAGTGGAAACTTTACGTGGACAAATCTTCCAATAAAACCGGGAGCGGAGCAGGCGTGATAATAGAAATTAATCAGGAAACCCAAATCGAACTCTCACTAAAGTTTGAGTTCCCTGCTTCCAATAACCAGGCTGAGTATGAGGTGTTATTGGCTGCTTTGAAGCTGACTAAAGAAGTCGGAGCCCAAAAACTTGTCATCTTTAGCGACTCACAGGTTGTCACCTCGCAAATAGTAGGGACCTACCAAGCCAAAACCAGGGAACAACTCGGGCAATTCCAGGAATATGAAATCCAACATATACCTCGGGAACAGAATGCTCGAGCTGATGTACTCTCAAAATTAGCCAGCACCAAACCGGGGGGCAATAATAGGAGCCTCATGCAGGAAGTACTACAAAACCTGTCAATCTCAGAAGAAGAAAAAATCGCAGCCATATCAGGCCAAGATCAAGGATGGATGACTCCCATAATTAACTACCTCAAATTAGATATACTCCTTACAGCTAAGCAGGAGGCAAATAGGTTAAAATGGGAGGCACAATATTACACCATCATAAACAACATTCTATACAAGAGAGGAATTTCGACATCTCTACTAAAATGTGTACTGATCTCTAACACAAGAGATATTGGAAAAGATACATATTGGCGCCTGTGGGAACCATCTCGGAGCACGAGCCCTAGCCAAAAAAGTACTCCGAGCCAGATTCTTTTGGCCGACTTTGCAAAAAGAAGCCACCGAGTACATTAAGACGTGTCCACCATGTCAGAAACATGCTAACTTCCATGTCGCCCCACCAGAGGAGCTCATCAGCGTGACATCACCTTGGCCATTTGCAAAGTGGGGACTCGACCTTCTCGGGTCCTTCCCACAAGGGTCGGGACAGGTTAAGTTTCTCATTGTAGGGGTAGATTATTTCACAAAATGGATAGAGGCAGAGCCCTTAGCCAATGCCACGGCCCAAAGAAGTTGGAATTTCCTAGATAGGAACATTATTACGAGGTTTGGGGTTCCTTACTCCATCACCACAAGGCATGGCACTCAGTTCACAGACGCAGGATTTAGAAAATTGGTAGCTGACCTGAAGATAAAGCACCAATTCACATCCGTGGAACACCCGTAGGCTAATGGACAAGCAGAAGCTGCCAATAAAGTCATACTAGCCAGGTTAAAATGGAGGCTACAGGACGCAAAGGAGCCTGGGCCGAAGAACTCCCACAAGTCCTATGGGCATATCGGACAACTCCACACTCCACCACAAAAGAATCACCCTTCCGATTGGCTTATGGAATGGCGGCAATGATACTGGTAGAAGTTGAAGAAGGATTTTCCAGAACGATCCTCTACAGCGAAGAAGCTAACCCCCGACTCCAAAGGGAAGAGCTCGGCCTACTCTCAGAAGTCCGAGAAAGAGCTCGGATCAGAGAAGAAGCACTAAAACGCCGCATGGCCTTAAGATACAATCAAAAGGTAGTGCAACAAAGCTTCGCCAACAATGACCTCATCCTAATCCGAAATGATATCGAAACAAGTCGACCCGGAGACGGAAAGCTAGCAGCTAATTGGAAAGGACCTTATCGAATCACAGAGGTACTGGGAAAAGGTTACTACAAAGTGTCCGAACTCGAGGGCCGAGAGCTATCGAGATCATGGCACGCCTGCAATCTAAGAAGGTATTATAGTTAAAAGGTAATAAAAGATCTTAGGACAAAGGTGCACTCTTTTTCCTAAAAGAGGTTTTTTAATGAGGCACCATGCCAAGATCTACAAAATTACCTAGGGTAAGCACCCACATGTATATATTTCGCATATTTTCTATTTTGAATAAAGTTTTTCAGATTTCCTACAAAATCACTTTATCAAGACGCATTATTCTGAAAACGCAAAATTCATCGTCTGATTATAAAGTTACAGATCGGCAAAAGTGAAAACCAAATTCACTACCCGATGTGATCGACAAAGAATGAAAATCGAATTCATCAAAGATCGACCAAGCGAGGATCAAACTCTACAAAATCAGTAAAGATGAAAAGCAATAAAAATAGAATAATGCAAGAAGTTATAAAAAGCAATCCATGAATAGAGGCCTGACGAGGTCTGAAACAAAAATGGATTGCTAAGAAATAACTTGGAATGGACCGACGCAAAAGAAGTCGGATCAGATCAAAGCGAGAAAAAATTATAAAAAGTAATCCCTAAAAAGAGGCCTGACCTGCACTAAAAAGCGGATTACTAGAAATAACTTCTAAAGGGACCGACAAGAAGAAGTCGGACTAAAGCTACAAAAAGTTATAAAAAGTAATCCGTAAAAAGAGACCTGACAAGGTCCAAATAAAACGGATTACTAGAAATAACTTCTAAAGGGACCGACAAGAAGAAGTTGGACTAAAGCTACATAAAGTTATAAAAAGTAATCCGTAAAAAGAGACTTGACAAGGTCCAAACAAAACGGATTACTAGAAATAACTTCGAAGGGGCTCATACGACGAAGTCGGCCCAGAAAGCTACAAAAGTTATACAAAGTAAACCATAAAAAATAGACCGGACAAGGTCCAAATAAAATGGATTACTCAAAATAACTTGGGGGTTGACCTACATGAAGAAGTCAGCCCGAGGCGACCAAAAGCGACAGAGTTATAAAAAGTAAACCCAAGGGATTACTAGAAATAACTCAAGAAAAGATCAACAAAAGAGAATCAACCAACAAAAGGCGCGTGTCAAAAGGGAGACAACTCGACCCGAAAGACCACGGCCTCGCCAAAATCAATTTACAAAGTATTCAGTCAAAGAATACTCAAACAAACAACCTGCTTTAAAAAGGACACTTCAACTAAGGCAGGAAACAAACAAAGCACAAAAGACAATCAAAAGAGGTTGGACAAATAAGACTTCCACACTCTGAAGATTCCCGAAAAGTGCTAAAGAAAGCTGCAGGTAAGCATATCAAAAGAAACAAAGCTGTTACCATAAAACAGACTCAAGAGGCCGCTTGAAGCCAACTGATGTGTGGAAAACGATCCAACACAAAACTCAACGGCAAGTGTACCGGGTCGCATCAAGTAATAAAACTCACGGGAGTGAGGTCGATCCCACAGGGATTGAAGGATTGAGCAATTTTAGTTCGGTGGTTGATTTAGTCAGGCGAATCAAGTATTGGTTGAGTGATTTTGTATCCAACAGTAAGTAAATGACAGAAAATGTAAAGGGGGAAGGAAGAATTGCAGAAATTAAAGAGAACTGAAAGTAAAAGAGCTGAATCTTAAAGAACAAGAAATTAAATGACTGAAACTTAAAGTGCAAGAAATGTAAATTGCAGTAACTTAAAGTGCAAGAAATATAAATTGCTTGAATGGAAAAGGGATTTGAGGACTGGGATTTCAGAATTCAAGCAAGGGAAATTAAATTGCAACAATTATCAAAGCAAGAGATGATTTGAATTCTGTTAGATCTCAACAGAAAATGAAATTAAATTGCAGCAGGGGTTCACAGAAGAACCAAAAGGAAAATGGGATCTCAGGACTCCAGAGACTAGATAGCAAAGTCTAGATCTCAATTGCCTTCTCAGATCCAAATTCACAAAGCAATTAACAAGAAATTAAAGAGGAAGCAGTAAAGGAAATTGGATTCAATTCAATTATGTAGTGAGGTAATCAAAGAGATCTTAAATGGAGATTGAGATAGAAATTCCTCAATTCTTCACACCCAATACTCAAACAAGAAAAGTAAAAAGTGCTCAAGCAAGAACGAGGAAGAAGAGAGATCAATTCTCCTCCCCAATTCTCTCAAACCTCAGTTCAAAGCTCTCAGAGAAGATGAAGTTTCAAAATGTAAAAATTCAAAAATCAAAAGAAGCTCTCAATCCAAAAGTAAAAAGAAAGGTCCTAATTACATCAAACTATCTCCTATTTATACACTTTCTATTCTTGGATTTTTGAATTTGGATGGGCTTTTGATTTGGTGAAGAAATGAATTTAATTGGATTTTTATTCCAATTTCAGCCCATGAGAAAGTAGCTCCCAGGAGGTTGCCCTGCCCTTGTGGAGGGCAGAGCAGGAAATGGTGCATGCGGCCTCGTGCGTGCGTGTTGGTTCGTGTGATGCATCAAAATGCTGCCTGCCCTTGTGGAGGGCAGGACAGAGTTTTCTTGGTGCGCCAGATTCTGCCCGTGCGCGCTGCTGCTGGCCGAGACTCCCTTGGTGCGTGCCAATCTTGTGCGCTGGCCGTGCATCACAAAATGCTGCCCTGCCCTCGCGGAGGGCAGGGCAATGTTATCAATGGTGAGGTTCCAAGTTCGAAACTTGGTGGAGGCACACGCTGCTTCTTTTTCTTTGGTTTTCTTGGCACCAAAGTAATGCTTAGTTCCTTGTTTCCTCATGGTGCCGTGTTCGATCCAGGGAGAATGAAAGCAAGCCAATTTTTGCTTGATTTTATTGTGCTTGAGCGCTACTCCTTTCCTCTTTGTCCTTGGGTTCGAAACCCATAGGAAGCATTATGAAGCAATTTCCTTTGAATTTTTCTTGGGTGAAGCCCGATATTGCTCTTGAGGAGGGCAGGGCAGAGTTTTTGCTCTCTTTGATTCTTAGCATCAAATTGTGCTCCGCCCTTGTTGTGGGCAGGGCAATGTTGCTTTTCAAGACTTGGTTCATTATGTTGCTCTCCTGGAGGGCAGTGTGCCCTTGTGGAGGGCAATGTTTGCTTCCTCCTTCTATGCGCCACATTCCTTCTTCCCTTGGGCCACGCTTTCTTAAGCCACGTTTTTCCTCTTTTCTTCCTTTCTTCACCTACAAGAAACCAAAACAACCACTCAAAGTATCTCTAAACTCATAAGGTTTATAATTCATTAAAAATTAATTAATTCTTGCTTAAACCTCATGATTTAGCATCAATTTAATGGTGGTTGCTTGACTTAAAGAAGTTATGCATTTTCATTCCAAATTGCTTACTTAGGATACAAGAAAGTGCATAAAGACTAGTAAAACAAGTGAAATTAGCTTGAAAAATGGGTATATGATGACCTGTCATCACCAACCCCAAGTGCAAGAGAAACTATTTTTGTTTTTCAAAATAAGGTTGCTAAAAAAGTAACTAGAATATCCAAAGTCAAGATCACAACTTACAAAATAAAGAGTTCAAAAGCCCACAAGACCAAGCTATACACAAATACATCAGAAAAATTATAGAGGATCCAAAGACTTCCTAGTAGCAGCATCTCGAGGAGAAGGAGGGCGAGTTTAAAGGGGTACTGTATCTACCGTCCCATCATCCCGGTCCAGAATTTGGACATCAGGATGAGACTCCGGCTGACCAACTTCAACTGCCAGAGTTGAGGAAGGCAGGATAACAGAGGCCTTGGCAGAAGAAACGGGAGGAGGAATGACATCATCATCATCATCAGGGTCATCAGGGACAATCTTACCATCTTTTACAATGTTATCTAAACTAAAAAGGGTAAGGTCGAGCTCGGGCGCAAGAACTCGAATTTGATCCTTCAAATTCTCAAAAGCAACAGTCACACTACTCACAAGATGACCCTGAAGCTCGACATAGTCAGATCGAGCATACTCTAAACTCTTCCGGAACTCTACCATCTCTCTATAAGTCCGGACATAGCTATCCTTGTGCTTCTAGGCCATCTCCTCAGACAGATCTGCCAGAGCCTTAGCCGCTGTAGCCCGAACCTTTTCACCCTCCAACTCTTTCTCCAGTTTCGCCACCTTTCTTTCGAGCTCCTCGTTCATTCCCTTGATCCTATCATACTCCGACTTGGCCTCCTCCATGAAAGCCTTAATGGCATGAACATGAACATCCTGAGAAGTCCAGAACAAGGCCGCTCCCATGTGCGCCATTTTAACACTGTTTCGGGTAATAAATTCCAGATGGTGAAGGATGGATACATCATCCGTAGGCATAATACCATAAGGAGAAATTTGCTTATCGATAAATCCCATGGCATCAAAATCAGGGGCATCCAAACTAAAAGGCTCAGCAGTTCTCTGCTTCTTGGGAGAAGGGCCGGCAACAGACGGGGAGGCAGCACTAGAGGTCGGCAGAGGAGGAACGGATGAGGCCAGCCAGACGATAGGAGTCGGGATGACTTTTTTGGGTCCAGAAGCGTCCGAGGTCGACCTCTTCAAGGAAACCTTAGACGATCCCTCCCCAGGAACCTTGGCCGAGAGGTTTAGGACAACAGTTGCCTTCTTCGCGTTTTTAAAGGCCTTCATAGCATCATTATTTTTAACCATCTCTGAAAATATGCAATAAAGAAACCAAGTTATAAATCGAAAAGAAAAGGGATAAACTCAACAAAATAAAGCAACACAACAGATACAAAAAAAGTTGACCACTACCCAGCTCAGCTCGGAGAAGTGAAGGATCTCCTAGAAATTTTTTGGTATCGAGATGGGGAGGCTGCCCCCAGTTCTCTTCCAACACAGTTACAAGGGTTTGCTCGACCTCATCCAACATCTCCCAAGAATATCTAGATACCACTACATTTTGTTGCCACTCCAAAGAAAAAGCAGGTTCATCATTCTCATCCAGGAAAAAGGGACGAGCTTATTCAACAGCTCGAATCTTGAAAAAATAGTTCTTAACATCGCAGAAGGATTCATCATACATGGAAAAAACCTTTTTTCCTGGGAAGCTCGAAAGGAAACCCAGGCGGTATTCTTCTTAACCACACCAGGCTTTGTCAGAAAAAAGAGATAAAAGAAGAGGGATTGGGAAGGTTGTACACCCAATTCATGACACAGTAACTGGAAGATTTTTATAAAATCCGAGGAATTGGGATAGAGTTTGGACGGAGCCACATTACAAGACCACAACAGGTTGGTCTCAAAAGGAGTAAAAGAAAGAGTAATGTTCATCTGACTAAAAAAGAAGTCGTACGCATAGAAAAAAGGGTGATCTCCATCAGCCCGAGTGAAAAAACAAACTCTCTCTTCAGAAGTAGGGGATACAAGCTCATAGTTCTTCTCATCACTACCATTACTACAAATCCTATGGAATTTCCTAAGTTGCTCACAAAATTCAAAGTAAACCAGCGAAATACATAAAAGAACTATAGAATCCACCCAGTCGGCCATGCCAGCAGGAACTTGGGAGGATGTCTCGACAATATTCTTATGGGAAGACATGGATCAACTATTCCTACAAAAAGGAAAAAAGGGGGGTTACTAATCAATCAACTCGGGCAAAGTGAGGAAGAACAGCTCAGACAAAAATGGATACAAACTCAAAACTACAGCATACAGAATATCAGAAATAACAAAAAAGGAAACCCCAGGACACAACCCAAAGTCTTGGGGCATCCTTTGGAAGCAGTAACAGAGTAAGGACTAAAACCTACGACCCGACGTCTCCCAGCAAGAGAATAACCTTCTTCTCAAAACAAGAGACACTTTGAAAAGAACTTTCACAAACCAAAAAAAGCTATCAAAATCACCCTTCTATAAAGAGAACTATTATACATCAAAAAAGCAACCTTTTTTCAGAATCAAGCAAACTTATCACTCCAAAAGCAACAAAATCGAAGATACAAGCAGAAACAGTAGCTATATGCAAAACCCTAAAAGCGTCAACTATCAAGAAATGCGACAAGATTCATAAAAAAATGAAGAAACTCCCAGAACACACATTAGGGCAGCAAACAGATACAACAAAAATAGAGAAAAGATTCAAATTTTGCAACGCAAATGCAAGCAAGATCAAAGCTTTTCATGGCCAAACAGAACTTTAAAATGAAAGAGCGTAAAAGAGGAAGAAAGAAAGCCAACCTGTAGAGAAAAAGGAGACGATAAACTGATTGAAGGTTGAAAACATGCAACTAAAACGACGCCAGCAAGGATCGCCCTCTCAAGAAGAGAAGTCTCAGGTAGGTCAAAACGAAACAAAAGAATAGAGAGAAAAGGGGAAGTTACAGCAAAACAAAGAGAGTGATTCGAAAATGAAAGCGGGAGGCGAAAGAAACGAAGCATTAAAGAAATTAATAAGGCATTAAAAACCCTCGCACATTCCCAAGAGAAGGAACGTCTGTTTCAAATTTAAAAGAAACAAATGAAACGCTCCGTATTCAAAGGGAAGCTCTACAAAGAAGAAAAGAGGCAATGCTCAAGATTGGCTTCACCAGAGAAGGATTGAAGTCCTAAAACTAAGGACTCAACCACAAAAAGGAAACCGTACTCGAGCAGGGGCACTGTTCATACCCTGGGTCGAAGATGTCCGACCCAAGACGATCGATGACAAGCCAACCGACTTTTTCAGGTCCGAACTATCCGACCTCTTCTCCAAGAGCTCGGCCAAATCACCAGGAGAGCCCAAAAAGGGCCCAAACAGAGGAACACGACCCAAATTCGAAGGCAGCCCAAAGCCTATCGAGATAAGGGCGGTTCCCTTGAAGATAAGATGACTTCACCCAAAGATAAGATAAGATAACTATCTTATCTCCAGAAAGATCATTCCACACTCTTATAAATACACTGGAGCACCCAAGTATAACTCATACTCTGATTCTACTAAAAACCTGCTTAATACCCTTGCTAACTTAAGCATCGGAGTCCCTTGCAAGTACCACTACCCTCCAGTGACGAAGGATTAGCAGCACCACCAAGTCCAACTTTGACGAAGGATCAGCAGCACCACCAAGTCCAACAAGTCGGACCCGGCGGCTCCGGCCATCATCATCAAGTCATATATAACAGCTCCAACCGGTATAGAAGATCTCGTCTGAGATCGACCTACAGTTTTAGGTAACCCTTAGAACACTTACCATCCTTACCTTTTTTCGGCCTCCGGCCCAAATTCACTGCCTCCGCCCCAAAATCACCAATTCAATACATAATTCATAAACATAAAATCATCATCCAAATCATCAATTTTCACAACACAAGAACTAGGCAAAATCACACAATTCTTATCCCAATCATTAATTACCACAACATATCATCTACACATATCAATACCAACCAAATAGACATTCCAAACCTAATCCTAGAAATATTTTGCCCAGGATTTCATACAACATTATAGGATATTTAAATGAAATTAAGACGGTACCTCTTGGAAGTCAAATCAAGCTTTCTACTTGTGTAATTTCACCAAGTCTCAGCTTTAAGCTCCACCCAACACTTCCACAAGCAATTTCCAATTTCCAAAAGTGTACCCAATACTCTAATGCACACAATTTCATACATACATCGACATAGGGTTCATAAAATTCATGAATCACAAGGATTTGAGGATTCCTTACCTAAATCTACAGAATTGGTTGATGAAATTCACCAACGGCTCATAGTAAAGCACTCCTAAACAACCAATCCACAAGATTTCTCAAAATCCAAAGCTCAAAATTATCATATACTGCAAAAATGGGGTGTGAGAACTTGCAAATCTTACCAATCTTTTTAGATAGAATTGTAGAGGATGACGAGGACTTCGCATGGCCACAAATGGTGCGGCAATCAGAGCACTGGAGAAGAAGTTATGGTGATTTGAGTATTTATGGAGCTTAGGGTTTCTCTCTTTTCACTTCTCTTCCTTTATTTCTGCATGAGACACAAAATGGGCAGTGTGTTATGCTGAATGACTTTAAGTTAGGGTTTATATATGTTGGGCTTGGCCTAACTTAGGCTCAGTTGGTGCGTTAAATTGAACTCCATATAATTGAACTTGTAAGTGCACCGGGTCGTCCAAGTAATACCTCAGGTGAGTGAGGGTCGAATCCCATGGAGATTGTCGGATTGAGCAAACAAAGGCTATCTTGTAAATCTTAGTCATGCAATTAGAAAAGATGGTTGTTTGTTTGAAAGCATAAATAAAATATTAACAACGAAATACCAGATTAGTGTAAAAGCAATGATGGATAGTTAGTTAAGGCTTTGGAGCTGCGTATTTTTCCAGACTAACTTTTCTTACTGTCTATTTCAACAACAAATGACTCATTCAATGGCAGCCATAATTGACTAACTCATGTAGCATCCTCATTAAGTTAGTCTCTTCTAAACCATAGCAGTCCACCATATCCAAGCAACCCATGTAGCATCCTCATCAGGTTAACTCATAGCTTCCCACCATAGTCGAAGGTGAAGACCTAAGCAATCCACTCCCCTTCGCGATCCTACTCAAAACGCCATAACAAGGTCGGATTTTCTGGATCATGGAACACTGCTTCTCATACTCTAGCCTTGACACCACCAAAACCTTAGTAACACACGATCAACGGGATTATCTATCACATATCCAAGGTCGCCCAGGCACGCTCTTAGAATCCGCAGTGCATTCTCTAGCTTGTGGTTCAATGCTATCCGGGCAGGACTTACATGGAACCCATGTAGAATAAGGATGATTGTCATGGGTCATCCTCAATTCATTAGATGACGAATGAAAATGCACAAGAGAATGGAATCAAAAGTGTTATGAAATAGAACAGTAATATTATTAATCCATGAGAATCGGCAGAGTTTTTAACCCTAACTTAGGAGGTTTAGTCGCTCATGCTTTTACAGAAAGCAAAACTTAAAGATGAGGTAGAAGATCAAAAGTCTTAACAATTGTGATCTTTGTTCTACTTATACTAATATAAAACTAAGAAGTACAAGAAGTATGATAAACTAGACTAGAGGTGCAAAAATCCATCCTTGGACCCACTTTGTTTGAGTACTTGGGCTGAGCTTGGCATCCAACTTTGAGGAATGGGCGTTGAACGCCCATTAGGGGGTGAGTGGCGCTGCCTTTTGCTTTGGTGGGTGTTGAACGCCAGGAATGGGGTGGTTCTTGGGCGTTCAACGCTGGCTTGTCTCCTTGGGGCGTTGAACGCCAGCCATGATGTAGCTCCTTGGAGTTCAACACCCAGTATGGGCAGTCTCCTTCGAAGAAAAGTATAGACCATTGTATATTGCTGGAAAACTATGGAAGTTAGCTTTCCAACGCCATTTAGAAAGTGTTATTTGGACCTCTTTAGCTTCAGAAAATGTGTGTTTGAGTGCATGGTGGTCAGATTCTAACAACATCTGCTACGCTTTCCTTGCCTCTGAACTGGACTTTGCCAAAGCTCCTCAATTTCTGCAAGAAATTACCTAAAAAATCATCATAAAAAAACTCAAAGTAGAATAAAAAATGTGAATTTTGCACTAAAACCTATGAAAATATAATGAAACTTAAACAAAACATAACTAAAACAATATGAAAATGATGCCAAAAAGCGTATAAAATATCCGCTCATCAGAATACCAAACTTAAATTGTTGCTTGTCTCCAAGCAACCAAAAACAAGGTAGGATGAGAAAGAAGAGAAGGATACAATGAGTCTCAGAATTTTTTCAATGAAGCTCAGTTCCAATTAATGAGCGGGGCTTGTAACTTATTACTTCTGAACAATTTTGGCATCTCACTATCCTTTGAAGCTCAGAAGTGTTGATGTCTTTAAGAATTCAGAATCTGGATAATATTATTGGCTCTCTTAGTTTAGTTCTTTTTTATTCTTGAACACAGCTTCTTTTAGAACATGGCCGTGACCCTAAGCGCTTTGTTTTCCAGTATTACCACCGGATACATAAACACCACAGACACTTGACTAGGGAACCCCCTTAGGATTGTGATTTAGCTTTGCTAGAATCCCCAACCAGTGGTGTCCATAGTTCTTAGGCACACTCTTTTGCTTTTGGAATCATGACTTTAACTGCTCAGTCTCAAGCTTTTCACTTGACACCTTCACACCATAAGCATTTAGTTAGGGGAGGAGCTCATTTGAACTTTTTAGGCTAAGATTTTGTTTCTTTTAGGCCCTCCTAACCATTGATGCTCAAAGCCTTGGATTCTTTCTCTTGCCTTTTGGTTTAAAGAGCTATTGGCTTTTTCTCTTTCTTTCTTTTTCTTGCTCTTGCCTTTTGGTTTAAGGAGCTATTGGCTTTTTCTCTTCTTTTTTTGCTGCTTTTTCTTGCTTCAAGAATCAATAATCGGATTTTTCATATTACCAATAATACTTCACCTTTTCCATCATTCTTTCAAGAACCAACATTCTTTACTCCAACATCAAATATGCACTGTTGATTCATGCATTCAGAAAGTAAAAGCAATGCCACCACATCAATTAATTGGACTATTCTTATTATATAACTCGAGTTTATGTACTTACTTCTTAACAAATTTGAAATTTTATTTAAGTTCAATGGAATGATAAGAGGAGTATTTCATATTTAATTGACAGAAGGGAAATAACTAAAAATAAAATCCTAATAGTGATCATACAATTCTTAAATTAAAAGACAGAAAAATAAAAATTAGACTTAGATAGGATGAAACTCAATCACTTTCATCATGGTGGTCATTATTCTCTTTAGGGGATAACTTCTGACGCTTCAGCTCTTCTAGTTCACGCCCCTGCTTCTCTTGTTCCTTAACCAATTTGCAAAGCATGCAAGGTTGGTCCTTTTGCTCCTCTCTCAATTGATCCAGAGTGGATTGCAATTGTGCGACAGATGCTTCCAACTTAGTCCAATATTCAATTGGGGGATTATTCTGTTCTTGCTGAGCCTCAAGTGTCTTCCTCTTGGTAATTCGGTTGTCTGTGGGAATACATGAGTCTCTGTTAATCAGGACTCCAACCTCGTTACATAGGCGAGAGATAAGGTTGGGAAAGGCCAATCTGGCTTGAGTTAGCATCCTATTTGCAAACTTGTATATCATTCCCCATCATGATGCAATAAATCATCATAGCTTTTTTAAGAGTGACTTCAGACTATTTGCTAGTGCGGAGTATGGAGCGCCCAATGAAGTCTAGCCAGCTCCTAGCAACTGGTTTGAGGTCCACTCTTCTCGGTTGGTTTGGTTTTCCCTTTGTGTCATTGATCCATTGAGCTCCAGGCAGACATATGTCCTCTAGGACCTGATCCAGCTTTGGATTGGCTTGTACCCTCCTATTAAAGGATTCTGGATCATCTTTTTGTGGAGGTAATTTAAAGATCTCTCTCACCTTGTCAAGATGGAAATAGAAAGTCTTCCCTCGGACCATGGTTCGAAAAGTATAGAACCCTTGTCCATCTTTCTTTTGCTTGTTTGTAATCCACAGCGTTTCCCAGCCTCTCTTTCGAATCTGCTCTTGAATTTTCGGGTACTCATCTTCCTTAAGTCGAATATGGCCTTCGAGATCACTGTCCTCTTGCTCATTATTTTGTAATGTTCCTCATGCTGCTTGGTGTAGAATATGAAAGGTTTGAAAACAGTTATTGGTGTTGGTAGGTAGTCTTCTTTCTTGCTTCTTGAAGTGGATCTTCCACTCTTTGGAGCCATGGAGTTCGAATGAATGAGAGAGCAAGGCTCTTTCCACACCAAACTTAAAATTATTGTTGGTCCCTGAGCAAAAAGAAGAGAAAGAAGGCGAAAAGGAGGAGAAGAATTCAAATGGAAGATGGAGGAGCATGGGGTGAGGTTCAGATTGTATGGGATAGGGTGGGTTTTCAAAAATTAAATTAGATAAAAGATAATAAAGATATGATTCAAATTTTAGTAAAAGATAGGAAAGATAAATTTTAAAATTGTTAGGGTATTAAAGATATGAAAAAGATAAAGATAGATAAGATATAAGTTATTAAAGATATGGAAAAGTTTTGAAAGTTTAATAAAGGATTTGAAAAAGAATTGAAAAGGATATGAAATTTTGAAAAAGATTTGGAAAAGAATTGAGAAATATTTGAAAAGATTTTAGATTTGAAAAGAATTTGAAATTAAAAGGTGATGGTTGAAAGATTCTTGTTTAGAAGATAAGATTAAAAAGATAGGATTTGGAAAAGATATGGGTTAAGAAAATTAAACCTCCATTCCCTTGTTGGGCGTTGAATGCGCAGAATGGCCCTCATCTGAATAGATCTATGGCGGATTGAAATTGATTGGATCCCAATTCCTTGGCAATCCAATCTCTCTAATCACAATCAATCTTGCCAATTCCTTGATCCAATTGTCATGAGAGGAGGTTAAGCATTTTCTCTCATCCATAAGCCACACAAACTCTCAAGATCTCTGACGATTGGATTTTTGACGGTTTAGAATTTCACTAATAAAAATCTCGTTGTAAAGTATAGTTTCTAAACCAATCACTAATCCTTTCATACAAAAATTTGTTTGTCACAAGTACAAATCCCTAAAATCTATAAACCGAAGTATTTAAACCTCGGGTCGTTCTCCCTAGGATTTACAATAAAGTGTCTTGTTATTGGTTGTGAGTTATTTTGGGGTTTTAGATGAGAAACATGAATAGTAAATAGTAAGAAAACTTTATTAACAAAATGGTCTTGGCAAGATTTGGTTGTCAAGGGTCTTCATCATTATCACTAGCCACAAGTATGGTAGTTGCAAGGATTAATCCCACTTAGTCATCCTTAAATCAATTAACAAAGGAAAGTCAAGTGAGTTATATCAATCCTAGTCCATAAGTCCTAGCTTTCCACTAATTGGATTAATGAAGGCTAGAGTTAATGGCTATCAACTAGCAATCAATTGGACACTAGTGACTCAAGAAATCCTAAGTTACCTTCTCAAGCCAAGAACACAAAATCCTACACTAAAATCCAACCAAGCATTTCATCAAACACTTGGAAGGCATAAAAGGAAAACATAGTAGATCAACAACAAGAATGAAATCTAACAACAATTATTGAAAGAAATTAACAACAACAATCAAAAGAAACACTTTTATTATAAATTACCTTTATTGAATTGGAAGAGAAAGTAGAAGAAACAATACTAGATCTACAACAAAATATAAGAACAACATAAAGGAAATTGCAAATAAAGAATGGAAGAAGAATGAATGTAACAACAAGGAATTGAGAAGATAGAAGTAGAAGAAGATGAATCTAAATCTAAATCTAAGAACTAAACCTAATCCTAATCCTAATTCTAGAGAGAAGTGAGAGCTTCTCTCTCTAGAAAACTAAAACTAAAACTATCTATCTAATTATCTAGAATTAGTCTATGGATGTGAATGTGTGAATGTCATGTCAATCCCCTTCAATCCTTGGCTCTTATATGCATTTTGGCGCCAAAGTTGGTTGCTGAAACCTTCCCAAAATCGCCAGGCACGTGTTGCCTTAATGAGGTCATGTGCCATCATCGGCGCGTGCGCGCATGGTACGCGTGCGCGTCCTTGGCCTGTCTCGCAATGTGCGCGCGAGCGCCTTGTGCGCGTGCGCGTGCTTGGCTGACTTTGCTTCTTTGACTTTTTATGCTTCTCTCCATTTGTATGCTTCCTTCCTTGCTTCCTTTGATCCATGCCTAGCCTATTCCATCCTGAGATTACTAACAAACATATCAAGGCATCTTATGGAATCAAAGAGGAAATAGAATTCATCAAAATGAGACTTAAAAAGCATGTTTTTACACTTAAGCACAAATACGGGAGAGATTACGAAATCATGCTAATTCCTAGGCTAAATGTGACAAAAGGCTATCAAAATGCTCTAAATTCAATACAAGACAAACCCTCAAATTGGGGTTTGTCAACCTCCCCACACTTAAACCTTAGCATGTCCTCATGCTAAAATAAGAAGGAACTAAGGGTCATGACATTGAATGCAACTAAACTACATGAGTCCTATCTAAATGCAATTATCTAAGCAAATGGAAATGCTTAGTTCAAACAAATCAATTTCCAAGAGAGCATGTGTGAGCACAAGGGCTAGGTAATAGGAATTAATTCCAAACCACAATTGTATTGAATTATAAAAAAGAATTTAAACTTGCAAGAATATGGATAATATGGGTGAATACATGTGATTGAACTTTTGAACCCTCACCGGATGTATATCCGCTCTATTCACTCAAGTGTTTAAGGGTTAATTCACTCAATTCACTTCTAATCATGTTTTCCAAAATTTGATTCTCTTCTAACAATCAACACTTATTCAATGCATGCATACATTCATCATCATGAGGTCTTTCATTTAGGTTGTAATGGGGTTAGGGTCAAGGTAGGATCATTTATGGTTAAGTGGACTAGGATTGAATCTTTGATAAACATAGACTTTCCCACCTAACCTATTTAATGACCTATACAATTAAGCACTAATCTAACTACCCATTCTTCACTTTTTCTTACATACTCATGTATTCCTTTTTAATTTCACAACACCTATGCATTGATTCCTTTTTATTGACTTCACTTTGGGGGCATTTTGTCCCCTTTTTATTCTTTCTTTTTCTTCTTTTTCTTCCTTTTTCTATTTATTTTCTTTTTTTTCATTTTTTTTATATACTTTTTTTTTCTTTTTCTTCTTTCAAACTACATACAAGAACATCAATGCATAAGGTCTTTACATTTAATCAATACATGAATATGTACCCAATTCCTAAACATGAAAGTGTACTACCCCTTTTATCCCATTCAATGTTCCCAAACCTCACCAACTTGAATAATAAGCACTCTCACTAGCCTAGGCTAATTAAAGATCCAAACAAGGACTTTTCATTGGTTTTCCGCCTTGGGCTTGTAATGAGCTAAATTGAGAATAAATTGGTTAAGCATAGGCTCAAAATTGGCTAACAATGGAGAGTAAAAGGTTGGCTATTTGGGTAAGTGGCTAATGAAGCAATGGCCTCAATCATACAAATGCATAAATACAAGAAATAAATGGACATATAGAATCAAGCAAATCAAGGATTACAATCATAGAAAGAGAACAATTTCACACAAGAATGGAAAATAAGTGGTTATAAAATGTAACCACATCAATAGGCTCAAGTCTCACAAGCTTGTGTTCTTAATTCAATACATGCTTCACAAGGTATGAAATTCAAGCAAGTTTCAAAAATTCTCTTTCAATCAATTGGGTTAATGCCTTCTATTTAAACTTCTTGAAAAATCTCAATGTTTGACTAAGCATTGTTGTGATTGAAAAATCCAAAAAATTTTTTTTCTTAGTTCACCCTTTCCTTTTTCACTTAAAACCAATATCTTATGCAAAAAGGGTGGCTAAGTATTTGAAATTCAAAGTATGATTTCTAATCACAATCTCAACTAAAAATAAAGATATGCAGAATGTATAAAGAAAAATCCAACTAAAAGTACGGAATCTATCATCAAAAACATCTAAAAATATCCAAACATCAAAATATCTAAAATCCAAAATAGGCAATAAAAGTATCCAAAATAACTAGAAATGCATCAAAATATATACAAAATGTGCAAAATAAGATAACTAGGCTGAAAAGTTCACCGGTTCCCAAATAATGCTACCGGTGCCCTCCCCACACTTAAAACCAAGCATCGTCCTCGATGCTAAACTGGAGGATCAGTGGGAGGTGCAACGATAGGTGCTGACTCTGACTGTGACTGTGGGACCGGCTCCTCCTGAGTCTCTGGTGGTGCTGTAGTGTCATGGGTATCCGGCTGAACTGGTGCCTCCGCAGCCTCCTCCTGATGATCCTGCTCATCGGAGGCTGGAGAATCGGGGAGCGGAGGTAGCTCAGCACCCAAAGAAATCAGTGCCTGATCCATCCGGTCTAATCGGCGTCTAACATGGCGTCGCTCTCGCTCCAAGAACCGAAAGAGACGCTGGACCAGGAGATAAGTAGGCTCAGGTGCTGCTGTAGGATCAGTAGATGATGAAGGAGCTGCTGTGGAGGATGATGGGGCAGCTGTAGGGGCCGATGGTGAAGGTGTCCCAATGACAGTTCTAGCCCGAGAGCGGCGTCTAGCAGGTGGCCTCTCGTGCACCCAACCACCCCAGGGGATAGTGACCTCCCTGTCATCAGCATCAGGGGGTGGCGGTCGCACATTATCGTCCAGCCATGGGACCTCAGCTAGGGCCGCCATACTCGTGACCAGTGTAGGAAATGGGAGTAGGCCACGAATATGCGCCCGCCACATGCACTGTCTGATAAGCCTAGGGAAAGAGACCTCCTTCCCCTCTATAACACACCCAATCAGTAGAAGCATCTCCATAGGAATCTCAGAGAAGTGGGTGGTGGGAAGGACATAGCAAGCGAATATCATTTGCCAAGTCTTGGCCTCACGAGTCAGATGAGTAAATAGCATCCCTTTCGGCTTGGTGTTGCTGGCATCCATAACCCATGTGGCATCTGGTATCCCAATAACAGTCCTGAGTGCCTCATAATCAAAAGTCATGCTGTGTATGGCTAACTCATCCTGCTGATGGGCACACAGCTCATCGGGGACATGGCGGCACTGTAGCGCCTCCTCAATCGCAGTCTCGGTAATCATAATCTCCCTACCCCTCACCTGAACCGAATCCAAAGTTGGGCGGAAGAAGTTGCAGTAGAATTCCTTCACCCAAGATATGTTGATATCACCCAATTCCCGGTCAACAAAGTCAATGCCCAAATCAAGGATCCGACCGGTAATGGACCGTCTCACATCATTAGGTAGAAGTAACTTCTTCTCAATGTTTAGCTTTGTGGTTCGATATCTAGAAAACCGGAGCTCACAGTATAGGTTGGGGAATTTGTCCGGGTTGGTGGAAGGCAATAACTGGTTTTCTTTTTCCTCATCATTCAATGGGTTCTTAGCATAATGCTTGTAGATGGAAGGAATGGAGGGGGTAGAGTGTTTTCTCTTCTTCGAGGTGGTGGCTATGGCTTTGCCTTTATCCGACATCCTGAAAAATATGATTGAATATATAAAACATTTAGCATGTAGCAAAGAAGGCATGTTCAGGATACAATTATCAAAGAATAATCATGATGTTGCAATGAATATGCAAAAATGAACAATTAAACCAAGAAAGCAAGCTTTATTAAAATCAACAACTCATATTCAAAGGTCAATAATATCATCAATTCTTTGAAAGGATTGTTAAAAATGGTTAAAGGTGAGTGGAAGTTAGATGATTAAAGAAATTAGTGGGTTAGGAAAGTGGATTATTGGTATGATGATATTTATGCTTAATGAAAAGAGAAGTTGTGATTCATGTTCACAATGAATAATGCAAATCTGGGAAGTCAAAAAGGAAACGGAATTTTGCCCAAAATTGAATTAAAGACCAAAATGGACTAATTTCCTTGAAAATCGGGCAGCATTCCGGCTTAAAATTGGACGTTCCCGGATAACAAATTAGCACAATTAGCACAGAAACAACATCAAACAAGCACAGTAGCAGTGGCATAGTATTCAGGCAACAAGAAATGCATAAGAACAGTCCAAAAGCAGCATACAACTTCCAAATAAACAGACAGCAAGTAAGCACATACGGAGCACTTATCAGGCCTAGAATCCTCTATCCAGCCCTAGCTACCTAACCGCAATTATTTCTATCTAACCTAACATACAAAATCAGAATTTAAACTAACTACCAAGCAATACAGTACTAGCATACATGAACAAAAAGAAAAGGAAAAACAGAAAAAAAATACAAAAATGGAGCAGGAACCTGGGAGCAGAGAAGAGGTAAGAATGGAAAGGAAACTGGGGGGGTAATAGTGCCAGGAACAGGAACTGGCACCGCCGTGAACGGTGGCCGGAAAGACGAGCGGCGGCGGGGGTGATTGGAAGAATGTGGAACTGAGGGGGGGTCGGTGACGGTGAAAGAGGGTAGCGATGGAAGAATGTGAAGGAGGGGTAGAGATGGAGTGAGCCGCCGGCAGTGGTGACAGTGTGGCAGCGGAGATGGTGGCGCGGTGGTGGTTGGTGTTCGGGCGGAGGCGGATGGACGAGAGAGATAATGTGGTGAGTGGTGATGAAAGAGAGAGAGAAGAAAAAGAAAGGAGGCGGTGGAGATGGTGGACCGACGGTGGTGGCTGTCGCTGCTGCCGCGGCGGTATGGAGGTTGAGAGGAGGAAGAAGAAGAGGAAATGGGGGGGAAGTGCGCTGCGGCGCAACGTTCTTCGCGTATTAGGGTTCCCATTTTTTTTGAATCGGCGCGGGCGCGCACCTTGCGCGTCCGCGTCCCTTGATGAAACTCGGGACCTACGCGTGCGCGTACAGCGCGCCTGAGCGTGGATGAGCAATATAGGAGGGGACGCGTGCGAGTACAGTGCGCGCACACGTGCATGGAGTTGGGCTAGGGGCTTAGAGTTGGCCCAACTCAGGCCTAACTCTCTGGAGAATGGCCTAGGAATCTCGCTATCGGATCGGCGCGCACGCGGCATGTACGCGTCCGCGCGCATCGGGAGGAATGGGGATCCACGCGTGAGCGTGCAGTGCGCTCTAGCGTGGAATGGCATAATAGGCATAGGCGCGTGCGCGTACAGTGCGCGCACGCGTATAAGAGATTGGGCCTGAGGCTTAGAATGGGCTTGAGGCACGCCCAACTCTCGGGTCCTTGGCTCAGTTTGGTGGCAGCACACAAGGGCGCGCGCGCGGCAAGTGCGCGTCCGCGTAAGGTGATGATTTATGACAAGATGGCGCGCACGCGGCAAGGGCGCGTCCGCGCGAAGCAAGTTGGGCCAGGGGCTTAAGGTTAGCCCAGAAATGGCTCAACTCTCTGGGGTTTGGCTCAATCAATTGCAGCAGCGAATCGGCGCGGACGCGTCATGTGCGCGTTCGCGTGAACGTTCATGTTCTTAAAAACGGCGCACACGCACGTTGTGCGCGTCCGCGTGGATCGTCTTTGGCTCAAGGCATAACGTTTGCCCAAGGGAGGCCCAACTCTCGGGAATGTGGCTCGTGGTGCATCCCCACAGGGACGCGTGCGCGTACATGGTGCGCGCGCGTCCACCCTTTTTTTTTTTTTTTAAAAAAAACAAATTGCTGGGTGCTCCCCTTAGTGTTCACAACTCTTATTCACTCAATCATCATACAATTCACAAAAATACAATTATTTTTGATATTATTCATCTACTACTAAACACAACATGCATGTGACTAAGCTAACAATTAAGTTGTACAAACAAATTTGTATGAAAACATCTACCTACAATGGTAACTCAAATCACTTATTAGGCAAATTTAAAAGAGTGGAAAGAGTTTACCATGGTGGGGTGTCTCCCACCTAGCACTTTTAGTTTAAGTCCTTAAGTTGGACATTTTGAGAAGCTCCTTGTCATGGTGGCTTATGTTTGTACTCATCCTTGAATCTCCAAGGATCTTTGCTCCTCAATTGGTTGACAGAAATTCCAACCATTTTTATTAAACTTGGGCAGAGTTCTACCCAAGATATGAGTTCCTCTAGTTGGTCTTCACATAGCGAACCGGGATCCCATATCTTATCTTCGCATCCATCCGTTAGTTGAGTTCCATGATTTTGTTGGATGGGTGGTTGACATAAATGTGGTGGACACACAGAATTCTCTTTACTCTACCAATGCTTCCTTCTAGATCCATACAAAGTGATCCTTGTCCCAACATCATCCCTATACCTTGAGGCCTTGACCTTGATGAGCTTAACACCTACTTTCCAACCACTACACAACTCACTCTTACTTTTAATTCCACAAAGAGTTCTAAGTTGACCATCATTTTCAATCAAACCATATTCAAGTGAGAAATTAAAGCTTAGGGACAGAGATTTTACCCACTTAAATGTCGTATTGGATGGCGATTTGGGAAGGGAGGCTTCCCCACACTTAGACAATGCAAGGTCCACTTCCTTGTGCTCTTCTTTGATTGTTTCCACCTCTTCACAAGCTCCTTCAATTTCAACATTTTCCCCTTTTTCACTTGGCTTGGTGTTGTCTTCAAGAACTTCATCTTGTCTAATGAGAGGTGATTCAATTTTGGATAGAAATTCATTGATGAATGAGTTCATCTCTTGATCAACCTCTTCATATTCTTCAATTTCAATATACACCACGCCATTTTCGCTTTCCTTGGGAGGTTGTGCACACTTCTCTATAATTTCAACTCCATGTCCAATGGGTGAGGATTCCATTGTAGAGAGAAATTCATCCATGATTGAATCCATCTCTTGATAAGCTTCTTCCAAGTCTCCAACGATGACATGCCTTGGAGGTTGTGCACCCTCCTCAACATCAATGTCAAGCTTCTTGGGAGAGTTTTCCATGATGCTACATTCCCATGGACTTTCAACATCTCCTAAATCTTCAACCACTTCTTCCTTTTCTTCAATAACCATAGGCTCCTCCAATTGTTCCAACACAAAATTTGACTCCTCCTTTTCCACCGAATTTTCCAATTTCTCCTTCATGCTCTGCTCTTCTTTTGACCTTTCACATGTGGTCACGGAAGTACCTTGAGTATTCAAGCATTAGTAGGCTAAGGTAGACACTACCTTGGTCAAGTTGGTCACAAACTCAAGTGTATCCCGCTTCATGGCCTCTTGTCCTTGAAGTAACAAAGTGAGAGAATCGTCTATTGGGGCTTGTGGTGGGTAGGAAGGTTCATCGTTTTAGAGAGAGGGTTCACAATAGGAAGGTGGTTCTTCTTGGTAAGGTTGTGGAGATTGTGTGTATTGAGGTGGTTCTTGGTAGTAATCTTGGTAGGGTTGTGGTGGGTCTAAAGGTTCTTGCTCATAATGGTCATAAGGATATGGTATGGATGGTTGGTTGTATGATGAGTATGGGTCATGAAAAGGTGCTTGGTATGGAAAGGCTTGTGAGTATGGTTGAGGGTTATGTTGTAGGTGATGACAAGTCATCTTAGCCTAGTTTCACTAGTCTTTTTCTTTTGTTTTCACTTGAATTATGCACTTTCTTAAGCTACAAGCAAGCCAATTTAGGTAGATTTTCATGCTTCCTTTGATTGAATCAACCATATGTGAATTAATGCTTTTTCATGAGGTTTGATGCCATAATTGGTGCATATTAAGGATAGAATGAACATCTCATGATTTCAAGCATAGCTTTGATGTGGTTGGTTGATTTATGATAGGTGAAGAAAGCTTGGAAAAGGATTGAAGTGAGAAGGAATGGCTAGAAGCTAAGAGAAGACAATGAAACAAATGCAATTGAATCAGGAAGAATGAAGTTGGAGTTGAAGTTAGCCTCAACGTTAGCCCCCTAACTTGGAGGCTAACGTTGGAAGCTAAAAATTCCTCCCAGGGCTAGCCACGTTTGCGCCAACGTTAGCCCCCTAACTTGGAGGCTAACGTTGGCATATGAAATCTTCCCCAGGGTGTGCCCACGTTAGCGCCAACGTTAGCCCCCTAACTTGGAGGCTAACGTTGGCATGAGTAATCTCTTCCAGGGCTGCAACGTTTGCGCCAACGTTAGCCCCCTAACTTGAAGGCTAACGTTGGCGCCACTCCAACACTAAGCAAGGCCAACGTTAGGGTCAAAGTTAGCCCCCTAACGTTGGCCCCAACGTGAGATGCAGGAAAATGTGTTTGCTGCTAGAAAAAGTTAGCCTTGAAGTTAGCCCCCTAACTTTGAGGCTAACTTTGAAACCAACTTTGCAAAACTCACATCCGGTTCAATTGGTTCACTTGGGTTTCTCTCCAAGCTTCAAGAGCAATCAACCAAGGCCTCTTTCAACCCAATTCCACCAAGAGCAAAGGCCCAACTCAAGGCTTGAAGATCAATTGAAGAAAGTGTATAAATAGGCTAGAATTCAATTTATTGGGGGAGTTCCCTTTTTAGAATTTTTCATAGAGCTTTCCTTTTATTTTTCATTTACAGAGAGTGATCTTTAGTTTCTTAGTTTGGGGAAGGAGAATTCCATTCTCTTCCTCTTAGTTTTAATTGCTTTCACTTTCAATTACACTTGTCTTGGATCTTGGGTTGGAGAATTGAAGGAATTCTGTTTCAATCTCACCTTGGATCTTGTTTACTTTTACTGCAAATTGAATTTCATTTCTGCTACTTGCTTTCTCATTTAATTTCCCTGCAATTTACAATTCCTTTTCTATTGTTCTTGTTGGATCTAGGAAGGCATTGAGATCTAGACTTGGTTTTCTAGTCTCTGGGTCCTGAGATCACATTTCACCATTTTCAATTTTCTGCACTTGCTTTATTTGTTTAAATTTGCCTGTCTGTTCGAATTCAATCAAGTCCCAATTCCCATTTACCTTTCTGTCTAATGCAATTTAATTTCTCTTGGTTTAATTCCTGCAAATCTAAGTCCCAATCCCCTTTACATTTCAAGCCATTTACATTTCTTGTCATTTAGGATTCTTGCAATTTACATTTCTTGCAATCTAAGTTTCTGCCATTTAATTTCTTGTTCTTTAAGATTCAGCACTTTAATCCTTGTTCTCTTTACTTCTAATGCAAATTTAAATTCTGCAACTCAATCAACCAAATCTTGATTCGCTTGACTAATTCAACCACTAAACTAAAATTGCTCAATCCTTCAATCCCTGTGGGATCGACCTCACTCCCGTGAGTTTTTATTACTTGATGCGACCCGGTGCACTTGCCGGTTAGATTGGTGTTGTTTTTAGGAGAGATTCATTCTTCAACCAAAAAATTTCCCATCAAGTTTTTGGCGCCGTTGCCGGGGATTGATTAGATCAACAATGATTAAGTGAGTGAGAAGTCTAGATCAAGCATTTTCTTTATTTTTGTTCTCTGTTCTAACCCACTAACTGTTTGAAGATTTGCCTCTACTAGCCCACTAACCATTTGAAGTTTTGCCTCAACTGATTACACTCCATTTTCAAAAATACCACTGTGTGTTCCGTTTGTTGAATTATGTCACAGAAAAAAAGAGAGGCACGAGGGAAGGCTATCATTGAAGAAGAAATTTCGAAAGAAAAACACCACAACATGAAGCCGCAACTCGTTACACTAATCAAGAACAATTGCTCCTATGGTGGAAGTCCATTGGAGGATCCTAAACAGCATATATCCACTTTTCTGAGAACTTGTGGTGTTGTCAATCTCGAAGGTGTAAATCATGACACCTGGAAGCTCTCGTTATTTCCCTTCTCATTAAGGGATGAAGCTGCACAATGGCTCGAAACTATGCCCCAGGGCAGTATTACTAGTTGGGACGAATTGGTTACCAAATTTCTGACCAAATTCTCCTCATCCCAACAAAACATCAAGATGAAAGAGGGGATTGAGCCATTCACACAAGGAGAGGAAGAATCATTGTTCAAACCAGGGGAAAAATACAAGAAAGCAAATGACAAAGAGGACTTCCGAGCGTTCTATATAGGATTGACCCCAGAAACAAGGAGAGCAGTGGATTACGTCTTAGATAACCTCTTCAAAGCAACAGCAGCTGGCCAAGGAACTACAGAGCTCAAGAACAAGAGAGCCAACAACCAACACTCACCTGAGACTCCATAGAATGCAACTTCAGATGAGGAGATAAAGAATCTTGAAGGAATGAAGGCAATCATGAATCAAAGCAAACAGCTACATCAGCAAACTCAGTAACAATTGGGGTCAATAGCTAGACAAATTGACTTTCTCCATTCTACTACAGTGAAAGCACAATTTCCACCATGGAAACCACATTCGTATCTAAGAATGAGGGAATCTCACTATCATGAACAAAGGGACTTCAGCTACAACAATCCCAATTTCCCAACCTTGCAACCACACTACACACCCTTCCAACCCCTAACACCCCACAACCAACCCAGTCCACAAGACTCTCAGAGGATCACTAATCTGGAAATCTTAGTAGAAAGAATGATGACACATCAAGAGATGATAAGCAAGAACAATGAGGAATCACTTGGAAGAATTGAGAGGCAAATAAAACAATTGGCTAAGAACATCACAGAAGTGAGTGAGGAGATGGCCAAAGGAAAAGAATCACTCATCCAGGATGAACTTTCCAAGGCAAAGTCTCACTTTGGAGGACAAGGGGACAAGGAGAAGGAAGCACAGAATCCGAGCTAAATAAGTACAGAGGATGTCAAGCTAGTGACAATAAAAGAGCGCTTGTTGGGAGGCAACCCAACCAGAGGTAACTATCTTTTCATATCCAATTCAATAAACTGTTAATTAGTTTCATCTAGATTGCAAGAAGCTAAGTTTGGTGTTACACACCAAAAACAATCTAAGGGAGAATGAAGAATTCTAAGTTTGGTGTTCCACCAAATCCCATCATAAAACACATTCTCACTTTCTGCCATAAGGCTAGCTTCAGGCATTTAGATGAACTAGTTAATTATCTTGCTGTTTTCTAGTTTTTAGTCTATTACCTTAAGAAAAAGAAGAAAGAGTTTCATACATGGTTAATTTGATGCATTGGCAAGGTACTAAGTTTGGTGTTCCCACACCAAAGTAAGTTCAAAAAGCCCACAAATAAATTATGCAGACTAACCACTGTTTCTAAGTGCTTGGGGAACAAGCAACTTTCAATATCATTGCAGAATGTCATACAAGCCTTTGGAGGGATTAAGCATCATCAATATGAACATAAAGGCTAGCAATGATGATGATGAGAAGGAAAGCAAGTGAACTCCAACAGGTTGTATTGTTAAGTGATTGTTTTACATCAATTGTTGCTGTGATTGAAAGTTAGATTGTATCCTTAATTGCCCTGTTTGTCTGCATCATATAGTTTTCTTTTTATATTCCTGCCTGCCTGCATAGCATAATCTTCCTTTATAATTCAATAAGAAATTAGTGATGACATGTCACCATGTCATGTTTTTCTATGCTTTTTCATACAAGAAATTTATGATTAGTGCTTAAATATTGCATTCTTTGGTGCTTAAATGGTACATTTCTTTGATCTTTTGATTTGATAAACTTTGTAGGAAATAAGAAGAAAAAGAAGCAAAAAGAGCACAAAATAAGCTAAAAAGAAGAAAAGAGGAATTTTGGGCACACTTTGAAGTTGGAGCACACTTTGGAGGCTTAGGCCACGCTTCTAAAAGCGTGACCCATGACCAAATCAAGGAAGAAAAGCATGGCCCAAAGGAAGAAAAGCGTGGCTCAAAACAAGGAGGAAGAGAGGACAAAAACTTTTGGGTGAAAAGTTAGCCTCAAAGTTAGCCCCCTAACTTGAAGGCTAACGTGGGAAGTTGGAATTTCTCCCAGGGGCTACTCAAGTTTGCGCCAACGTTAGCCCCCTAACTTGGAGGCTAACGTTGGCATGAAAAATTTGTCCCAGGGTTGCTCAACGTTTGCGCCAACGTTAGCCCCCTAACTTGGAGGCTAACGTTGGCGCCACACACCACAACAGCTTGAAGGGGTATACTTCCAACAAGAATAACTTGAGCTACAGAGCTCCAAATGAGGTGATTCAAGAAGCATTGGAAAGTAGGAATCAAGAGCTTTCCAAGCATATATGGCACTGCATGGTGGACACTAAAATTGAGGGAGAAAACTGCCCCGCAATGTGCATAAATGAACATGTGAGCAACCTGCAGTGAGGCCACTTGACCTCTGCACCTTCAATGGAGTATAACTCGAGCTGTAGAGCTCCAATTGATGCGCTTCCAACGGAAAATGAAAGTAGACATTCAGGGCTTTCCAACAATGTATAATAGTATGTGGTGGACAAAACGTTTGAGCCTCCAGAACTGGCGTTTTCGCCAACGTTTGAGGGCAAACGTTACCCCAAACGCTGCACACCAAAGCCAGCGACCATGCCCTCTTCAAATGATCATAACTTGAGTTGTAGATGTCCAATTGAAGTGATTCCAAGTGGGTTAGAAATCTGACATTCAGAGCTTTCCAACCATATATGATAGTCTATATTGGGCATAAAATTGGCAACATGACAAGAGGACAAAGTTGGCGCCATATTTGTGCTTGAGGAAGGGCCAACGTTGGCGCTAAAGTTAGACCCCTAACTTTGGCACCAACGTTGGCATCAGGAAATGTGGTTTGCTGATATGAAAAGTTAGCCTCAAAGTTAGACCCCTAACTTTGACTCAAACTTTTAATCCAACTTTGCAAAACTCAACCCGGTTCAATTCGGTTCCTCTTCAAACTCCAAGAGCAATCAACCAAGGCCTTTATCAACCAAATTCCATCAAGAGCAAGGGCCCAATTGACACCACTCAGAGGCACAAGATAGTTAGAATAGAAATTTCATTTTAATTGTAATTTGTTTTGAATTTCATTTTCATTTTGTAGAGATGCTTATAAATAGGCATCTGTTTCATATTTGGAGGAGGCTGGCTCCACTAGGGAGCATTAGGAGTAGATAGCTCTCTCTTTTAGTTTTCATTTCTGTTTTGAATCTTGGGTGGAGATTGGAAGGAATTCTGTTTTCATTCTCACCTTGAGAATTCTCTTTGTTCTTCTTCTACAAAATTTCAGTGAATTAAGGATTTGAATCAACACTCTGTTTATTGCTTTCATCTCTATTTCTTCTTCAAATTGTTTCTCTGTTGGATCAAGGAAGGACTTGAGATCTAGACTTGTTTTCTAGTCTCATTGAGCCCCTGAGATCTTCAATTTCTCTTTTAGATTTTGCAATTGAGCCAAGCTGCTTTCTATTTTGATTCTACAAGTGATTTTCCAAATCCATTTGAATATGCTGCATCTTTTAATTCTCTGTTTGATTGCACTTTGAATTCTCTTGTTTAGTTTTAATTCCCAGCACCCCAACTCCTTTATTCTTCCTGCAATTTAAATTTTCAGTTGCTTGAATTACTCCCTTCTTTAGTTTCCAGCACCCACTCCCCTTTACATTCACTGCAATTTACATTTCTTGTCATTTAAGCTTCCGCCCATTTAAGTTTCTGTCAAATTTAGCTTCTGCACTTTTAATTCTTGCAATTTACTTTCTGTTGGTCACTTTTCACACAATTCACTCAATGTTAGCTTGACTAAACTAATCACCCACTAAAGTTGCTTGATCCATCAATCCCTGTGGGATCGACCTCACTCCCGTGAGTTTTTATTACTTGATGCGACCCGGTGCACTTGCCGGTTAGATTGGTGTTGTTTTGGGAGAGATTCTTGTCTCCAACCAAAATAATACCCATCAAGTTTTTGGCGCCGTTTCCGGGGATTGATTAGATCAACAATGATTAAGTGGGTGAGAAGTCTAGATCAAGCATTTTCTTTATTTTTGTTCTCTGTTCTAAGTTGAAACCAAGGTGTTTGAGTTATTGCCTCACTAAGAAATTCATCTCTGAGATATGAATTTCAATTTTCCTTGGTGTTGTGTTTTACAAAATTCAAATGGAGTTCAACTCATCTTATGATCAAACCAATTTTATGGGATATTACCCACCATCACCAATCTCTAATGGTGGTTGGGAATATCACCAAGAAACTTCAAATTCTGGGCACTCCAATTCAGGGAGCTATGCTTCAGAAACACAAGATGAGCAAGAAAATTTTGAGGGATACCAACCACTACCACAACATGATTCATATCATTATCCTAATGGTAGATGGGGGTGTCGCCACAGAATGAAAGAGCATCCACCCTCACGTCCCCGTTTCTCATCTAAAAGTTCTTCATCACTTGATTATGCCTCAACACAAAGTTTCCTCCAAAATCCATACCAGTCATCCCATCAATCACACAACTCATTCCACACCCCTCAACACAACTTCACCACAACACATCCACGTCACCAAAATTACTCTCAACCTTCATCTCTTGAATTAGCAGTTGAGGAGTACCTTCAATGGTCCAGAGAACCCTTAGAACGCCAACGCGAAGCCATTGAAATACACAGAAAAGTCGTGGCAAGCTTCACACAACCCCAATCTTGGGAAGAAACCATCCTCAAGGAGATGAATGGACCCTTAGAGCAAACAAAGAGGAACTTAGAACCATCAAACAGTAAGGATGAAGACAAATTTGTGGGTGAGGAAGTGGAAGAGCAAGATAAGGAGGCCACTGCATCAAGTGAACTTTCAATGAAGAATGAGGTGGTTGAACCTGAAACTGCACTTAAGATGACAAGAGAACATGAAGACTCACAGCTCTCACAAACTCCCCTGGACCAAAACGCCTCAACACTTGACTCCATGATTGAAAGGTTTGAAGAGGAGATGAAGAAATGTTGGGAAAATCGACAAACCTCCCCCATGATAGAGCTATTAAAACAAAAGTTGGGTGCAAGGAAAGGAGTGGAGGAGCAAGAAAGTGAAGAAGTCATTCCAAACTCAAGTGAGGCAGAGAATTACATAAAGGAGGAGTTCATGGAACCACCAATACAAAAGGCTCTGGATGAATACAAAACTCCAATAATCACACAGCAACCAAGACTTGGATTCAAAGAAGTGAAGGCAACTAACAAAAGCACCAATCCTGTCCCTAATCCAGTAAGCAAGATCAATCAAGCCATTTGCAAAAGGAAGCTTGCTGAGGAAAAGCCAAGGCAAGGGACAATAGCTGAAACCTCTCCTCCTTTGAAGTCATTTCTCTTAACAAACTGGAAGAAGAGGAAGAAAGTAAAGAACAACATGCCAACAGTAGGTAACGTTTCTCTTCTATGCTTTGTTTTCTTTCTTTACTTTGTTTAAATTCAATAAAATGGCATATGGTTACAATCTAAGTTTGGTGTTGCCCTGCAACAAATCGTTCTCAATCTTTTTGGATGATTGCATCAAAATCAAAAATGAAAGTGACACACCAAGATTCTAAGTTTGGTGTGCCACTTATTTTCTATGCAATTTATTCAAGCAACACTACTTGTCTGCATAATCATAATGCCTCTGCAGTTTTATTTGTCTCTTTTAATTTGACACTTTTTCATTCTGCTTTCTTTAGTCATTTTTTTTTCAGTTTTTAAATGCTTTTAATTTAGTTTGCTTAGCTACTGTGTTTGTTAATACATTACCAAGAGAGCTTTATTCATGGCAAATCTTGGCTTGGTGATTGTATTCAACAAATAACAGTTTCTCTTGTTTAGTTTTAATTCAAATAAATTGACATATGGTTGCATTCTAAGTTTGGTGTTGCTATGCAACAAAATTTGGTTCCAATTCTTACAAGATACTTGCATTAATTCCAAGTGAAAGTGTCACACTAAGTTTGGTGTGCCACTTATCTTTTATGCAATGTATTGTGCACATCTTCTTATCTATGCAATCAAAATGTCTCTGTCTCTTGTGCATTGATTATTATCTTTAATTTTGCTTGCTTAGAACACATGTACTACTAACTTTTCATTGTGTAAGACATTCATGATCCATCTTAGCCCCATAGCCATTGTTCTAATTGTTGCTTGAGGATGAGCAAGCATTTTGAGTTGGCAAGGGAAAGAGGAAGAATGGGAGGAAAACGACAACAATAGAGAAGATGAACTACAAGGTTGTAAAGATCCTTTTCCTCTCATTTGTTTCAAGCACTATAAATTGCATGATTGTCTTTACCCTCTCTGTATGCATGTGTGTATGAAAAGGCATAGTTTGAATTCTAAATTGCAACATGGTGCTATGTCATTATGATTACCAACTTGAGTTTTGTGAATTCAAAAGCAACAAAGTATCATGATCATAAACAAACAAGGCATTAAAGAAGATTTTAGCATGTGCATAAAGGCATTGGAAAGCTAGTATGTTTGATTGTTGCTTAATTGCATTGGATTTTATTTAATTAAAGTTTTCATCTAGGACATTTTGTGAAATCTTTTGAAAATCATGAAAACCTTGAAGAAGCAAATACAATTAAAGCAAGAAAAGAAAAAGGGAAAGAATGAGAAAGCTGAAGGCTCTGAGTACCAATGGCAATTTATTTGTTAAGTGCTTGTGGTGTTTATGTATCAAGCCAAATGCTTGAAAACAAAACACTTAGAAGTCAAGGCTAGGCTCAAAGTGCAAAAGCACTCCCTCAAAGCTCAAGGCTCTGAGCATCAATGATTAGAGAGTCAAGAAAAGAAAAGAAAAATGAGCTTAATGAAGTCCTCTAATCAAATGCTTGTGGTGCTTATGTATCAAGTGGTAATACTTGAAAACAAAGCATTTAGAAGTCGTAGCTTTGTTATCAACTCATGGGGCAAAGTACCCAAAAGGAGAAGCTAATAAGAAAATCAAAAGCTTGCTTCAAGGAAGAAATATAAAAGAAAGATTTCATAAATTGAGCTAGATGGAAGCATCAATCATTTACATTTCTTTTGTGATTGTAGCATGCGCAGAAAACTAGCTTACCATGAACATTGAGTTGCTATTCTTCTTGCCTTGGATTGTCAATCTTTATTGCATGATTCTTTTCTTGCTTGGGGACAAGCAAGCTTTAAGTTTGGTGTTGTGATGACAAGTCATCTTAGCCTAGTTTCACTAGTCTTTTTCTTTTGTTTTCACTTGAATTATGCACTTTCTTAAGCTACAAGCAAGCCAATTTAGGTAGATTTTCATGCTTCCTTTGATTGAATCAACCATATGTGAATTAATGCTTTTTCATGAGGTTTGATGCCATAATTGGTGCATATTAAGGATAGAATGAACATCTCATGATTTCAAGCATAGCTTTGATGTGGTTGGTTGATTTATGATAGGTGAAGAAAGCTTGGAAAAGGATTGAAGTGAGAAGGAATGGCTAGAAGCTAAGAGAAGACAATGAAATAAATGCAATTGAATCAGGAAGAATGAAGTTGGAGTTGAAGTTAGCCTCAACGTTAGCCCCCTAACTTGGAGGCTAACGTTGGAAGCTAAAAATTCCTCCCAGGGCTAGCCACGTTTGCGCCAACGTTAGCCCCCTAACTTGGAGGCTAACGTTGGCATATGAAATCTTCCCCAGGGTGTGCCCACGTTAGCGCCAACGTTAGCCCCCTAACTTGGAGGCTAACGTTGGCATGAGTAATCTCTTCCAGGGCTGCAACGTTTGCGCCAACGTTAGCCCCCTAACTTGAAGGCTAACGTTGGCGCCACTCCAACACTAAGCAAGGCCAACGTTAGGGTCAAAGTTAGCCCCCTAACGTTGGCCCCAACGTGAGATGCAGGAAAATGTGTTTGCTGCTAGAAAAAGTTAGCCTTGAAGTTAGCCCCCTAACTTTGAGGCTAACTTTGAAACCAACTTTGCAAAACTCACATCCGGTTCAATTGGTTCACTTGGGTTTCTCTCCAAGCTTCAAGAGCAATCAACCAAGGCCTCTTTCAACCCAATTTCACCAAGAGCAAAGGCCTAACTCAAGGCTTGAAGATCAATTGAAGAAAGTGTATAAATAGGCTAGAATTCAATTTATTGGGGGAGTTCCCTTTTTAGAATTTTTCATAGAGCTTTCCTTTTATTTTTCATTTACAGAGAGTGATCTTTAGTTTCTTAGTTTGGGGAAGGAGAATTCCATTCTCTTCCTCTTAGTTTTAATTGCTTTCACTTTCAATTACACTTGTCTTGGATCTTGGGTTGGAGAATTGAAGGAATTCTGTTTCAATCTCACCTTGGATCTTGTTTACTTTTACTGCAAATTGAATTTCATTTCTGCTACTTGCTTTCTCATTTAATTTCCCTGCAATTTACAATTCCTTTTCTATTGTTCTTGTTGGATCTAGGAAGGCATTGAGATCTAGACTTGGTTTTCTAGTCTCTGGGTCCTGAGATCACATTTCACCATTTTCAATTTTCTGCACTTGCTTTATTTGTTTAAATTTGCCTGTCTGTTCGAATTCAATCAAGTCCCAATTCCCATTTACCTTTCTGTCTAATGCAATTTAATTTCTCTTGGTTTAATTCCTGCAAATCTAAGTCCCAATCCCCTTTACATTTCAAGCCATTTACATTTCTTGTCATTTAGGATTCTTGCAATTTACATTTCTTGCAATCTAAGTTTCTGCCATTTAATTTCTTGTTCTTTAAGATTCAGCACTTTAATCCTTGTTCTCTTTACTTCTAATGCAAATTTAAATTCTGCAACTCAATCAACCAAATCTTGATTCGCTTGACTAATTCAACCACTAAACTAAAATTGCTCAATCCTTCAATCCCTGTGGGATCGACCTCACTCCCGTGAGTTTTTATTACTTGATGCGACCCGGTGCACTTGCCGGTTAGATTGGTGTTGTTTTTGGGAGAGATTCATTCTTCAACCAAAAAATTTCCCATCAGTAGGTATGGTCCATAGGCATATGGTGATGGTGCTTGGAAATCACAAGGTGATTCACCATAGCCATTGGGTTGATATGCATCATAGGATGGCTCTTCTTCATAGTACATTGGTGGGGGTTGTTTCCATAAAGATTGATCATAAGCATATGGCTCCTCCCACCTTTGATTGTCCCATCCTTGATGCATGTCATCATTGAAGTTCCCCTCACCTACAACATAATTAGAACCAAACTCATAGCCAAAGTGAGAATTCATAGTGAAAGAACAAAATAAAACTAACAAAAATTAAGAAACAAACAAAAGACAAACCTATTCACAATATTCACATATGTACAACAACCAATAACACAATACCATTGCAAATCCCCGGCAACGGCGCCATTTTGACGATTGGATTTTTGACGGTTTAGAATTTCACTAATAAAAATCTCGCTGTAAAGTATAGTTTCTAAACCAATCACTAATCCTTTCATACAAAAATTTGTTTGTCACAAGTACAAACCCCTAAAATCTATAAATCGAAGTATTTAAACCTCGGGTCGTTCTCCCTAGGATTTACAATAAAGTGTCTTGTTATTGGTTGTGAGTTATTTTGGGGTTTTAGATGAGAAACATGAATAGTAAATGGTAAGAAAACTTTATTAACAAAATGGTCTTGGCAAGATTTGGTTGTCAAGGGTCTTCATCATTATCACTAGCCACAAGTATGGTAGTTGCAAGAATTAATCCCACTTAGTCATCCTTAAATCAATTAACAAAGGAAAGTCAAGTGAGTTATATCAATCCTAGTCCATAAGTCCTAGCTTTCCACTAATTGGATTAATGAAGGCTAGAGTTAATGGCTATCAACTAGCAATCAATTGGACACTAGTGACTCAAGAAATCCTAAGTTACCTTCTCAAGCCAAGAACACAAAATCCTACACTAAAATCCAACCAAGCATTTCATCAAACACTTGGAAGGCATAAAAGGAAAACATAGTAGATCAACAACAAGAATGAAATCTAACAACAATTATTGAAAGAAATTAACAACAACAATCAAAAGAAACACTTTTATTATGAATTACCTTTATTGAATTGGAAGAGAAAGTAGAAGAAACAATACTAGATCTACAACAAAATATAAGAACAACATAAAGGAAATTGCAAATAAAGAATGGAAGAAGAATGAATGTAACAACAAGGAATTGAGAAGATAGAAGTAGAAGAAGATGAATCTAAATCTAAATCTAAGAACTAAACCTAATCCTAATCCTAATTCTAGAGAGAAGTGAGAGCTTCTCTCTCTAGAAAACTAAAACTAAAACTATCTATCTAATTATCTAGAATTAGTCTATGGATGTGAATGTGTGAATGTCATGTCAATCCCCTTCAATCCTTGGCTCTTATATGCATTTTGGCGCCAAAGTTGGTTGCTGAAACCTTCCCAAAATCGCCAGGCACGTGTTGCCTTAATGAGGTCATGTGCCATCATCGGCGCGTGCGCGCATGGTACGCGTGCGCGTCCTTGGCCTGTCTCGCAATGTGCGCGCGAGCGCCTTGTGCGCGTGCGCGTGCTTGGCTGACTTTGCTTCTTTGACTTTTTATGCTTCTCTCCATTTGTATGCTTCCTTCCTTGCTTCCTTTGATCCATGCCTAGCCTATTCCATCCTGAGATTACTAACAAACATATCAAGGCATCTTATGGAATCAAAGAGGAAATAGAATTCATCAAAATGAGACTTAAAAAGCATGTTTTTACACTTAAGCACAAATACGGGAGAGATTACGAAATCATGCTAATTCCTAGGCTAAATGTGACAAAAGGCTATCAAAATGCTCTAAATTCAATACAAGACAAACCCTCAAATTGGGGTTTGTCAATCTCAATTCATCCCGAATGGTGTTGATCAAGAGAGCTGTGAGAAACAGAGCTTCAGTTCTAATTTCTATGATTCCCCTTCCGAAGCTCCCATGGAAATCACATATTCAAACCCCCTTCCGAAGTGAATGAATCTCAATCAAAACAGAAGTTATTTCTTAGCTATCCAGATGAATTAAAATGAAGAAGATGTTCATTTAATCATATGAATTAAAATAGAGTTCCTCCCCCTAATGAATTAGGGTTTAGTGGATCATAGCTCAAAGAACATTAGCAGAAAATGTAAATTCTAGAAAAGTAAATCAAGCTCAATAGAAACAGAAATATAAAAGTGGCAGAAAGGAAAGTTGCAGAAGAGAATTGCAGAATTGAAATTGCATAAGCTAAATTGGACTCAATACTGAAATGTAAAAGTGCAGAAAGGTAAAAGTGTGTACAAGAGCCTTCTATTCTACTCCTACTCCTACTCCTACTACTACTACTACTCCTAATGCAGCCTTCTGAGCTATCCTTTTCATCTTCAAACATTCTTCTATTTATAGGCTTCTTCTCATCTTCAATTGGGTCTTCAGTGCATTTCAAAGTGGGCCTTGGCCTTTGATTGAAGCAGTGAGGAATAGCCTTTGATGAGAGCAATTGACAAGCTAATGTTCATAACTTGCAGGATGCCATTTTGAAGCTGAATTTGGCATTAACGTTGGTGGCAACATTTGTGTGAAAACGTGAGCCCAAACGTTGCATAAAAATGTGTTCTGAGTTCTGCTAACAACGTTTGACTCAACGTTGGTACACCAACGTCGCTCACCCACGCGTGCGCATACACCACGCGTGTGCATGAATGCTGTGTGTTTACCCTTCTACGCGTGTGCGTACACCACGCTCATGCGTGCATTGCCATTTTTTTCATTCCACGTGTACGCGTCATAGACGCGTGCGCGTCACCTCAAATTTCTTAATTCCAAATTCTGGGCTGCTCATCTAGGACGTTGGAGGCAACATTTGAGGTAATGTTGGACCACCAACGTTGGCTTGGTCACGCATACGCGTGACCCACGTTTACGCGTGGATGGTCAATTTTGCCATTCCATGTGTGCGCGTAGCTCGCGCTTGCGCGTGTATTTAAAAACTTTCTTCTTTTACATGTATGCGGAATTGACGCGTATGCGTCGCTCAAAATTTATCCAGCTTTAGAATTGAACATTTTTTAGGATGTTGGAGGTAACGTTGGTTTACCAACGTTCCCTCCAATGTTGGTACCCAGGTTTTCTTTTTCTAGGATGTTGCCTTCAACGTTGATGGGCCAACGTTAGATCCAACATTTGGCCTTTCCTTTTCTTCTTCATTGCTCTTCCTCTGCTTCTTTTTGTGCATATCATCAACCAAACAAACTTGTCAAAGCCTTGGCATAATTATAATATTTTTAATCATTCATAACATCAACTAACTCTTGCAAAAATCTCATGAAATTGCATAAAATCAACAATGTTTGATTAAATCAGGACAAGCATGAATTTCTCATCCAAGCACTTACTTATTGCCTAGAAATGTATGAAATCCAAGTAAAAATAGATAAAAATTGCTAGTATAACATGTACAAAATGACGTGCCATCACAATAACAAACTTAAAAGAATCATGCAGTACATTTTGACAACCCAAGGTGAGAAGAATAGCAATTTTTATGTTCATGGTTGGCTAGTTTTCTATGCATGCAATAATCACAAAAGAAATTCAAATGATTGATGTTTCTATCTAGCTCATTTTATGAAATCTTTTCTTTATATTTTTTCCTTGAAGCAAGCTTTTCATTCTCCTCTTATCTTCTCCTTTTGGGTGCTTTGCACCATGAGTTGAAAACAAAGCTACGACTCTAAATGCTTTGTTTTCAAGTATTACCAATTGATACATAAGCACCACAAGCATTTAATTAGAGGACTTCTTTAAGCTCATTTGTTTCTTTTCTTTACTATCTAATCATTGATGCTCAGAGCCTTGAGCTTTGAGGGAGTGCTTTTGCACTTGAGCCTAGCCTTGACTCTAAATGTTTTGTTTTCAAGCTTTTTGCTTGATACATAAATACCACAAGTACTTAACAATTGAATTGTCATTGGTACTCAGAGCCTTTAGCTTTCTCATTCTTTCCCTTTTCTTTTTCTTGCCTTATTTGCATTTGCTTTTTTAAGGTTTTCAAGATTTCAAAGATTTCACAAAATGTCCTAGATGCAAACTTCAATTAAACAAATTCAAATGCAATTGAGCAATAACAATTAATCATGCTAGCATTCCAGTACTTATATGCCCATGCTAAGTTCTTCTTTAATGACCTTGTTTGTTTATGATCATGATGCTTAGTTGCTTTGGAGTTACAAAACTCAAGATGGTAGTCATAATGTTACAGCAGCATGTTACAATTCAGCAATCAAGCTATGCTTACTCACAACACACATGCATACAGAGAAGATAAAGACAATCATGCAATTTATAGTGCTGGAAATAAGTAGGAGGAAAAAGGAACATTACCACCTTGTAGTTTATCTTCATTCTTGTTGTCATTTTCCTCCTATTCTTCCCCTTTCTACACCAGTCTTAAAATGCTTTCTTATCCTCAAACAGCAATTAAAACAGTAGTGATGGTATCTATGATGGATCATGAGTGTCTCAAACAATGGAGTGTCAATAGTACATGTATTTAAGCAAGCAAAAATAACAATTAAGGCGTACAGGAAACAAAGACACTGTGATTGCAAAAACAAGTTGGGTGTGCATGGTACTTGCATGAAAGATAAGTGGCAACACCAAACTTAGTATGGCATTTTCACTTGGAATTGATGCAGGTATCCAGTAAAGATTGGAAATAAATTTTGTTGCATAGTAATACCAATCTTAGAATGTAACCACATGTCCATTTATTTGAACTAAAACTAAGCAAAGGAAACTGTTCTATGCTAATACATAATCACAGGTGAAGAATTTGTCAATGTAAGGATTTCTTGGTGAGGTATTAACAAAAACAGTTAAGTAGCAAACTAAAAGAAAGTAATTAAAACAAAGGAATAACTAACAAAGATAACACTGCAGGTCAAAGAAGCAGAGGCATTATGATTGTACAAGCAAGTGGTGCTGCTGGACTCGTTACATAGAAAATTAAGTGGCACACCAAACATAGAAACTTAGTGTGATACTTTCTCTTGAAATTGATGCAAGTGTCCAGAAAGATAAAAAATAGATTATTGCATGGCAACATAATATAATCATATGCTCAATTATAGAAAATATACAAAACAAAGAAAGGAAATGTTACCCACGGTTGGGTTGCCTCCCAACAAGCGCTCTTTTAGTGTCATTAGCTTGACATGTTGTTCTCAACTTTCTTCCTCTTCTTCCAATTTGTTAAGAGGAATGACCTCTATTAGAAGGAAGGGCCAGTTAGTGCCCCCTTTCTTCGCCTCTTCCCAGCATGCTTACTTTGGTTATTTGCTTGATTAAACTTGCTTGCTGGTGGTTCAGGGGTTGGATTGATTGCAGTTGACATTTTTTTCTTCATGAATATTGTCCTTTGTAGCTTGGTCACAATCCTCTCTTTGGTGCTCTTGTCAATTGCCTTCACTTCTTTGATTCCAAGACTTGGTAATTTTGTGATTGTTGGAGTGTTCTCTTCACCAAAAGCCTCTTGAATTGGTGGTTCAGTAAGCCCTTCATCCATGTAGCTCTCTGCTTCAATTGAGTGTGAACTTCCTTGATTGGCTTCCTCCCTTTCTTTTACATGATACTCCATTGAGTCCTTTGGGGGTGAAGTTTCATGTTCCTCTATCACCTCAATTAGCTTTTGTGAATATGGAGCCACAGGTTCAAATACCTACACAACCTCCTTCTCTATTGAAGTTTCATTTGGTATTGGAGCCTCTTTTCCTTGTTCTTCCACTTCCTCCTTTACACTCAACACTTGATTTAATAGCACTTTTATGGAGGAGGTTTGTTGTTCTTCCTAAGATTTCTTCATCTCCTCTTCATATCTTTCAATCACGGATTCAAGTATTGAGAGTCTTTGGTTCAGGAAAGTTTGTGGGGGTTGTGAGTTTTCATGTTCCTTTGTCATCTTAAGTGGCCTCTGTAGATATGAACTCCTTGGCTCATACACTTCCACCACCTCATTCTTCATTGAAATTTTAGTTGATACATGGGCCTCTTCATCTTGCTCTTTCACTTCCTCCTTCACATCCACCAATTGGTTTTCATCTTCCTTGCTTAGCAATTCTTTGTTTTTCCTTGCCTGCTCTAGATGTCCATCCATCTTCTTGCAGAGGATTTTTTGTTCTTTCCAAGATTCTATGGATGTTTATAGGTATTGGTCAAATGCTAGCTCAAGGGATGAAGGCTGAGAATGAGTTTCTGGATACATGGGCATTGTGGTAAAGTCATTTTGAGAAGTATGGAAAGAATTTTGTGTTGAGGCATATTCAAGTGGTGAGGAGTTTTCAAATGAAAAACTGGGAGGTGAGGTTGGACAATTTTGCATGAATGAATTGAAGGTACTCTCAAGTGATAATGGCTCTTGATATGTGGAGTATGGACTATTGAATGTTGTTCGGTTTTGATCCTCCCACCCACAACTTGAGTGATTGTTGCATTCATCAATGTATGGATCATTTTGTAGACTTGGGGAGCAATCTTGCATGAATGTATTTACAATACAATCAAATGATGATGTTTCTTGATGAACAGAGTATGAAGCATTGAAATTCCCTTCCCAGCCATAATTTGTGTCAGTGTCATAACAATATGAGTCACTTTATGGCTCTGAGAAGTAGTTCATTTCACTTTATTGTTTATACTCCCTCATTCTTTGTTGATATTCCCAGTCACCATGAGGATAATGACCTAAATCATCTTGTGGTGGTGAGCAATATCTCATGAAATTGTCTTGATCATTTTGTTGTTCTGGAGCATATCCCCACTAGTTGGATTGCTCAAAATATGTCATTTCTTGGTGATATTCCCAGCCACCATTAGAGTAGTCATTTGGTGATGGTGGGCAATATCCCATGAAATTTGTTTGATCAAAAGATGAGGTGAAGTCCATTTGAATTTTGTAAATCACAATCACCAACAAAAACTGAAATTACTTATATCAGAGATGAGAATTTTCTTAGTGAGGCAATAACACAAACACCTTAGTATCAAGAGAAAACAGAAGATTAAAAGAACTTAAATGACAAAAACAAAGAAAATGCTTAATCTAGACTCATCACCCACTTAATCATTGTCGATCTTAATCAATCCCCGTCAATGGCGCCAAAAACATGATGGTCGGAAAATGGATTTACCGCACAAACTAACCGACAAGTGTACCGGGTCACATCAAGTAGTAATAACTCACCGGAGTGAGGTCGATCCCACAGGGATTGATGGATCAAGCAACTTTAGTTAGGTGATAAATTTAGTTAAGCTAACAGTGATGAATTGAGTGAAAATGGATCCGCCGAATGAACAGAAAGCAGTAATTCAGAACAATTAAATGAAACTCAAGGCCAATTAACAGAAAGAAAAATTCATCAGAGATTGGAGGTATCATAATCCATCGTGAATCAAATAGATCTCAACTTCTTTCTCAATCATATGAATAGATCTATGGCAGATTGAAATTGATTGGATCCCAATTCCTTGGCAATCCAATCTCTCTAATCACAATCAATCTTGCCAATTCCTTGATCCAATTGTCATGAGAAGAGTTTAAGCATTTTCTCTCATCCATAAGCCACACAAACTCTCAAGATCTCAATTCCTCCCGAATGGTGTTAATCAAGAGAGCTGTGAGAAATAGAGCTTCAGTTCTAATTTCCATGATTCCCCTTCCGAGGCTCACATGGAAATTCATAGATTCAAACCCCCTTCCGGAGTGAATGAATCTCAATCAAAACATAAGTTATTTCTTAGCTATCCAAATGAATTTGAAAAGAAGAAGATGTTCATTTAATCATATGAATTAAAATAGAGCTCCTCCCCCTAAAGAATTGGGGTTCAGTGAATCGTAGCTCAAAGAACATTAGTAGAAAATGTAAATTGCAGGAAAGTAAATCAAGCTCAATAGAAATAGCAATATAATAGTGGCAGAAAGGAAAGTTGCATAAGAGAATTGGAGAATTTCAATTGCATAAGCCAAATTGTACTCAATACTGAAATGTAAAAGTGCAAAAAGGTAAAAGTGTTTACAAGAGCCTTTTATTCTACTCCTACTCCTACTCCTACTACTACTACTACTCCTCCTAATGCAGCCTTTTGAGCTCTCCTTTTCATCTTCAAACATTCTTCTATTTATAGGCTTTTTCTCATCTTCAATTGGGTCTTTAGTGCATTTGGAAGTGGGCCTTGGCCTTTGATTGAAGCAGTGAGGAATAGCCTTTAGTGAGAGCAATTGACAAGCTAATGTTCATAACTTGCAAGCCCTACAAGAAAAACACCCATTCAAGTACTCTTGAAAAGTGTAGGCAAAAGTGAAAAAAAATGATGCCTTAGGCTACGGCTACGCTTTTTGGGCTGCGGCTACGCTTTTTGGGCTGATTCCTATTCGGCCGTTGCCTATTCTCAAAGGCTACGCTTTTATGCACCAAGGGCTACGCTTTTGGCGTTTGGGAATAGGGTGCACTTTTCAATTGATGCTGTCCAGGACCAAAGGCTACGCTTTTCAGCTTTCATTTTTCCAAAATAGGCTACGCTTTTCAACGCTACTGCATCACCTGTAAAGCGTAGCCACATTGTATACCAGAGCTACTTTTTATAAGCGTAGCCTTAGGTACCTCTTTTTTTACATACTATAGCTACTATATATAAGTGTAGCCTTAGGTCTCATTTTTTTTTTGTATACTATAGCTACTGTATATAAGTGTAGCCTTAGGTCTCTTTATATATATATATATATATATATATATATATATATATACACAACATAATAGTTAATATGATTACATGTATAATAATTCTGCATTTTTATTTAGATGAGTTGAATATTACAAATTAAAAATAACTACATAATTATACTAAATAATTTCTTTAAATAATAAAAATTATCTCTAACCAAAATATATTTATAATATTGATCCAAAAGTACTAGAATGAAGTTAACTGTAAAAATTCATACATCACACACTAAAGTAAACATAGCCATATCAAAATCATAATATCACTTAGCCAATAAAAGTATCTTCTAATAAAAGTCATTAGTCAACTATATATGTAAAGATTCTAAATAGCACTCTATCTTAGCCAATAAACCACAATAATAGTCAGCTTAATCTTCATTGATTAATCTTCATTGTTACCCTGCATAATTATATAGAAAAGTAGTTAAAAAAATATTCATAATGACATTCGTAATTGTAAAAATTAAATGGAACACGTAGACATAGTAAACCAAGAAAGCATATACTAAAAAAATTAGATATAGGGACAATCTGCAAGTGTTTCTTTCTTCCATTTCCTTTAACACAATCCTGATATGTCGCTATAGCATTTTTCATGCACTAATTAACCAGACTTTCACACTTAAGTTAGATATAGGGACAAATTCATATGTACCAAGTGCACAAAATCAGAAATACAAAAACCAGAATTGCACAAACCAATTTCAGCTATAGCAATACAACTTCGGTGTTAATAAAGACAACAAACATTTCCAGCCATATCAATTAATGTAAATGCAAGTAAAAAACTATGGAACAAGGAATAGATAAGGACATACCACATCTAAGTTCGGAAAATGAGTTGATCCATGGCCGCTATTTGCATCAATCAGAGACTGTTGGACGTCTTTAATAAAGCTTCTAGTTCTTCTGGCCTCATTCCAGGTTTCGATGGTTGCAGCATTAACTTTCTCAGAGCCTTCAACTTTTTCATTCTTTCTCTTTTTCTTTTTCTTGCCTTATTTTGCAATTGCTTCTTCAAGATTTTCATGATTTTAAAAATTTCATAAAATGTCCTAGATGAAAACTTCAATTAAACAAATTCAAATGCAATTGAGCAACAATAGTCATGCTAGCCTTCCAATACATATATGCTCATGCTAGATTCTTCTATAACTTGTTTGTTTATGATCATGATACTTAATTACTTTGACTCACAAAATTCAAGATGGTGGTTATAATGTCATAGCAACATGTTACACTTCAAATATCAAGCTATGATTTTCCAAAAAAAAAAAACACACATGCATATAAAAGAAATGGAAGACAATCATCATGCAATTGAAAGTATAGAAGATAAATAAGAGGAAAAAGAACTTAACCACCTTATAATTCATCTTCATTGTTGTCATTTTCCTCCTACTCCTTCCTTCCCCAACACCAAACTTAGAATGATTGCTTGTCCTCAAGCAACAAATAAAATAATGGTGATGGAATTTATGATTAATCATGAATGTCTTCAAGAAAGTAATGTGAATGATGCATGTGTTTAAGCAAGCAAAATTAAATATAACAATCAAGGTACAAAAAAAAGAGACAATGTGATTGCATTAATAAGTGAGTTGTGTATGGTACTATGCATGAAAGGTAGGTGGCAACACCAAACTTACTGTGACACTTTCAATTTAGAATGATGCAAGTACCAACTAAAGATTGAAGATCAAATTGTTGCATGCAACACCAAACTTAGAATGCAATCTTGTGCCAAATTATTGAAAGTAAACTAAGCAAAAAAAAGAAAATGTTACCAAAGGTTGAGTTGCCTCCCAATAAGCGCTCTTTTAATGTCATTAGCTTGACATGTGGTTCTTAATTTTCTTCCTCTTCTTCCAATTGGTTAAGAGAAATGACTTCAAGGGGGAGGAGAAAATTGATGCCCCTTAATTTGACTGCCTCCTTACAAGCCTTCTTTTGTTGTTATTAGATTGATTTTTCTTGCTTGTTAGGGTGGGGTTTGGATTGATTTTTGTTGACCTTCTCTTTTTCATGAATATTGTCTTTTGTTTCTTGGTCACAATCCTTCTTTGAGTGCTTTCCTTGATTGCCTTCACTTCCTTGATTGCAAGACTTAGGTGTTGTGTGATGGTTGGAGTGTCCTCTTCATCAAGAACCTCTTGGATTGATGGTTCAACTAAATCATCCTCCATGCAACTCTCTACATCATTGGAATGTGGACTTCCTTAGTTGTTTTCCTCCCTTTCTTTTGTAGGATCTTGGATTACTTCCTTTGGGAGTGAGTTTGCATGTTCCTTTGTCACCCTAAGTAGCCTTTGTTGATATGGAGCTTTGGGCTTATATACTCTCACAACCTCCTCCTTCTTCATAGGAATCTCACTTGGTATGGGTGCCTCTTTTTCTTGTTTTTATAATTCTTCTCTTGCACCTATCATTTGGTCTAAATACATTCCAATGTTTTCAATCATAGATACAAGTTTCGAGATTCGTTGGTCAAATGTTGGCTCAAGAGATGAAGGTTGAGAATAATTTTGTGGATATGTGGGTGTTATGGTGAAGTCATTTTGAGGAGTATGGAAGGAGTTTTGTGAGTTGTGAATGAATTTTGTGGTTGATGGAATTGAATTGTATGGATTTTGGAAGGAATTTTGCGTTGAGGCAAACTCAAGTGGTGAAGAATTTTGAGATGAAAAATTTGGAGGTGAGGTTGGACAATTTTGCTTAAATGCATCTAGGGATGATGGCTCTTGATAGATGGGATAGGAAGCATTGAATTCTCTTTGGTTTTTGTCATTCCCAATCACAATTTGGATAGTTGTCCCATTCATAGGAGTATGAATCATTTTGAGACCTTATAAAGTATCCCATTTGGTTTGATTGCTCAAACCCTATCATTCCTTGATCTTGGTATCCCCAACCACAATTAGTATGGTAACTTGAATCATTTTGTGGTGGTGGAAAATACCTCATGTAACTTGCTTGATCATTATGTGACCTTGGGGCATATCCCATTTGGGTTGATTGCTCATGATCCATCATTTCTTGTTGATATTTCCATCCACCATGAGGATAATGACATAAATCATTTTGTGGTGGTGGGCAATATCCCATGTAGTATGTTTGATCAACATGTGAGGTAAACTCCATTTTACTTGAAAAATGTTATATCAAACACAACCACCAAGAAAAATTGAAATTCCTTGTGTCACAACTAAAGAATTCTTAGTGAGGCAATAACACAAACACTTAACTTGAAATAAGAAAATAAAAAAGAAAAAAATAAAAAAGAGTAAAGTAAAAACAAAAAAGAAAAAATGTCTAATCTAGAAAATTAATCAACCGGTAGTTTGTTAATCACAATTAATCCCTGGCAACGGCGCCATAAAACTTGATGGACGGAATTCACTACCCACATATATAATGAATCCGTTCTTTGGCAAGCGCACCAAATTGTCGTCAAGTAATAACCCACAGTGGAGTGGGATCGTATCCATAGAGATTAATTGGATTAAGCAAGCAACAGTTGTTTGATTATCCTAGTTAGACGATTCAATTTTGAGTGATAAGCAACAAGAAAAGTAAATGACATGAAAGTAAATGAAAGCAATAAAGTGCAAGGAAAGTAAATGACAAGAAATTAAAGTGCTGAAAATTAACTAGAATGTAAATTGCAAGGAATGGAAAGTACATGAAAGTAAAGTGCAAAAAAGTAAATGACTAGAAAGTAAAACCAAGTGAAGTATTTCTACAAACACTTGGAAGGCACATTGACCTCTTGGCAATCATGAGTGATTGAGTCCCAATTCCTTGGTAACTCAATCTCTCCAATCTTGATCAATAGCCAATTCCTTAGTCTAATTGCTCATGAGAAGAGATGAAGAATGGTCCCTAATTATGCCACACATCTTCATAGATCCAAGTAGAGGTAGGATTATATGTCATCATATCCAAACACCAAAACCCAAATTTACTCAAGTGTGAGAAGGATTTTCAAGCATGGTTTTATGTTTCTCTTCCAAGGTTCCCATAAAACCCAATTGCATTCAATCTCTTTTCCAAGATAATTGAATGCTAATCATGAAGAACGAAAATCCTTCAAGTAAATCAAAGAGAGATGAAGAGAAGAAGAAGAATGAAAACAAATTAATCCATCAAATAGCAATAGAGCTCTCTTTCCCAATGTTGGAAATTAGAAACTCATAACTAAATATTTACAAAAGTGTATATGAAAGAAATGGAAGAAGAGAAGAGAATGAGAGCGAAAGGGGAGTGGAGTCACCTCCACCCCTCCATGGTGTGTGTAAAATGATGAAGCTAAGGTCCTATTTATAAGCTTCTTAAATTACAAATTCAAATGAAATTAAAATCAAATGCAAATTTTCTAATTACTTCTAGATGATTCTTGTGGCCTTGATTGATTGTTAATGGTGGCTTGACATGGGCTTGTGAACTTTTAATTCCCTTCATAGAAGCTTGAAACATTGAGGAAAAATGAAGGGATTGGAGTATTTGGAAGTGGCTCAATGTGGAGTGTCATTGAAGTAGCATTTTGGGCTTGTGAAGGTTTGGGAAAACCTTGCACGCTAAAGTACTGGTCTGTTGCATCCCCAAATTAAATGTCCACTATATACTATTGTATATCATTGAAAACCCTGGATCTCAGCTTTCCAACGCCGCTGGAAGCATGTCATTTAGATTTCTCTAGCCCAAGTTATGATCTTCTGAAGGTGAAGAGGTCAGTCTGGCAGGCTTGCTGGAATTTTGGCCCAGCGTGCCACGCCCAGGTTTTGGCGTGCCTCACCGAGTACGTAGTGCTGAAAAGACATGCGATTTTCACCCTCAAATCTAGTGTCCACTATAGAGTGTTATATATGATTGGAAATATCTAGAAGTCTACTTTCCAATGGCATTAAGATCACCTCATTTGGAGCTTTTTAGCTCGAGTTATTTTTGTTTGAGTGTGAGGAGGTTAGGGTTGCAAATCCTTTTTGCTTCTCTTTGAGTTTGTTTCCAACTCTTTTGCCACCTTGAGAGTGTGCTTCCTCTATTAGTGCTTTTATTGCTTCTTTTTCTATCATTTCCTACAAAATTCAACACAAACCCATTTCAAAGCAATGTACCATAATACTTATCATTTTGCTCATGAAATTGCATTGAAATAATGAATATGTGCTTTTGTTATGGTCCTTTTGCATAGGTAAAATGGGTAAATGATGCAAGTCATCAGTTATATGCTCTTGTAGTGAATAAAAAAATTGAAATCAATAATTACCAAGTGTCTTACGTTAACATAGTCCCAGATGAACTTCTTAGCTTTAGGAGGAACAACATGCCAACTAGTGTACAAAAGACTAACGAATCTTTTATTTCTACCAATAGTGCCAACAAAACTAGTTAAATTAGAAACATTTTGGTCGGTTGGTCCTACGGGCTGTCCAATATCAAAAGTGACTTCTTCCCGCTGTTCCATAGTCCTTGCATAAATCTCTTTGCAAGTTGTTTTTTCACAGGTTTTCTTCTTCTTTGGCTCTCCTAGTTTCATTCATTAGGAAATAGATTAAGGACTAATTAGTGATGCCAACTGAAAAAAGAAGCATTACAATTTACAAGAGAAGATAGAAAAATAGCAAAACAGTACCTTTTTCATCATCAATGTCCTCCATCACATGTTGATAATAGTCTTTATCAAGTGCCATGCTTTCTTCCCCGTCCTCACTTAGTTCAGTGCTTGGTCCTTTAATTTCCATATCTACCCTATTTTCCTTTAAGTATTCGTCAATTGTTGTAGCCTTTACTCCTGGCATCCTCTTACCCTTTCTTGATATTCCTTGCTCTAACATTGCACTTTCATTTTGTGGGGTAGTTTAGGAGAAGGCAAAGTTGTGTAATCTTGCCTTGTTTGAGTCTCTTCATCTGTGAGTTGAATATTCTGCTGCTGCCCTTGGTTGATTGTGAGAGTAGAACTTGGACAACTCTGCTCTTGGCTTAGACTTGTTAACACGTTGCTGTTCCTTTTACGAATTTCTTTGAGCGTCCTTGTAAGTTCATCTGCCTCCATGTTTGTAGGCGTAGACTTCTTCAAGCCTTGTGTTGATTTTCCACCATGCACTCCATTCTTGACTTTCTCAGCAGTAGGCATAGTCAGTAGCTCCTTTCTCTTTTTATTTTCTGGTTGTTGCGAAGGAATGTTTGGCTGTACTTTCAAGGTGGTAGACGTGGAATTAGTCCTTTTGCTAATAGAATTGAATGTGCTTTGTAGATGACTAAAATCCAGCTTTTTTGACTTGGATTTCTTCTGCCCTTTAGTTGCACGCATCTCCAATTGACTTTCTGGTTCATCCATCCTTCGCTCAAATTTCTCTTTGTCATTAGTAGCTACAGCTTCCATTTCATATTTCTTGCGTTCAGTTACAATCCTTTGTCTCTTAGCCTCAAATTGTCTAAGCAAATTGTCTGTCATTTGTAATGAGAACATGGCAGGTTGTACCTCAATGATTCCCAGCTTCTCCATTACAGAGAGTGGCATAAGATTTATACCTGACCCCAGGTCACACAGAGCTTTTTCAAAGATCATGGTGCCTATGGTGCAGGGTATTACGAATTTGCCAGGATCTTGTCTCTTTTGAGGTAAAGTTTGCTGAACCCATGTATCTAGTTCACTAATGAGCAAGGGAGGTTCACCTTCCCAAGTCTCATTACCAAATAACTTGGCATTCAGCTTCATGATAGCTTCTAAATATTGAGCAACTTGCTCTCCAGTTACATCTTCATCCTCTTCAGAGGAAGAATCGTCTTCAGAGCTCATGAATGGCAGAAGGAGGTTTAATGGGATCTCTATGGTCTCTATATGAGCCTCAGATTCCCTTGGGACCTCAATAGGGAACTCCTTCTTGCTTGAGAGACGTCCCATGAGGTCTTCCTCATTGGGATTCACGTTCTCTCTTTTCTCTCTAGGTTCGGCCATATTGACTATATTAATGGCCTTGCACTCTCTTTTTGGATTCTCTTCAGTATTGCTTGGGAGAGTACTAGGAGGAGTTTCAGTGATTTTCTTACTCAGCTGGCCCACTTGTGCCTCCAGATTTCTAATGGAGGACCTTGTTTCACTCATGAAACTTAAAGTGGACTTAGACAGATCAGAGACTAAATTTGCTAAGTTAGAGGTGCTCTGTTCAGAATTCTCTGTCTGTTGCTGAAAAGATGATGGATAAGGCTTGATATTGCTGAGCCTATTTCTTCCACCATTATTAAAGCCTTGTTGAGGCTTTTGTTGATCCTTCCATGAGAAATTTGGATGATTTCTCCATGATGAATTATAGGTGTTTCCATAAGGTTCACCAATATAATTTACCTCTGCTATTGCAAGGTTCTCAGAATCATAAGCTTCTTCTTCAGAAGATGCCTCTTTAGTATTGTTGGAAGCATTTTGCCATCTATTCAGACTTTGAGAAATCATGTTGACTTGCTGAGTCAACATTTTGTTCTGAGCCAATATGGCATTCAGAGCATCAATTTCAAGAACTCCCTTCCTTTGAGGCATCTCATTATTCACGGAATTCCTCTCAGAAGTGTACATGAACTGGTTATTTACAACCATGTCAATAAGTTCTTGAGCTTCTGCAGGTGTTTTCTTTAGGTGAATGGATCCACTTACAGAATGGTCCAGTGACATCTTAGAGAACTCAGATAGACCATAATAGAATATATCTATCATGGTCCATTCTGAAAACATGTCAAAAGGACATCTTTTGGTCATCTGCTTGTATCTTTCCCAAGCTTCATAGAGGTATTCACCATCTTTTTGTTTAAAGGTCTGAACATCCACTCTAAGCTTGCTCAGCTTTTGAGGAGGAAAGAACTTAGCCAAGAAGGCCGTGACCAGCTTATCCCAGGAGTCCAGGCTATCTTTAGGTTGAGAGTCCAACGATGTTCTAGCTCTGTCTCTTACAGCAAAAGGGAAAAGCATGAGCCTGTAGACTTCAGGATCTACTCCATTAGTCTTAACAGCCTCATAGATCTGCAAGAACTCAGTTAAGAACTGGTAGGGATCTTCTGATGGAAGTCCATGAAACTTGCAGTTCTGTTGCATTAGAGCAACTAGTTGAGGTTTCAGCTCAAAATTGTTTGCTCCTGTGGCAGGAATTGAGATGCTTCTTCCATCAAACTTGGACGTAGGTGCAGTATAATCACCAAGCATCCTTCTTGCATTATTGTTGTTGGGTTCGGTTGCCATCTCCTTTTCTTGTTCGAAAATTTCAGCAAGGTTGTCTCTGGATTGTTGTAATTTAGCTTCTTTTAGATTCCTCTTCAGAGTCCTTTCAGGTTCTGGATCAGCTTTAACAAGAATGTCTTTTTCCTTGTTCCTGCTCATATGAAGGAGAAGAGAACAGAAAAAGAAGAGAAATCCTTTATGTCACAGTAAAGAGGTTCCTTATTGTTAGTAGAAGAAAAAAGGGAATAAAGAAAGGAGAATCCAAACACAAGGGTAAGGATAGGGGCAGTGATTTGAGATGAAGAGAAGTGTTAGTAAATGAATGAATAAATAGAATAAGATGAGAGAGAAGTTTTCGAAAACAATTTTGAAAAGGAGTTAATGATTTTCAAAAATTAAGATAAGAAATAAAATTAAAATTAAAATTTAAAACAATAAATTAATTAAAAAGAATTTTTGAAAAAGAGGGAGGTCTTTTCGAAAATTAGAGAAAGAAAAGTTGTTAGGTGATGCGTGAAAATTTGTCTCTCAACAAATTTCCCTTCGGCAAGTATACCGAATTGTTGTCAAGTAAAACTCACAGTAGAGTGAGGTCGAATCCCACAGGGATTGATTGGTCAAGCAATTTTAGTTAGAAGAAAGTGCTAGTTGAGCTGAGCAGAAATTGGATTTGGAATTTGCAGAAAATTAAATGACTGGAAAGTAAATAGCAGGAATTAAAGTGCAAAATCTTAAATGGGGAGTTGGGGTAATAAGCATGAAATTAAATGGCAGAAAGTAAAGAGAATGGGTAAGATAAGATATGGGGAAATCATTGAGTTCAGGAGATGTTGCATTCTCCGGATCAAGTTCATTCTCATCTCTTCCTCAATCAATGCATTCATTGATCTCCTTGGCAATCTTAAGTGATTGGATCCCAATTCCTTGGCAATCCAATCTCTCTAAGCTTGAACAATTGCCCAATTCCTTGATTTAATTGCTCATGGGAAGAGATGAAGTGTGGTCACTGATTATACCACATGTATTCCCAAATCAAAGTGTTGGTAGGATTACATGTCACAATATCCATCCAAACCCTAATTTGGTCCAACATGAGAAAGCATTTCTAGCATGATCTCCTCATCCCTTTTCCAAGGCTCAAAGGAGATCCAATTATGGAGAGTTTCTTTTCCAAGACAACTAACCAATTGAATTAAGATTGAAAGCTTTCTAGTAAGATCAAGAGAAAAGAAAGAAGAAGAAGAATGAAAACTATAATTGATCCATCAAATTACAACAGAGCTCCCTAACCCAATGAAAGGGGTTTAGTTGTTCATAGCTCTAGAAATGAAAAATAGCAGAAAAGAAGAATCCATGCTAAAGTGCAGAAAAAGTAAATCTATAGAGAGTAGTGCCCAGAAGTGCAAAGCTTCTCTCTAGTTCAAAACTACTCCTATATATACTACTCCTCATGATCTTCTAGTGAGTTCTTCAAGTCTTGGATGTGGGCTCTGGACCTTGAGTTGAAGCAGTTCTCATCTTTAGTGGGCCCAGCTTGCAGAGAAATATGAGTTAGGCTTGGGCATTTAGTGAGATTAACATTGAGTAACATTGTTGGGTGCAAGAACGTTAGTGGCATTCACTTTTTCCACTAACGTTCCACCCTTATATACCCACGTTAACTCCAACGTTAGTAGTCTTAACGTGACTACTAACGTCTCCTATTCAATCCTTGGCCAACGTTAATGGGACTCACTTTTCCCATTAACGTTGGCTTGCCTCTTACCCCTACGTTAAGTCTCACGTTAGCTTAGCTAACTGGTGCACGAAATTGCAATAACACTTTTGCAATCCCGCACAACTAACCAACAAGTGCACTGGGTCGTCCAAGTAATACCTTGCGTGAGCAAGGGTCGATCCCACGGAGATTGTCGGCTTGAAGCAAGCTATGGTTATCTTGTAAAGCTTAGTCAGGATATCAGAAATTATCAGGAATGATTGTAAAAAGCAAAAGAACATGAAAAAGGTACTTGTTTTGCAGTAATGGAGAATAGGCTGAGGCTTTGGAGATGCTCCATCTTCCGAATCTCTGCTTTCCTACTGTCTTCTTCATCAAATACGCAAGGCTCCTTCCATGGCAAGCTGTATGTAGGGTTTCACCATTGTCAGTGGCTACCTCCCATCCTCTCAGTGAAAATACGTCCCTGATGCTCTGTCACAGCATAGGCTAATCATCTGTCGGTTCTCAATCAGGCCGGAATAGAATCCAGTGATTCTTTTGCGTCTGTCACTAACGCCCCGCCTTCAGGAGTTTGAAGCACGTCACAGTCATCCAGTCATTGAATCCTACTCAGAATACCACAGACAAGGTTTAGACCTTCCGGATTCTCTTGAATGCCGCCATCAGTTCTAGCTTATACCACGAAGATTCCGATTAAAGAACCCAAGAGATATCTACTTAATCTAAGATAGAACGGAGGTGGTTGTCAGTCACACGTTCATAGTTGAGAATATGATGAGTGTCACGGATCATCACATTCATCCGGGTTAAGAGCAAGTGATATCTTAGAATGGAAGCAAGCATAATTGAATAAGAAACAGTAGTAATTGCATTAATCCATCAAGACACAGCAGAGCTCCTCACCCCCAACCATGGGGTTTAGAGGCTCATGCTGTGGAAGGTACACAATGAAACGTCTATAATGTTATGAGGTCATGAGGTACGGATACTGTAACATCCCTTCCAGCAAAATACCTTGCTTAAGTCAGGGTATTTCTACTAGAAAGAACGTTACGTGACCTTTTCTAATATTAACTACTTAATTACTGAGCCTTTGTATCGATTTCGCGTTTCAGTTTTAAGGAAATGCCAGAAAATTTTGTTTTTATTCATTAAAGACATGCATCAAGGATAAACATTGCAAATAGTAATAACAATCACAGAGGTATTATTATTAGTAATTCTTATACATAGGAAGTCATATAAACCCAAATACAATACCTACCCCTCTGTTAAAATAAAACTTCAAAGGAAAAGAGCGAGGGGACTCTATGAAAGTAATTAAAACCATAAAGAAAGCCTACTAATCGCTCGCAGCTTCAAATTGCGTCTTCAAACCTGTGTCACTGAAAGGGTGGAAAATTTGGGGTGAGAACCAAACCACATGTTCTCAGTAGAGGTCGAGAATGCCGTGAAAGTAAAGAATAAAGCGCAAATAGTTAATTACATTCAGAGACATCTAAAAGAAAATTAACTTTCTTTAAAAGTATTAGTTAATTATTCAAAATCCTAGACCCATACTTTCTTTATAAAACTCTTAAAAGTTTCCTAAATTGTATGAATGACCAACCTGTTCCAAGCATAGGTCTTACTAGACCTTAACATAAAGAAGTTACCTACGCAGTATAAATGATCATCCTGCTCCAAGCATAGGTTCATTAAGTCTATGCTGAACCAGTCAGATACTTTATATGGAACTAGACCTCAAACATACCAGTCACGGCCTCAGGCCCAAACAGCTCAATCAACATCCAATCACTACAATCCAAACAATCAGTTACAAACACAGGTAATGAGGTTCAAACACAATCAAGAGCATTTATATCAAGTATAGCAATTAGCGGTTACACAGGATTATTCATTTAGGCAAACCAATTACAATATACACACCCAAACAATGTCACATAGATGCATATGATGAATGTCTAGTCCTAGTACAGGCCATGAGCTCATGTGTCGGTTGGCTGCCCGCAATCCCGACATTTATCCGGTCACGAGTAATCCCGATTTCCCGGATACGATTTTCCGTTCCTAAATAAATGCGCATATAATAATAGCCGCTCATTCGAGACAGCCTCTGCTTACTGCAGGAAAATATATATACTCTGCTCTGCTCTGGGGAAGCGGAAAATAGCTGTAGGTAACTTAGTTTCCCTACAGAAGCTCTGGGTTGCATTAAGCAACTAGTATATATTAAATATAGCTCTGGGTTGCATCAAGCAACTAATATATATATATATAGCTCTGGGTTGCATCAAGCAACTAAAATATAGATATAAATATCTCTTTATTATATTACTCTTCTCTTTATTTCTCTTTACTTTGTTCTGGTTTCTCTTTTCTCTGTTCTGGTTTCTCTTTTCTCTATATCTCTTTACTTTCTCTGAATACTCAACGATCTCATATACCAAATAATCTCTTCTTAAAAGAATCATTGAAGTTTCTATCATTAAATAAGCCTTAAATATTTATTTTGATTAAGTCTTTATACTTTTATAAAAATTCGAACATAATCTCCTCTGAAAATAGGACTTAACCACCCTTACGGGTTCAAACCAGACAATTCACTTTACTCTTTTCAACCTTTCCAGCATCACATCAACTCAGAATCAAGCAAAATTCCACATTGAATCAGCCATATAGCACTAAGGTTCAGCTTTAGTTTTATAAACTCATAACTGTCACTAGGACATCCTCAACACTCTATCTTCTTTTCTGTTTTTAATATAGCAAATAAACTCGAAATTGTGCAAACTTTATGTCCAGGCGTTCGTCTTGAAATAAGCTTTCTAACAAACCAAAGATCATAATTTTCTGGTTTCTCTAGCCTTAGGAATAAAGGAAAAACCGAGACTGCTCTGCAGTGCGTAAAACCAGAAAAACAGCAGCAGCATGTGACATTCAAAATTCAATTTAAAATCCACGTTAAATCCAATGACTTTGAAAATTAATACAGTACGACTTCACTCATCCAAGTTTCTTTTCCAATTGGTTTCAGGTCAATATCATTTTTAATGAAGAAGTTATATAACCTGGAAGTTGACTAATTTGCTGCAGAATTCTGCTTTAAAAGTTAATGAACTTATCTTCCTCCAAGTCCCATAACTTACTCATTAAAACATGGATAGCCCTGAAATTTAAGTCACATATGCTAAACATACTTAATTTTCACCTCCAATTGGTTGCATCTCAATATCTATCCAGGATCAAAAGTTATAAATTCTCAAAGTTACTGATTTAAGAAAACAGAATCTGGTTTTTTCTGCATAATGCATCATCTTTCAAAAATTCATATCTTTAAAACTATAAGTCCAATTGTTCTGAAATTTTACGGCATTAAAATAATAGTACTAAAGTTTCATTTAAAATTAGCTTCGCTTCAAAATTCAATTCAGAACATTCACAGCAGAGCCAACAAGTTACTGCTGTTCCAAAAATTCTGCAGTAAAATCAGAACCCGCAACCATTACTCAAAAATTCACCATAAATCTTATATTTAATGAAAAGGTCTCAAACTCTCCAATTCAGTCCCAATTATTCCCAAATTTAACCAGGACTTGGTTCAACGCAATTCCGTTCATCACAGAATTAGTTACAGTCTTTCAAAGTTACAGTCTTCACTTAAAGGTAATGCAGAAATTCAGATTTTAAAGCTTAACTTTGAAAAATCATAACTAAATCTTCAGTTAATACGAAACCTTCAAATTTAAATCCTAACAACTACACTTATTGAAGTTTACTCAGATTTTACTCTCATACCGCTTCGATCACTAGCAAATTACTAGGCCGTCATCAAAGTAACCTTTCTATTTTGAAAACCAGATTCTTAATAATAGTTCAGTCTTTTAGGCCCTAATTCTTCAACAATTCTCAATCCAGTATCAAATATATCAAATGATTATCTTAGTCTCAACCATTTATACATAATCAGTCGAAACCACAATCCTCTACTAATCTCAAGTCACTTTCATAGCCATAGCAATATACCAAACAACCATTTCAACAACCAACAATCAATAATTCAATCATCTACCATACCTAATTACAATCAATTCTATCACAGCACCAAGCACAATTGCAATCACAATCCAACATTCATATAATCAATTAATTACTCAGCTATTAATACTATTTGCAGTTATTCAGTAAACCTTGTTGGCATTCCTAAATTAAAATCATTTTAAACCCCCTACCTCGATGTCGCATTAACCACACAAAATCGGAAATGCAGCAACCCTCCATGTTCTAACGCGAGGATAACAGCATCAACCACAACTCTAATAGCAGCAACAGCAACTTTGGGGGGAAAATTAATAATGGCAAGGAAAGACGGGAATGGAGCAACAGCTTTGGTACTCAGAATAACAGGAACCAGAGACCAGGGTGTCCGTCCTAGCGGGCAGCAGCATCAATTCGATCAGTTAGGATAGTAGGGACACCAACGGAATCGGAACAGCGGAACAAAATAAAAACGGGACAGAATCAAGAAAGGAAGAAGCGGAATTACCGGTGAATCTGTTCCGGTTTTGGCGACGATTCCTTTCTCGCGTTCCGTACCGGTGCTCTCACTTCCTTTTCCCTTTGACGGCGGCAGAATCGGCAAGGACGGGCTCTTCCCCCCTTGCGTGCTAACATCAGCAGCGGCATTCATAGCACTTCTCCAGCGGCAACCACGGTGACTCCGGCGGCGATGATGGCTGGGATTCGGCGGCGGTGGATCCTTCAATGGCGACGGTCTTTTCTGACACCTGAAATGACGATGGAAGCAGCCTCCCTCTCCTCCCCGGTTCGCGATTCCAGCAACGATGCGGGCTTAGACAGAATCAAAATCAGCAAAATCATCTTCTCCTCTTATGTGCAACAGCGACGATGGAGCTTCTGCGATGGTGATCAGGCGCAACCCACAACGGCAACAGGACGGAACCGTGTCTCCCTCCCTTGATTCTCGCGACGCTCGTCCTGTGTGTGTCTCTCTCACTCTCACGTGCAGCACAACAGCGGCAGCAGTGAGGTCTTGGCCGCGTCGCACCTTCCTCCTCCCTCTCTTCACCTCCGTTTTTCCCCTGCCTTCCCTCTTTCCCCTTCCTTTCTTTTCCCTTTCTGTTTTCCCCCTCGAGCTCCCCGTTCCCTTTCTTTCCCTTTCTGATTGTAGATTTAGGGATTTAGTATATGAAATAGGAATTTGTGATATTAAGATTAAAATTAAGATTTTATAAAAGAATATGGATAGATATGAATAGATATTTTGATAAAATTGGAAGGAAGAGTACTTTTAAAATCAAATATACTCTCTTAAAATATTTAAGATCATTTATCAACATATTGCTAAGTGGAATTAATTATTTCTAATTTAAATTATATAATAAGCATATTAATCACATTTTTATAAAATATAGTTTAAACTTAATACTAATTATTCAAAATAAATGATATAACCTTTTATTATTTTTCTATTACTAAAATTATACAAAATATTTTATTATAATAAGATTACTTTAAAATATTAATTGATTCAAAATAAAACTATCTCCGAATCTATTTAATTAGTTCTAATAAATAATTTCTAAAATTATAAAGTTTAAACTCAATAAGGTAAAATCACAATTTATTTATATTTAGATTTTTCAAAAATGAGGGATGTTACATTCTATCCAACTTACAAAAATTTTCGCCCTCGAAAATTGATATAAAATGAAGAAAAGATTTATATTCACATCCCCTTTTGAATATTTTAAAGGCTCCAAGAAAATCATATCACATAAACATAGAAGAAAATATACTATGTAATGCAAGAGTTGATAAAATAACCTAACATAAGAAAAATTTTAAAATCTAAAATCAAATAGGCATAATATTCGTTCACAACTTTTAACAAAGCATGATCACTTCCTCTCGTCGCCTCAAAATTCCACAACTCCTTATAATTTCGTAGACTAACCAAATTCACTCTCCGTACGCACAAATCGTGTCCCTAAGAAGTAGCGCATATAAGGAATACGAAACATGAGAAGAGAAAGACAAACGGCATGAAAGGTTTATGTGAGAAATTGGAAGAATACTCAAGTTCTCAGTTGAACAAGATGGTATTTCGCCAGGATTTGAAGGAAAACGTGAAATCATCAACAAACAAGGATATATAAACAATGAAATGGAGCATAAAGGGAATCAATTCAAGGCTTAGGAAGAAATTTTGAATCGAACAATTTTAATATAAACATCATAGGAAAAATAGTACAACAATTTTGAACAACTTCAATTTGAAATAGAGGGAATTAGTTTATCTTTTTCAAAAGAACATATATATAAATCCAACATTTTTCAATGTACTAAACTTAGTATAAATAATATGTTATATCGATTTAATTTCCAAATCAAAACAAATCATGCATGGTTTGTAAACTAAAGCTTGGAAGATACTTAAGTACATAGCTATAGAATTATAGTAAGGATGGCAGAAAATCAGCTTCTATTTAAAGAATGAATTCTGAAATAAATTTTTCTATAAATCAATAAAAGATAAGTGGTATATCACAATTAAACAAAATTAAACTACATAAAGAAGCTTCAGAGTTTATATAAGAAAGTCTAGGCTGAATTAAAACAATCCCATCAAAATTTAAGCAAGGGTTGTGGATACAGTCAAGTAAGAAAAGATTTGAATTGAAATTTTTCTCAAAGAAAATCTGAAATAAATACTCATAAAGGAAATTACAAGAAATGGTATGTTACACTGAAATGAATCCAAGTTCAGGACACGGAGCATAGAATTTGTAAGGTGAGAATAAATGTTTCAAAAGATTCAAGCAACGACCCGATACAGAGTCAAGCAAGGACATGCACGAATGTTAATACAAGGTTAGCAAGAAAGAGATCAGAAACTAGAAATTCCAATACAAATAGTAGAGAAAGAGATAACACTAAGCACGAATAAAGAGCATACGTCGAAACGGAACTAATATCTAGAATTTAGTTTCTAACGTCCCCAAAACCTCGTAATTCGCGTTAACCTATCACTTCTATTTTGCCTGTGATAACCTATTAGTGTTCTCAAATACATAAATCATTAGTATTAAGTTGGCCAAACTTGATACCATGAGGTATGCAATGGTAAACTAATAGCGTTAATCACTAGACAGCCATGCATATAAAACATAAAATCTTGTCATCAGAACAAGTTAGAAAGCATGACAGACACTCAGAGTATGCAATGAAGCATAGTCAGTCCACCTCCAAGGCTCTACAGGAAGGACTGCTCTGATAACATATTGTAACATCCCTTCCAGCAAAATACCTTGCTTAAGTCAGGGTATTTCTACTAGAAAGAACGTTACGTGACCTTTTCTAATATTAACTACTTAATTACTGAGCCTTTGTATCGATTTCGCGTTTCAGTTTTAAGGAAATGCCAGAAAATTTTGTTTTTATTCATTAAAGACATGCATCAAGGATAAACATTGCAAATAGTAATAACAATCACAGAGGTATTATTATTAGTAATTCTTATACATAGGAAGTCATATAAACCCAAATACAATACCTACCCCTCTGTTAAAATAAAACTTCAAAGGAAAAGAGCGAGGGGACTCTATGAAAGTAATTAAAACCATAAAGAAAGCCTACTAATCGCTCGCAGCTTCAAATTGCGTCTTCAAACCTGTGTCACTGAAAGGGTGGAAAATTTGGGGGTGAGAACCAAACCACATGTTCTCAGTAGAGGTCGAGAATGCCGTGAAAGTAAAGAATAAAGCGCAAATAGTTAATTACATTCAGAGACATCTAAAAGAAAATTAACTTTCTTTAAAAGTATTAGTTAATTATTCAAAATCCTAGACCCATACTTTCTTTGTAAAACTCTTAAAAGTTTCCTAAATTGTATGAATGACCAACCTGTTCCAAGCATAGGTCTTACTAGACCTTAACATAAAGAAGTTACCTACGCAGTATAAATGATCATCCTGCTCCAAGCATAGGTTCATTAAGTCTATGCTGAACCAGTCAGATACTTTATATGGAACTAGACCTCAAACATACCAGTCACGGCCTCAGGCCCAAACAGCTCAATCAACATCCAATCACTACAATCCAAACAATCAGTTACAAACACAGGTAATGAGGTTCAAACACAATCAAGAGCATTTATATCAAGTATAGCAATTAGCGGTTACACAGGATTATTCATTTAGGCAAACCAATTACAATATACACACCCAAACAATGTCACATAGATGCATATGATGAATGTCTAGTCCTAGTACAGGCCATGAGCTCATGTGTCGGTTGGCTGCCCGCAATCCCGACATTTATCCGGTCACGAGTAATCCCGATTTCCCGGATACGATTTTCCGTTCCTAAATAAATGCGCATATAATAATAGCCGCTCATTCGAGACAGCCTCTGCTTACTGCAGGAAAATATATATATACTCTGCTCTGCTCTGGGGAAGCGGAAAATAGCTGTAGGTAACTTAGTTTCCCTACAGAAGCTCTGGGTTGCATTAAGCAACTAATATATATTAAATATAGCTCTGGGTTGCATCAAGCAACTAATATATATATATATATAGCTCTGGGTTGCATCAAGCAACTAAAATATAGATATAAATATCTCTTTATTATATTACTCTTCTCTTTATTTCTCTTTACTTTGTTCTGGTTTCTCTTTTCTCTGTTCTGGTTTCTCTTTTCTCTATATCTCTTTACTTTCTCTGAATACTCAACGATCTCATATACCAAATAATCTCTTCTTAAAAGAATCATTGAAGTTTCTATCATTAAATAAGCCTTAAATATTTATTTTGATTAAGTCTTTATACTTTTATAAAAATTCGGACATAATCTCCTCTGAAAATAGGACTTAACCACCCTTACGGGTTCAAACCAGACAATTCACTTTACTCTTTTCAACCTTTCCAGCATCACATCAACTCAGAATCAAGCAAAATTCCACATTGAATCAGCCATATAGCACTAAGGTTCAGCTTTAGTTTTATAAACTCATAACTGTCACTAGGACATCCTCAACACTCTATCTTCTTTTCTGTTTTTAATATAGCAAATAAACTCGAAATTGTGCAAACTTTATGTCCAGGCGTTCGTCTTGAAATAAGCTTTCTAACAAACCAAAGATCATAATTTTCTGGTTTCTCTAGCCTTAGGAATAAAGGAAAAACCGAGACTGCTCTGCAGTGCGTAAAACCAGAAAAACAGCAGCAGCATGTGACATTCAAAATTCAATTTAAAATCCACGTTAAATCCAATGACTTTGAAAATTAATACAGTATGACTTCACTCATCCAAGTTTCTTTTCCAATTGGTTTCAGGTCAATATCATTTTTAATGAAGAAGTTATATAACCTGGAAGTTGACTAATTTGCTGCAGAATTCTGCTTTAAAAGTTAATGAACTTATCTTCCTCCAAGTCCCATAACTTACTCATTAAAACATGGATAGCCCTGAAATTTAAGTCACATATGCTAAACATACTTAATTTTCACCTCCAATTGGTTGCATCTCAATATCTATCCAGGATCAAAAGTTATAAATTCTCAAAGTTACTGATTTAAGAAAACAGAATCTGGTTTTTTCTGCATAATGCATCATCTTTCAAAAATTCATATCTTTAAAACTATAAGTCCAATTGTTCTGAAATTTTACGGCATTAAAATAATAGTACTAAAGTTTTATTTAAAATTAGCTTCGCTTCAAAATTCAATTCAGAACATTCACAGCAGAGCCAACAAGTTACTGCTGTTCCAAAAATTCTGCAGTAAAAATCAGAACCCGCAACCATTACTCAAAAATTCACCATAAATCTTATATTTAATGAAAAGGTCTCAAACTCTCCAATTCAGTCCCAATTATTCCCAAATTTAACCAGGACTTGGTTCAACGCAATTCCGTTCATCACAGAATTAGTTACAGTCTTTCAAAGTTACAGTCTTCACTTAAAGGTAATGCAGAAATTCAGATTTTAAAGCTTAACTTTGAAAAATCATAACTAAATCTTCAGTTAATACGAAACCTTCAAATTTAAATCCTAACAACTACACTTATTGAAGTTTACTCAGATTTTACTCTCATACCGCTTCGATCACTAGCAAATTACTAGGCCGTCATCAAAGTAACCTTTCTATTTTGAAAACCAGATTCTTAATAATAGTTCAGTCTTTTAGGCCCTAATTCTTCAACAATTCTCAATCCAGTATCAAATATATCAAATGATTATCTTAGTCTCAACCATTTATACATAATCAGTCGAAACCACAATCCTCTACTAATCTCAAGTCACTTTCATAGCCATAGCAATATACCAAACAACCATTTCAACAACCAACAATCAATAATTCAATCATCTACCATACCTAATTACAATCAATTCTATCACAGCACCAAGCACAATTGCAATCACAATCCAACATTCATATAATCAATTAATTACTCAGCTATTAATACTATTTGCAGTTATAAAGTAAACCTTGTTGGCATTCCTAAATTAAAATCATTTTAAACCCCCTACCTCGATGTCGCATTAACCACACAAAATCGGAAATGCAGCAACCCTCCATGTTCTAACGCGAGGATAACAGCATCAACCACAACTCTAATAGCAGCAACAGCAACTTTGGGGGGAAAATTAATAATGGCAAGGAAAGACGGGAATGGAGCAACAGCTTTGGTACTCAGAATAACAGGAACCAGAGACCAGGGTGTCCGTCCTAGCGGGCAGCAGCATCAATTCGATCAGTTAGGATAGTAGGGACACCAACGGAATCGGAACAGCGGAACAAAATAAAAACGGGACAGAATCAAGAAAGGAAGAAGCGGAATTACCGGTGAATCTGTTCCGGTTTTGGCGACGATTCCTTTCTCGCGTTCCGTACCGGTGCTCTCACTTCCTTTTCCCTTTGACGGCGGCAGAATCGGCAAGGACGGGCTCTTCCCCCCTTGCGTGCTAACATCAGCAGCGGCATTCATAGCACTTCTCCAGCGGCAACCACGGTGACTCCGGCGGCGATGATGGCTGGGATTCGGCGACGGTGGATCCTTCAATGGCGACGGTCTTTTCTGACACCTGAAATGACGATGGAAGCAGCCTCCCTCTCCTCCCCGGTTCGCGATTCCAGCAACGATGCGGGCTTAGACAGAATCAAAATCAGCGAAATCATCTTCTCCTCTTATGTGCAACAGCGACGATGGAGCTTCTGCGATGGTGATCAGGCGCAACCCACAACGGCAACAGGACGGAACCGTGTCTCCCTCCCTTGATTCTCGCGACGCTCGTCCTGTGTGTGTCTCTCTCTCACTCTCACGTGCAGCACAACAGCGGCAGCAGTGAGGTCTTGGCCGCGTCGCACCTTCCTCCTCCCTCTCTTCACCTCCGTTTTTCCCCTGCCTTCCCTCTTTCCCCTTCCTTTCTTTTCCCTTTCTGTTTTCCCCCTCGAGCTCCCCGTTCCCTTTCTTTCCCTTTCTGATTGTAGATTTAGGGATTTAGTATATGAAATAGGAATTTGTGATATTAAGATTAAAATTAAGATTTTATAAAAGAATATGGATAGATATGAATAGATATTTTGATAAAATTGGAAGGAAGAGTACTTTTAAAATCAAATATACTCTCTTAAAATATTTAAGATCATTTATCAACATATTGCTAAGTGGAATTAATTATTTCTAATTTAAATTATATAATAAGCATATTAATCACATTTTTATAAAATATAGTTTAAACTTAATACTAATTATTCAAAATAAATGATATAACCTTTTATTATTTTTCTATTACTAAAATTATACAAAATATTTTATTATAATAAGATTACTTTAAAATATTAATTGATTCAAAATAAAACTATCTCCGAATCTATTTAATTAGTTCTAATAAAATAATTTCTAAAATTATAAAGTTTAAACTCAATAAGGTAAAATCACAATTTATTTATATTTAGATTTTTCAAAAATGAGGGATGTTACAGATACAATGTCAAAAGATCCTATTAATAGTAAACTAGTATCCTAAGGTTTACAGAAATGAGTAAATTACAGAAAAATCCACTTCCGGGCCCACTTGGTGTGTGCTTGGGCTGAGCAATCTAGCATTTTCGTGTAGAGACCTTTTCTGGAGTTAAACGCCAGCTTTCATGCCAGTTTGGGCGTTTAACTCCAAGTTTTATGCCAGTTCCGGCGTTTAACGCTGGAATTTCTGTAGGTGACTTTGAGCGCCGGTTTGGGCCATCAAATCTTGGGCAAAGTATAAACTATTATATATTGCTGGAAAGCCCAGGATGTCTACTTTCCAATGCCGTTGAGAGCGCGCCAATTGGGCTTCTTTAGCTCCAGAAAATCCACTTCGAGTGCAGGGAGGTCAGAATCCAACAGCATCTGCAGTCCTTTTTGGTCTCTGGATCAGATTTTTGCTCAGAACCTTCAATTTCAGTCAGAAAATACCTGAAATCACAGAAAAACACACAAACTCATAGTAAAGTCCAGAAAAGTGAATTTTAATTAAAAACTAATAAAAATATACTAAAAACTAACTAAAAGATACTAAAAACATACTAAAAACAATGCCAAAAAGCGTACAAATTATCCGCTCATCACAACACCAAACTTAAATTGTTGCTTGTCCCCAAGCAACTGAAAATCAAAACAGGATAAAAAGAAGAGAATATACTATAGACTCCAAAATATCAAAGAAACATAGCTCCAGTTAGATGAGCGGGACTAGTAGCTTTTTGCCTCCGAACAGTTTTGGCATCTCACTCTATCCTTTGAAGTTCAGAATGATTGGCATCTATAAGAACTCAGAACTCAGATATTGTTATTGATTCTCCTAGTTAAGTATATTGATTCTTGAACATAGCTAGTGTATGAGTCTTGGCTGTGGCCCAAAGCACTCTATTTTCCAGTATTACCACCGGATACATACATGCCACAGACACATAATTGGGTGAACCTTTTTAGATTGTGACTCAGCTTTGCTAAAGTCCCCAATTAGAGGTGTCCAGGGTTCTTAAGCACACTCTTTTTGCCTTGGTTCACAACTTTATTTCTTTCTCTTTTTTTTTCTTTTTCTTCTCTGCTTTTTCTTGCTTCAAGAATCAATTTGATGATTTTTCAGATCCTCAATAACAGTTCTCTTTCTCCTCATTCTTTCAAGAGCCAACAATTTTAACATTCTCAAAGCAACAAGTTCAAAAGACATATGCACTGTTCAAGCATTCATTCAGAAAACAAAAAGTATTGTCACCACATCAAACTAATTCAACTAGTTTCAGAGATAAATTTCGAAATCCTGTACTTCTTGTTCTTTTTTGATTAAAGCATTTTTCATTTAAGAGAGGTGATGGATTCATAGGACATTCATAACTTTAAGGCATAAATTTTATTAATTATGAACTAAGAACAAGACTCAAATATAGATATAAGATGAGAATAATAAAAAAAATAAAAATAGAAAACAAAACAAGAAAAACGAAAAAAAAATAGGCTCCTAATGATAGAGGTTTTCACAGAGTTAGGACTCAACAACCTTGATTTGAGAAGTGGATGCTCCCTCAGCTTGAGAGGAGAGCTTTTGGCGCTTCATCTCTTGGATTTCACGCCCCTGCTTCTCTTGTTCCTTCAGCAATTTGCAGAGCATGCAGTTCTGATTCTGCTGTTCTTCCTTCAGTTGCTCCATAGTCTCTTGCAACTTGTTAATAGATGCTTCTAGGTTGGCCCAGTAGCCAATTTCAGGGAATTCAGGGAGGAACTCATGCGCCTTCCTTTTGATAGAGTTGTCTTGCACTTGTCCTTCCATTGACTTCTTGGTGATTGGATGCTCAATGGGTATGAACTCATCTACTCCCATCTTCACCCCAGCCTCTTTACAAAGCAAGGAGATCAAGCTTGGGTAAGCCAATTTGGCTTCAGTGGAATTCTTATTTGCAATTGTGTAGATCTCACAAGCAATCACATGATGCACCTCCACTTCTCTTCCAAGCATAATGCAATGAATCATCACTGCTCTCTTGATGGTGACCTCAGAACGGTTGCTAGTGGGCAATATGGAATGCCCAATAAAGTCTAGCCAACCTCTTACAATTGGTTTGAGGTCTCCCCTCTTGAGTTGGTTTGGGACACCCTTAGAATTGGTTATCCACTTAGTTCCAGGGAGGCATATGTCCTCTAGAACTTGATCCAACCCCTTATCTACTCTCACCATCCTCCTATTAAAGGAATCAGGATCATCTTGCAGTTGAGGCAACTTGAAGATTTCTCTTATTTTGTCCAGATGGAAGTACATAACTTTTCCTCTGACCATGGTTCTATAGGTATGGTAAGCAGTTCCAGTCATTCTCTGCTTATCTGTTAACCACAGATTTGAGTAGAATTCCTGAACCATGTTCCTTCCAACCTTTGTCTCAGGATTGGTTAGAACTTCCCTTGATTCCAAAGATTCTTTGGATTATTCTCTTTCTTGCCTCTTAAATTGGTTTGTTTTCCTTTAGGAGCCATGATATTGATGAATCTTGGCTTAGTGATCACGGAAAAGCACACAAAACTTAGAGGTTTGCTTGTCCTCAAGCAAAAGAAAAGAAAGAAGAGAGAGAGAAAGAGGAAATTCGAATGGTGTGGGTAAAGGGGGTTCCAAACGTGAATTTATAAGGGGAGGGAGAAGAGATTTCGAAAAAAAATAAGAATTTGAAAGAAAATTTGAGAAGATATGGAGAGAAATTGAGAAAAGGGTGAGTTTTTGAAGAAGATTTGGGATTAATTTGAAATAGATTTGAAGAATGGTTTTGATTTGTGGAGATTTGAAAGTGAATGATGAAAGGTTGAAGTGCATTTATGTAGAAGAGTATGGTTAAAAAGAGGAAAGTTTGAAAAAAATTGAGTTGAAAACAAAAATGTGGTCCCCCCACCTTTCTGGCGTTAAACGCCCAGAATGGCACCCATTCTGGCGTTTAACGCCCATTTGCTACCCTTTTTGGGCGTTTAACGCCCAGCCAGGTGCCCTGGCTGGCGTTAAACGCCAGAAATCCTTTGTCACTGGGCGTTTTTTCAAAACGCCCAGGATGCTGCACACCTGGCGTTAAACGCCCAGAATGGTGCCCATTCTGGCGTTTAACGCCCAAAATGGCACCATTCCTGGCGTTAAACGCCCAGAATGGTACCCATTCTGGCGTTTAACGCCCAAAATGCCCCTTACTGGCGTTTTTTCGCCAGTAAGCTCATTTTCTCTGCTTTTTGAGCTGAATCCTTCTGTAACTCTGTGAATTCCTTCATTTTTGATACTTGCCTCTGTAAGAACTAATCATATACCTTCCTAATGACTGGGTTGCCTCCCAGCAAGCGCTTCTTTACTGTCTTTTAGCTGGACTTCTGCTAAGAATCACTCAAGTCTCAGTTTTGAGCATTCCTGCTCAAAATTGCTTTCAAGATAATGCTTGATTCTCTGTCCATTAACAATGAACTTCTTGTCAGAATCAATATCCTGAAGCTCAACATATCCATATGGTGATACTCCTGTAATCACATACGGACCCCTCCACCGGGATTTGAGTTTTCCTGGAAACAATTTGAGCCTGGAGTTGAAGAGCAGAACTCTTTGTCCTGGCTCAAAGACTCTGGTTGACAATCTCTTGTCATGCCACTTCTTTGCCTTTTCCTTATAAATTTTTGCATTTTCAAAGGCATTGAGTCTGAACTCCTCTAGCTCATTTAGCTGGAGCAGTCTTTTCTCACCAGCTAACTGAGCATCCATGTTTAGGAATCTGGTTGCCCAGTAGGCTTTATGTTCCAGTTCCACAGGCAAATGACAGGCCTTCCCATACACCAGTTGGTATGGAGAGGTGCCTATAGGAGTCTTGAATGCTGTTCTGTATGCCCACAGAGCATCATCCAAGCTCTTTGCCCAATCCTTTCTCCGGGCCATCACAGTCCATTCTAGGATTCTTTTTAGCTCTCTGTTAGAGACTTCAGCTTGTCCATTTGTCTGTGGATGATATGGAGTTGCCACTTTATGGCTAATTCCATATCTGACCATAGCAGAGTATAGCTGTTTATTGCAGAAATGAGTGCCCCCGTCACTGATTAGCACTCTGGGAACACCAAACCTGCTGAAAATATTTTTCTGGAGGAATTTCAGCACGGTCTTAGTATCATTAGTGGGTGTAGCAATTGCTTCTACCCACTTAGATACATAGTCCACTGCCACCAGAATGTAAGTGTTTGAGTATGATGGTGGGAATGGCCCCATGAAGTCAATTCCCCATACATCAAACAATTCTATCTCTAATATCCCTTGTTGAGGCATGGCATATCCGTGAGGCAGGTTACCAGCTCTTTGGTAACTGTCACAGTTACGCACAAACTCTCGGGAATCTTTATAGAGAGTAGGCCAGTAGAATCCACACTGGAGGACTTTAGTGGCTGTTCGCTCACTTCCAAAATGTCCTCCATACTGTGATCCATGGCAGTGCCATAGGATCCTTCGTGCTTCTTCTCTGGGTACACATCTGCGGATCACTCCGTCAGCACATCTCTTAAAGAGATATGGTTCATCCCAGAGGTAGTACTTGGCATCTGAAATTAATTTCTTTCTTTGCACTCTGCTGCACTCCTTGGGTATGAACCTCACAACTTTATAGTTTGCAATATCTGCAAACCATGGAGCTTCCTGAATGGCAAAGAGTTGCTCATCTGGGAAAGTCTCAGAGATCTCAGTAGAAGGGAGGGATGCCCCAGCTACTGGTTCTATTCGGGACAGATGATCAGCTACTTGGTTCTCTGTCCCTTTTCTGTCTCTTATTTCTATATCAAACTCTTGCAGAAGCAACACCCATCTTATAAGCCTGGGTTTTGAATCCTGCTTTGTGAGTAAGTATTTAAGAGCAGCATGGTCAGTGTACACAATCACCTTTGATCCCACTAGGTAGGATCTAAACTTGTCAATGGCGTAGACCACTGCAAGTAATTCTTTTTCTGTGGTTGTGTAATTCTTCTGTGCATCATTTAGAACACGGCTAGCATAATAAATGACATGCAGAAGTTTGTTATGCCTCTGTCCCAACACTGCACCAATGGCATGATCACTGGCATCACACATTAATTCAAATGGTAATGCCCAATCTGGTGCAGAGATGACTGGTGCTGTGACCAGCTTAGCTTTCAGGGTCTCAAATGCCTGCAGACACTGTGTGTCAAACACAAATGGCGTGTCAGCAGCTAACAGGTTACTCAAAGGTTTAGCAATTTTCGAAAAATCCTTAATAAACCTCCTGTAAAATCCTGCATGCCCCAGAAAGCTTCTGATTGCCTTAACATTGGCAGGTGGTGGTAATTTTTCAATTACCTCTACCTTTGCCTTATCCACCTCTATTCCCCTGCTTGAAATTTTGTGCCCAAGGACAATTCCTTCAGTCACCATAAAGTGACATTTCTCCCAGTTTAAAACTAGGTTAGTCTCTTGGCATCTTTTCAGGACAAGTGATAGGTGGTTAAGACAGGAGCTGAATGAGTCTCCATATACTGAAAAGTCATCCATGAAGACTTCCAGAAATTTCTCTACCATGTCTGAGAAGATAGAGAGCATGCACCTCTGAAAGGTTGCAGGTGCATTGCACAGACCAAAAGGCATCCTCCTATAGGCAAACACGCCAGAAGGGCAGGTGAATGCTGTTTTCTCTTGGTCCTGAGGATCTACTGCAATTTGGTTGTAGCCTGAATAGCCATCCAAAAAGCAGTAATAATCATGACCAGCTAGTCTTTCTAGCATTTGGTCTATGAATGGTAAAGGAAAATGATCCTTTCTGGTGGCTGTATTGAGCCTTCTGTAATCAATACACATGCGCCACCCTGTGACTGTCCTTGTAGGAACCAGTTCATTTTTTTCATTATGAACCACTGTCATGCCTCCCTTTTTGGGAACAACTTGGACAGGGCTCACCCAGGGGCTATCAGAAATAGGATAAATAATCCCAGCCTCCAGTAATTTAGTGACCTCTTTCTGCACCACCTCCTTCATGGCAGGATTTAGCCTCCTCTGTGGTTGGACCACTGGTTTGGCATTATCCTCCAACAGGATCTTGTGCATGCATCTAGCTGGGCTAATACCCTTGAGATCACTTATGGACCACCCAAGAGCTGTCTTGTGTGTCCTTAGCACTTTAATCAGTGCTTCCTCTTCCTGTGGATTTAAAGCAGAGCTTATAATCACTGGAAAGGTGTCACCCTCTCCTAGAAATGCATATTTCAGAGATGGTGGTAGAGGTTTGAGTTCAGGTTTGGGAGGTTTATCCTCCTCCTGAGGAAATTTCGAAAATTCCTTTACTTCCTCTAGTTCTTCTTGATCAGGTTGAGCATCTTTGAAGATGTCCTCAAGCTCTGATTCTAGGCTTTCAGTCATATTGATCTCTTCTACCAGAGAATCAATAATGTCAACGTCCATGCAGTCATCTGGTGTGTCTGGATGCTGCATAGCTTTCACAGCATTCAACTTGAACTCATCCTCATTGACTCTCAGGGTTACTTCCCCTTTGTGTACATCAATGAGAGTTCGTCCAGTTGCTAGGAAAGGTCTTCCTAGAATGAGAGTTGCACTTTTGTGCTCCTCCATTTCCAGTACCACAAAGTCAGTTGGAAAGGCAAATGGCCCCACCTTGACAATCATGTCCTCTATTATGCCTGATGGGTGTTTAATGGAGCCATCAGCAAGTTGGAGGCATATCCTAGTTGGTTTGACTTCTCCAGCCAACCCAAGCTTTCTGATAGTGGATGCAGGTATTAGATTGATGCTTGCTCCAAGATCACATAGAGCTGTCTTGGTGCAAACACCTTCTAGTGTGCATGGTATCATAAAGCTTCCAGGATCTTGAAGCTTTTCTGGTAAGCTTTTCAGAATGACTGCACTGCATTCTTCAGTGAGAAACACTTTTTCAGTTTCTCTCCAATCCTTCTTATGACTTAAGATCTCTTTCATGAACTTAGCATAAGAAGGTATTTGCTCAAGTGCCTCTGCAAACGGAATCTTTATTTCAAGAGTCCTTAGATAGTCTGCAAAGCGGGCAAATTGCTTATCCTGTTCCGCTTTGCGGAGTTTCTGAGGATAAGGCATCTTGGCTTGATATTCCTCAACCTTAGATGCTGCAGGTTTATTCCTTACAGAAGTGGCTGAAGAAGCCTTGTTAGAGGGATAATTATCAGCACTCTCAGGTGCCTGATCCTCCTTGGGCGTTTGGACGCCAGGAATGGGTGAAGATTGGGCGTTAAACGCCAACTTCTTCCCCTTTTCTGGCATTTGAACGCCAGAACTGGGCAAGGAATGGGCGTTTAACGCCAACTTTCCTTCCCTTTCTGGCGTTTGAACGCCAATATTCCTCTCTGGGCTCTTACTGTCCTCAGAGGGATTTTGAACAGTGGTTTGGTTGTCCTCTGTCAATTGTTCCTTGTTTGGCTTTTTGCTCTTTTGAGCAGTGTTATTCAAGGTCTTCCCACTCCTCAATTGAACTGCTTGACACTCCTCTGTTATTTGTTTAGATATTTGCTATTTTGCTTGATTCAACTGTAGTTCTATGCTCTTATTAGCAATTTTAGTTTCATGGAGCATCTCTTTAAATTCTGCTAACTGTTCTGTCATCAGGAGCAATTGTTGATTAAGCTCATTCATCTGTTCTTGAGGATTAGGATCAGTGACTAATGCCATGACTTCCTCTTTTGGAACGAACTCATTGCTAGAATATAAGTATTGGTTTCTAGCAACAGTGTCTATAAGCTCTTGAGCTTCTTCAATTGTCTTCCTCATGTGTATAGATCCACCAACTGAGTGGTCTAAAGACATCTGAGCTTTTTCTGTGAGCCCATAGTAGAAAATGTCTAACTGTACCCATTCTGAAAACATTTCAGAGGGACATTTCCTTAGCATACCTCTATACCTCTCCCAGGCATTGTAAAGGGATTCATTATCCTGTTGTTTAAAGCCTTGGATGTCCAGCCTTAGCTGTGTCATCCTCCTTGGAGGGTAAAAATGATTCAGGAATTTATCTGACAACTGTTTCCATGTCTTTATGCTTGCTGTAGGTTGATTATTTAACCACCTTTTAGCTTGATCTTTTACAGCAAATGGAAACAGTAACAATCTGTAGACATCCTGATCTACCTCTTTATCATGTACTGTGTCAGCAATTTGTAAGAAGTGTGCCAGAAACTCAGTAGGTTCTTCCTGTGGAAGACCAGAATACTGGCAATTTTGCTGCACTATGATAATGAGTTGAGGGTTTAGCTCAAAGCTGCTAGCTTTGATGGGGGGTATACAGATGCTACTCCCATATGCAGCTGTAATGGGGTTAGCATAAGACCCCAGAGTCCTTTTGGACTGATTAATTCCACTTAAGTCCATGATGGACAAAAGGGAAATGATAATAATTGCAAAGAGATGAATTTTGTTTATTTTTAAATTTTTTTTGAAATATCCGAAAAAAAAATTAAAATGAAATAAAATAAAATAAAAAAAAATTCGAAAATAAAAAAGGGAAATGAAATTAAAGCAAATTGAGAACTGAATCAATTAGTAAAAGAAAAGATTTTGAAAACAGCAATTAAAAAGATATGATTGAAAAATTTTTATGAAAAAGATTTGTTTTTTGAAAAGAGGAAAGAGAAAAACACAAAAAGACACCAAACTTAAAATTTTTAGAAAATCAAACACACAGTTTTCGAAAATTTTTAAGGGAAACACAAAAAGGACACCAAACTTAGAATTTTTATAAACCAAAAAGGGACTAAGAACATGCAAAATTCGAAAATTAAAAGAAAAAAAAAAACAAAAGCATGCAATTGACACCAAACTTAAAATATGAAACTAGACTCAACTAAAAGACTCTAAACCAACAAAAATAAACAGTCCTAATCTAAGCAACAAGATAAGCCGTCAGTTGTCCAAACTCAAACAATCCCCGGCAACGGCGCCAAAAACTTGGTGCACGAAATTGCAATAACACTTTTGCAATCCCGCACAACTAACCAGCAAGTGCACTGGGTCGTCCAAGTAATACCTTGCGTGAGCAAGGGTCGATCCCACGGAGATTGTCGGCTTGAAGCAAGCTATGGTTATCTTGTAAAGCTTAGTCAGGATATCAGAAATTATCAGGATTGATTGTAAAAAGCAAAAGAACATGAAAAGGTACTTGTTTTGCAGTAATGGAGAATAGGCTGAGGCTTTGGAGATGCTCCATCTTCCGAATCTCTGCTTTCCTACTGTCTTCTTCATCAAACACGCAAGGCTCCTTCCATGGCAAGCTGTATGTAGGGTTTCACCATTGTCAGTGGCTACCTCCCATCCTCTCAGTGAAATACGTCCCTGATGCTCTGTCACAGCATAGGCTAATCATCTGTCGGTTCTCAATCAGGCCGGAATAGAATCCAGTGATTCTTTTGCGTCTGTCACTAACGCCCCGCCTTCAGGAGTTTGAAGCACGTCACAGTCATCCAGTCATTGAATCCTACTCAGAATACCACAGACAAGGTTTAGACCTTCCGGATTCTCTTGAATGCCGCCATCAGTTCTAGCTTATACCACGAAGATTCCGATTAAAGAACCCAAGAGATATCTACTTAATCTAAGATAGAACGGAGGTGGTTGTCAGTCACACGTTCATAGTTGAGAATATGATGAGTGTCACGGATCATCACATTCATCCGGGTTAAGAGCAAGTGATATCTTAGAATGGAAGCAAGCATGATTGAATAAGAAACAGTAGTAATTGCATTAATCCATCAAGACACAGCAGAGCTCCTCACCCCCAACCATGGGGTTTAGAGGCTCATGCTGTGGAAGGTACACAATGAAACGTCTATAATGTTATGAGGTCATGAGGTACGGATACAATGTCAAAAGATCCTATTAATAGTAAACTAGTATCCTAAGGTTTACAGAAATGAGTAAATTACAGAAAAATCCACTTCCGGGCCCACTTGGTGTGTGCTTGGGCTGAGCAATGAAGCATTTTCGTGTAGAGACCTTTTCTGGAGTTAAACGCCAGCTTTCATGCCAGTTTGGGCGTTTAACTCCAAGTTTTATGCCAGTTCCGGCGTTTAACGCTGGAATTTCTGTAGGTGACTTTGAGCGCCGGTTTGGGCCATCAAATCTTGGGCAAAGTATAGACTATTATATATTGCTGGAAAGCCCAGGATGTCTACTTTCCAATGCCGTTGAGAGCGCGCCAATTGGGCTTCTTTAGCTCCAGAAAATCCACCTGGAGTGCAGGGAGGTCAGAATCCAACAGCATCTGCAGTCCTTTTTGGTCTCTGGATCAGATTTTTGCTCAGAACCTTCAATTTCAGTCAGAAAATACCTGAAATCATAGAAAAACACACAAACTCATAGTAAAGTCCAGAAAAGTGAATTTTAATTAAAAACTAATAAAAATATACTAAAAACTAACTAAAAGATACTAAAAACATACTAAAAACAATGCCAAAAAGCGTACAAATTATCCGCTCATCACTAACGTGGCTCTTAACGTGGGTGTTCTTCACCTTCGAGAGCATTAGTGACACTCACTTTTGTCACTAACGCTCCAATTGCCTAAAGTTCCTACGTTAGGACTCACGTTAACTAAGTTAACGTGGCTCTTAACGTAGTAAATGAAGCCATCTTCCAACGTTAGTGACAAAAGTGAGTGTCACTAATGTTGGTTCTTTGAATTCAACTCCTCGTTAACTTTCAAGTTAACAATCTTAACGTGAGAATTAACGTAGGCAATGCTAATGATCCAACGTTAGTGACAAAAGTGAGTGTCACTAACATTGGCGTTGTTGCTCCTCTTCCACGTTAGAGTTCACGTTAACTAAGTTAACGTGACTCTTAACGTGGGGCATTGCCTAGTTTCCCAATGTTAGTGGTGTTCACTTTTCTCGTTAACGTGGAGTTCCCCTTTTTCTTCTACGTTAACTACCACGTTAACTTAGTTAACGTGGCTATTAACGTGAGCTATGGATGGCTTCGCAGGCGTTATTGGTGATCACTTTTCTCATTAACATTGCAAGCTCCTTGCCATTCCACGTTAGTGTTCTCGTTAACTAAGTTAACGTGAATGCTAACGTGGTTCTTCCATGCTTCATTTGTCCTGAAATCAAGCAATTAAAGTGCATCAAAGCTCTAGCCAAAGTCATGAGATTATGCATCATCAAGTTATCATGCAATTCTAGCAAAAATCTCATGAAATCATGCAAAATTCACAATAGTTGCTTGAATCAATGTGTAAGTGTATTTTCACCCAAAACTTGCCTTATTCACTTAAGAAAATGCATGAAACTACCCTAAAACAGTAAAGAAAAGGTCAGTGAAACTGGCCTAGATGCCCTGGCATCACTAGGTGGTTTTGAAAAAGATAAGAAACAAACAAAAAGTCAAATAGTTAGTTGAAAAAGATTTGAAAATTAATTTTGAAAAGATAAGAAGATAAGAAGTTAGAAAAGATATTTTAAAATCAAATTTTTGAAAAAGATAAAAATTTGAAAAAGATATGATAAAAAGATATGATTAAAAAGATATGGTAAGATTTAATTTTTAAAATTAAAATTAATTACTTGACTAACAAGAAACTAAAAGATATGATTCTAGAATTTAAAGATTGAACCTTTCTTAACAAGAAAGTAACAAACTTCAAATTTTTGAATCAATCACATGACTTATTAGTTAAGTTTCGAAAATTTTGAAATAAAATTAAGAAAAGATTTTGAAAATAATTTTTGAAATTTTTGAAAATCATGAAAGAAAAATGAAAAAGATTTGAATTTTGAAAAAGTTTTGAAAAGATAAGATTTTTAATATTTGAAAATTTGACTAGACTTACAAGAAATAACTAATTTTAAAAAATTTTGACTAAGTCAACTCAAATTTTCGAAATTTTGAGAGAATTAAGGAAAAGATATTTTTTTATTTTTGAATTTTTAATGACGAGAGAGAAAAACACAAATATGACCCAAAACATGAAAATTTTGGATAAAAACCAATGATGCATGCAAGAACACTATGAATGTCAAGATGAACACCAAGAACACTTTGAAGATCATGATGAACATCAAGAACATATTTTTGAAAAATTTTTGATGCAAAGAAAACATGCAAGACACCAAACTTAAAAAATCTTTAATATTTAGACACTGTGAATGCAAAAATGTACATGAAAAACAACAAAAAATACAAAACAAGAAAACATCAAGATCAAACAAGAAGACTTACCAAGAACAACTTGAAGATCATGAAGAACACCATGAATGCATGAATTTTTCGAAAAAATGCAAGAACAATATGAATATGCAATTGACACCAAACTTAAAAATTGACTCAAGACTCAAACAAGAAACACAATATATTTTTGGATTTTATGATTTTATTAATTTTTCTTTTGTATTTTATTTTATTTTTCGAAAAAAACATATAGGAAAAGGAAAATAAGAAATTCAAAAATTTTAAGAAGAATTTTAGGAATCTTTCAATGTTAGCCTAAAGCTCCAATTTAAGGGTTGGACATGGCTTAATAGCCAGCCAGCTTTAGGATGGTATTACATGCATTGAAGTGATTAGTTGAAGTCTCATTCCAAAAGGATTTGGATATGGCTTTACAGCCAACTAGGATTCAACATGCTTCATGAAACTCTAGAATCCATTCTTAAAAATTCTGAAGCCATAGAATAATTTATTTTTAATTAAAAACTTTTTTTTTTGAAAATAGGGATAAATTTTTTTTGAAAAATTTTTGAAAAATTTTTTTGAAAATAAAACAAAAAAGAAAATTACCTAATCTGAGCAATAAGATGAACCGTCAGTTGTCCAAACTCGAACAATCCCCAGCAATGGCGCCAAAGACTTGGTGCACGAAATTGTGATCATCAACAATGGGGCCAATGAACTTGGTAGCACTCTCAAACGTGAATCACACTTAGTCACAACTCCGCACAACTAACCAGCAAGTGCACTGGGTCGTCCAAGTAATACCTTACGTGAGTAAGGGACGATCCCACGGAGATTGTTGGTATGAAGCAAGCTATGGTCATCTTGAAAATCTTAGTCAGGCGGATAGTAAATGTTATGGAGTTTTCGAATAATAAAAAAATCAGAAAATAAAGATAGAAATACTTATGTAAATCATTAGTGGGAATTTCAAATAGGCGTATGAAGATGCTGTGCTCGTTTTGAATCTCTGCTTTCTTACTGCCTTCATCCAATCCTTTCTACTCCTTTCCATGGCAAGCTATATGTAGGGCATCACCGTTGTCAATGGTTACATCCTATCCTCTTAGTGAAAAAGGTCCAAATGCTCTGTCACGGCACGGCTAATCATCTGTCGGTTCTCGATCATGTTGGAATAGAATCCCTTGATCCTTTTGCGTTTGTCATCACGCCCAACAATCGCGAGTTTGAAGCTCGTCACAGTCATTCAATTCCTGAATCCTACTCGGAATACCACAGACAAGGTTTAGACATTCCGGATTCTCATGAATGCCGCCATCAATCTAGCTTATACCACGAAGATTTTGATTAAGGAATCCAAGAGATATGCGCTCGGTCTAAGGTAGAACGGAAGTGGTTGTCAGTCACGCGTTAATAGGTGAGAATGATGATGAGTGTCACGGATCATCACATTCATCATGTTTAAGTGCAACGAATATCTTAGAAAAGGAATAAACTGAATTGAATAGAAAGTAGTAGTGATTGCATTAAAACTTGAGGTACAGCAGAGCTCCACACCTTTAATCTGTGGTGTGTAGAAACTCCACCGTTGAAAATACATAAGTGAAAGTGGTCCAGGCATGGCCGAATGGCCAGCCCCCGAGAAGGTCTAAAATCGCATACACTGATTAAAGATCAATCAAAAGACGTCTAATACAATAGTAAAATGTCCTATTTATACTAGACTAGCTACTAGGGTTTACAGAAGTAAGTAATTGATGCAGAAAACCACTTCCAGGGCCCACTTGATGTCTGCTTGGGCTGAGCTTGAGCTTTACACGTGCAGACGCTCTTTTGGAGTTGAACGCCAAGTTGTAACGTGTTTTTGGCGTTCAACTCTGGTTTGTGACGTGTTTCTGGCGTTTGACTCCAGAATGCAGCATGGAACTGGAGTTGAGCGCCAGTTTACGTCGTCTAATCACGAATAAAGTATGAACTATTATATATTGATGGAAAGCTCTAGATGTCTACTTTCCAACGCCATTGAGAGCGCGTCAGTTGGAGTTCTGTAGCTACAGAAAATCTATTTCGAGTGCAGGGAAGTCAGAATCCAACAGCATCAGCAGTCCTTTGTCAGCCTTTTATCAGAGTTTTGCTCAGGTCCCTCAATTTCAGCCAGAAATTACCTGAAATCACAGAAAAACACACAAACTCATAGTAAAGTCCAGAAATGTGAATTTAGCATAAAAACTATGGTTCTGAAAATCGAACCGGACCGATCGGTTCAACCGGAATAACCGGGAACCGGTCACCTAGCAGGTCCGGGTAATGTCGAAAATCGTTTGGCCAAAAACCGGTGGAAAAACCGGTCGAACCGGCGGGTAACCGATAAACCGGAAGAACCGTTTGGTTTTTTGGCGGTTTGATGGTTTGCACTTTGAGATCTAAAACGACGTCATTTTGGGTGTTGTTTTTTAAAAAGGAGAAATCTGAAATCGCGTAACCCCCCCCCCCCCACAGCAACCCTAATCAGTTTCCAATTTTCCATTCCACTTTCCCCTTTCCATTGCATTCACCCACCAAGCCCCAGCAGCGCCACCGAGCCACCCAAGCAAGCAACCGAGCCACCTACACCCATCCACAGCAGCGTCGATGTTGAGGGCCGTAACCACCACTGCGTCCTGCTTCTCGCCGAGCCCGCCTCCTCATTGCTGTCGCCAACCTCGGCAAGCCCGCCTCCTCATTCGCCGTTGCCGAACGTCACCGAGCTCGCCTACTCGTTGGGGCGTCGCCGACACCGCGTCTTCACTCGCCGCCGGTAAGACTCAGTTTCTTCTCTCTTGTGTTTCTATTGTCTCTGCAGATCTTTGCTGAAGACTCCAACTGTTTTAACCTTATTCTTTTGTGGAGGTTGAGGTAGGCCTGTGTGCTTTCTTCTTCTTATTATTTTGTATTGTTCATGGTTCATTTTTGGGGTTGTAGTATATAAGTACTTGATTATTGTAGTAATAGGTTTTGTTTTGTCTCTTTGACTAAAAAAAGGTGACTTTTTGGGGTTTATGCAAAAAAAAGGAGGTTTTTCTTCATACCCATGTGCAAAATTTGTTTTTTGAGCTTTATTGATTGGTCCTGATAAGGTTCTGCTGCTAATTCGTTGTTCTGTGTGGTGTGTATTGTGAGCTACTACTATTGAAGCTGTGTGGTGAAAGGATTTTACAGAAGGAAGTGGTATTGTATTTAGGGTTCAATCAATCTTGTTTCCTTTTTGTTTAGAGTTTTTTCTTTTGGTTCCTTATGGCTGTTGAGGAATCTGAGCCTGTGATTCCTGAACTAGAAAGAGAAGAGAATTTGATAGCTACAGCAAGACATATTGTGAAGGCATTAGGATCAAACAAGAACCTTACCACTGATGCCAAGAAGATCAGTCTATGATTTGGGATTTAGGGCCCGAAGAAGCATCTGAGTATTTGAATGCGGCTAATGAAGCTTGCCGTTTGATTGAGAAGTTGGAGAGTTTCAATTTGAGTAAAGATGACCAAGAGTATAAACTCCTCATTATGCTATGTTTAGGTCTTGGTGATGACTTGTGCTTTGAGGTGCATCCATGATTTTCTTATCCATCATCAATTCATATAAGTACATTAAAGGCTCAATTCTTTTTCTCTTTTGATGAGTTGCACCTTTGATTAGTTGAAAACTTGCTAGTAATTGTTTCTTTTGAATGTAGAAGTAGAACATTATGGGTTTGCCATTATGTGCCTTTTTCTTGTTTAGTTATAAACTTTGATGTTTGAAGTTGTTTGTGAACCTCTAATATTAAGTTATGGATAATTTATTATGTGAAATTTTAAATTTTATTAAGTTAGAAATTATTGAATTTATATATTTAAAATTATTTTTAGGTGTTTTAATAATTTTATTTAATATTCAATTAAACCGGTTGAACCCCGGTTGAACTCCGGTCGAACCAGTGAACCATTGAACCAATGACTTCACCGGTTTATTGACCGGTCAGGTTCTCGCAACCTTGATAAAAACTAATGAAAACATCCCTAAAAGTAGCTAGATTATACTAAAAACTATCTAAAAATAATGCCAAAAAGCGTATAAATTATTTGCTCATCAGCACGCTGGTTATATTTTCCAAAGAAGAAGTCAGAAGGACAACTTTGAGGGCGTGCCACTTGGTGTCGAAGGCATGGCATGCCAACCACCATTCTTCACTCAGGCGTGCCACTTGAGTCTCAGGCATGGCATGCCATCATCACCAAATAAGCAAGAAGGGGTTGGCGTGCCACATGAATGTTGGGCGTGGCACACTAGTGAAGAAGCCAAGCACACAAATGGGCGTGGCACGCCAAATCCTGGGCATGCCATGCTAGTTCAACTTTCCAGAGAGATGGATCAAGCACACAGCAAGGGCGTGGCACGCCGGACCCTGGGCGTGGCACGCCAGACCCTGGACGTACCACGCTAGTTTAATTTTCCAGAAGCAAGAAGAAGAAGGAGAGGACCTGGGCGTGCCACTTGGGCTCGCAGGCATGGCACGCCATGCCACATAGGTGATTAAAGAACCCTGGGCGTGCCACGTGGGCTCAAAAGCGTGGCACGCCAGGAGGCTAATAAAGGAGGGCGTGCCACTTGAAGAGCTAGGCGTGGCACAACATGCCAGAATGAAAGGAGAGCGTGGCACGCCACTGAAGTGCCAGCCATACGCCAACTGGGAGGTCACGTTTATTGAGTTTCTTTTCACTCCAAATTGTAATTTTCCTTTTTCACTTTTGTATTTCTTTTATTTTGAGAGCTAGGAGTAGTATAAATAACCCTAAAAAGTACTAAAAAGGGGGTTAAGCAGTTAGAAAAGTTTTTAGTTTTACTTTTCACTCCATCTTGAAGTACTTTTCTCTAAGCTATGAGTAGCTGAATTCCCTCTCATGCTCTGTTGTACTTGATGGATTAATGATCGTGAATTTTCTTCTTCTCTTCATTTTTTTTTCATTTGCTAGAAGAAATTTAGTTTTTGGTGCTTAGTGTTCAATCATCTTGGAAAAGAGGTTGAATGCAAAATGGGTTTCATGGGAACCTTGGAAAAGGAAACATGAAACCATGCTAGAAATCCCTTCTCACACTTGAGTAGAATCTGGGTTTTGGTGTTTAGATATGCATACAATCCTCCCTCTACCTGGACCTATGATGATGTGTGGTATAATTAGGGACAAAGCATATCTCTCTTTATGAGTAATTAGACCAAGGAATTGGCTATTGATCAAGATTTGAGAGATTGAGTCACCAAGGGATTGGGACTCAATCAATCATGATTGCCAAGAGGTCAATGAGTTGCATGATTGAAGAGGATATGAGCTGAATTTAATACAAAGAGACAACATCTGATCTCAATGAATTCCCCATATTCTCATCTATCACTTTCTTTATAGCTTTCTTTTACATTCTGCGATCCCCCATTCCCATTTACATTTATGCCATTTAATCTTCTGCCCTTTACATTCTTGCCATTTCCATTTCCGCACTTTATTGCCTTTCTTTATTTTTGAGTCACTTTTAATTCTGTCATTTACAATTCTACAATTACAATCTATTCTGTTTAGCTTGACTAATTCCCCAATTAATTAAAGTTGCTCAAATCAACCAATCTCTATGGATACGATCCCATTCCACTGTAGGTTATTTCTTGACGATAATTTTGGTGCGCTTGCTAAAAGAACGGATTCATAGTTAACATTTTTATGGGTACTGAAATCCGGTCATCAAGTTTTATGGCGCCGTTGCCGGGGATTGGTTTGAATTTTACAATGATTAAATTGATCGGAGAGCTAGATTAAGCATTTTAATTACCTTGTTATTTTTCTTTTTTGTTTTCTATTTCTTTTTCCATTCGAATTTATGTCTATTTGCTGGGAGCATTTTAGTTATCCATTGTCCATAATTTCCTTCTTCTAACTGTTTGATTAATTGCATCAACCAAGTTAACCACTAATCTTAACTAAGGAGATTCTTTTACCTGCCCTCTGTTTGCTTTTTGTTGAATGTATGACAGGTAGAAGGGGAGAAACTTCATCCTACTTTGATAGTGAACCTGAGAGGACCTTCCTTAGACTAAGGAGGGAAGCAAGAGGCAAAGATATAGTTGGAGAGGAAGTAGTGGAAGAAGATCCAGAAACTACCATGGAGGAAAAAGCTCATAACCATGTTAGAGAGGAAGCTGACAATCATGTTCGGCAAGAGAGGCAAGTCTTAGGCTCCTACATCAACCCAAACCCAGGAAATTATGGCAGCAGCATCCTGAAACCAACAATCCATGCTAACAACTTTGAGTTGAAACCTCAACTCATCACACTTGTCCAGAATAATTGCTCATATGGGGAGGTGCCCAGGAGGACCCAAACCAACATCTCAATACATTCTTGAGGATTTGCGATATTGTAAAATCCAATGGTGTACATCCTGACACCTACAAGCTACTTCTGTTCCCTTTTTCACTAAGAGATAAGGCAACAAAGTGGTTGGAAGTATTTTCCAAGGAGAGCTTAACCACATGGGATGATGTTGTAAACAAATTTCTAGCAAGATTTCACCCCCCACAGAGAGTTAACAGGCTAAGAGCTGAGGTGCAAACTTTCAGACAGCAAGATGGTGAAATACTCTATGAGGCCTGGAAAAGATTCAAAGATTTGACAAGGAAGTTCCCACCAGATATGTTTAATGAGTGGGTGCAACTACACATATTTTATGAAGGGCTATCATATGAAGTAAAAAAGGCTGTGGACCACTCTTTAGGAGGCTCACACAACAGGAAGAAGACTGTTGAAGAAGCCATAGATGTCATCGAGACTGTAGCTAAGAATGAGTATTTCTATGCTTCAGAAAGAACTCAGAGGAAAGGAGTGCTAGAACTCAATTCTATGGATGCCTTGTTAGCTTAAAACAAGGCAATTATAGTACAATTAGCAGCCTTAACCAAGAAGATGGAGGCAGGCCAAGTTTTAGTTGTCCAAGCTCAAGCACTACCTCATGAAGGAGATGCAACAGAAGTTGAAGGTGAATGGGAGCAAGCCAACTATGTGAATAATTCTAGACCCTCTTTTGATCCCAACTCTAAGACATACAACCCAGGTTGGAAAAACCACCCAAATTTTGGGTGGGGAAACCAACAAAGCCACAATTAAGATCACAACAAACCTTACCCATCCAACCAATACAACACTCACAACCTCAACCATCAATCAGGCAATAATAGACCCTACCAAAATTCACAAAACACATCATACCATTCCACCCAGCAAACACACAACAACCACCATCAAGACACATAAACCTCAACCATGCAACCATGTGAGATCAAGAGCAATTTTGAGAGAGTAGAGGCTGCAATAGCACAGCTATCATCACAGCTCACAGGAGCCATCTCCACTCTCATGGAGAGGCCAACACAGGCTAAAAGAAAGATAGATGCCAATCAAGAAGAATATAGATCAAATCTAAAGAATCAAGGTGCATCAATCTCAAAGCTGGAAGCACAAGTGGAGATCTTATCCAAGCAAATCCCAATGCCCACACATACATTTCCCAGTGATACCATGGCCAACCCAAGAGGGGAATGCAAGGCCAACACACTTAGAAGTGGGAAGGTTGTAGAAGAAGTGACCCCAAGCCAGAGTAACCAAGAAGAAGGAGCCACAGAGAAGCACGAAACCAATAAAGAAGTGGTCCCTGTCCCATTATCACCAAAGCCAATCTTAAAGCCTTATGTGCCAAAGGCACCATATCCTCAAAGGATGAGGAAAGATGGGAAGGATAGCCAGTTCTCTAGGTTCTTAGAGATCTTCAAAAAGTTCCAAATCAACATACAGTTTGCTGAAGCATTAGAGCAAATGCCACTTTATGCCAAATTTCTGAAAGAGCTTATGACAAGAAAAAGAAACTGGGGAGAAAAAGAGACCATAGTGCTAACTGAGGAGTGTAGTGCCATCATACAAAAGAAGCTTCCCCAAAAGATGAAAGACCCAGGGAGTTTCCAAAACCCTTACATCATAGGGGATATCCATATTGAGAAAGCCTTGTGTGATCTGGGAGCTAGCATCAACCTCATGTCCCTAACCATGATGAAGAGGATGAAGATTGAGGAAGCCAAGCCAACAAGAATGGCACTCCAATTGGCTGACAGAACATTCAAATTTCCACATGGGGTAGTGGAGGACTTGCTGGTGAAAGTGGGGGAATTCATTTTCCCAGCTGACTTTGTTGTGCTGGACATGGAAGAGGAGGTGAACACCTTAATCATCCTAGGAAGGCCATTCCTAGCCACTCCTGGAGCTATTATTGATGTGCAAAAAGGGAAGCTAGTCCTGAGATTGCATGAAGAAAAGATTGTCTTCAATGTCTTTAAGGCTATGAGCTACCCCAAGGAACCCATTGGAGAATGCATGATGGTGGACACTATAGAACAGATAGTTCAAGGGGTATTGGAAGAGGACCAATGTGAAGGAACTATAGAGTTAGAACAACAAGCATCAAGTGAAGTACCACCACAAGGAACCATGGTAAATTCAGTCATGTTGAACCATAAGGACAACAAAGAAGTAGCGGTACCTAAACTAGAGTTGAAGATCTTGCCACCAAGCCTAAAATATGCATATTTGGGTGACAACAACACTTACCCAGTGATCATCAATTCAAGCTTGAGTAAGGAGCAAGAAGAGAAACTTATCCAAGTGCTGAAACAACACAAGGATGCCATAGGCTGGACACTTACAGATTTAAAAGGAACCAGTCCTTCAATGTGCATGCACAAGATTCTACTTGAGAAAGATGCCAAGCCCTCAAGGAAACAAGAAAGAAGGCTGAATTCAACCATGAATGAAGTGGTTCAAAAAGAAGTGTTGAAGCTGTGGCAAACAGGGGTGATTTACCCCATCTCAGATAGCCCATGAGTAAGCCCAGTGTAAGTAGTCCCAAAGAAAGGAGGGATCACTATTGTGCCAAATAAGAAGAATAAGTTGATACCAATAAGAACAGTGACTGGCTGGCGCATGTGCATTGACTACAGGAAGCTTAATGAAGCCACCAGGAAGGATCACTTCCCCTTATCTCTCATGGATCAGATGCTTGAAAGATTGGCCGGACATGAATACTATTGATTCCTAGACAGTTATTCGGGTTACAACCAAATAGTTGTAGACCTGAAAGACCAGGAGAAAACTTCATTTACTTGTCCATATGGTGTTTTTGCTTATAGGAGAATGCCCTTTGGCTTGTGCAATGCACCTGCAACATTCCAAAGGTGCATGCTCTCCATCTTCTCAGACATGATTGAGAAGTTCATAGAAGTGTTTATGGATGACTTCTCTGTATTTGGGAACTCATATTCTGAATGCCTATGCCATCTTGCCATGGTGCTAAGAGATGCCAAGAAACCAACCTGGTTTCAAACTGGAAAAAGTGCCACTTTATGGTGACTGAAGGGGTGATTCTTGGTCATAGGATCTCTAAAAGTGGCATAGAAGTGGACACGGCAAAGGTGGAAGTAATTGAGAAGTTGCCTCCACCTTGCAATGTCAAGGAAATCAGAAGTTTTTTGGGACATGCTGGGTTCTATAGGAGGTTTATTAAAGATTTTTTCAAAGATTGCAAAACCCCTTATCAACCTACTTGTCTCAAATACCCCCTTTATCTTTGATAGAGAATGCATGTTGGCCTTTGAGGAACTTAAAAACATACTTTCTTCTGCACCTATTATAACACCACCTAGCTGGGACTTACCGATTGAATTAATGTGTGATGCATCTGATTTTGCTATTGGTGCTGTTCTGGGACAAAGGAAAGACAAGCTAGTGCATGTTATTTACTATGCTAGCAAGGTCCTTAATGAGAATCAAAGGAACTACACCACTACAGAGAAAGAGCTTTTAGCCATAGTTTTTGCTTTTGATAAGTTTAGATCATATCTTATTGGCTCTAAAGTAACTGTATTCACAGATCATGTAGCACTCAAGTACTTGCTTACCAAACAAGAATCTAAGCCCAGACTAATAAGATGGATCCTGCATATGGGTTCTATTGGCCAACCATTTTCAAGGATGCAAAGGAATTAGTGTCAAGGTGTGATGAGTGCCAAAGAGCTGGGAACTTACCCAAGAAAAACGAGATGCCACAACAATTCATACTAGAACTTGAACTATTTAACGTATGGGGGATTGACTTCATGGGTCCATTCCCCACGTCATACGCAAATAAGTACATTCTAGTGGCAGTGGACTATGTTTCTAAGTAAGTAGAGGCTATTGCAACCCCAACAAATGATAATAAGGTGGTCATAAACTTCCTTAGGAGAAACATCCGTTTTGAAGTACCTAGAGCCCTCATTAGTAATGGAGGGACACACTTCTACAACAGACCATTGGAGACCCTACTTTTGAGATATGGAGTGAAGCATAAGGTTGCAACACCTTATCACCCTCAAACAAGTGGGTAGGTTGAGATATCAAATAGAGAATTAAAAAGGATCCTAGAGAAAACTATGGGAGCATCAAGAAATGACTGGTCGAAGAGGCTGGATGATGCTCTTTGGGCATATAGGAGCCTTCAAAACACCAATAGGTATGACCCCATATCAGTTGGTGTATGGAGAGGCATGTCATCTACCCCTTGAGCTTGAACACAAAGCCTTTTGGGCACTCAAGCTACTAAACTTTGATGGTGCTGCTGCTAGGGAGAAAAAGATCTTGCAGTTGCAAGAATTTGAAAAGCTTAGATCTCAAGCATATAAAAATGCCAAAATTTACAAGGAGAAAGCTAAGAGATGGCATGATCAAAAGATAGCAAGGAGAAAGTTTGAGGAAGGTCAAAAAGTGCTATTGTTCAACTCAATACTCAAATTCTTTCCAGGAAATCTCAAGTCTCGATGGTCAGAAACTTTCACCGTCCTTAAGGCATCCCCATACGGTAATGTAGAGCTCATGGAGGACAAAACTCATAGGACTTTCACTGTCAATGGCCATAGGCTCAAACACTACTTGGGAGGTTCTTTGGAGGAGCAGAGAGTGAGGTACAAGCTCTACTAAAGATGGAGGAGTGTCAAGCTAGTAACAATAAAGAAGCACTAGTTGGGAGGCACCCTAACACTTTATACCATTTTGATTTCTTGTTTTCTTAGAAGTAGTTAAGATTTGGAAAATTAGGTAGTTTAAATTAGGTAGTTTAATTTTGTGTTCTTTTGCCTTATAGGAGTAGATTGTAAGTAGTGGATTAGGAAGTTTACTTCAGTTTGTTAGTTAGGATATGCCATTTTCTTTTATTCTGGAATTGCAATTTGATGAATACATTCACTGATGATGAGTGATTGGATTGAGAACTAGCTAAAAAGCTAAGTTTGATGTGGCCACTCACCACTTAATCTAGGCTTACAACCATCTAGATAAAGTAATTTTGAAGAGTAAGCCTAGGGATTAAGTTTCGTGTGGCCACCACTATACAAGGATCACCTAGCAAGCCCAATACTTCTCAAATTGAAAGCATTTAATATATTGGTGGGAACATAAATGTGGTTTAATTGTGTTTAGAAGAGGTTAGAAACAAAAGAATATGGAAGGATTAGAGTTATTCTACCTTTATGAACACATTGAAAACCCAATGATGAACCCAATTTATTGAGATGCCATAGCATTAAGTTTGGTGTCCCAAGGAACACCCATCAGTTGCAATTCTATTCACTCATATTAAAAAGGAAGGTGGAGGATTCTTTTGTCATTACTAATGGGGTTCAGTTTTATTTTTAGGAGAGAAAAAGGTGCCCACATGAGTGATATCTCATAAAGCAAAGAAGTCAAGGTGTACTTGCACCTTGGAACTCAACACATGCAAGGAGCAGAGTGGGATAAGGGTTGGCACCTCTTTCCACGCTAGGCGCCACTTCCCAAGTGGGAAAACATTGAATTACCTTATTTCCACCATTCGGACCACACTTTTCATCCCCTATAAAAGCCCCTCACTTTCCCACCTCTCCTCAAACTTCAAATCCCAACTTCGCATACCAAAAAGACCCCCACAATTCCTTCTTTCTTTTCATCTCTTTCCCCTAACTTTCTTCTCCTACTCCTTTTTCCTTTTCTTGATTGGGACAATCAAGTTCTAAGTTTGGTGTTGGAGCAAAACCTTGTTTTGCTTGCATTTCCTTGCAACATCCCTCAATATTTTTCAAAACCTTCAAACACCCTCTCTCAACCCAATGGCACCACTGAAATCATCAGCATCAAAGAAAAGAAAAACCAAGGAACCAACTTCTGGGTTCTCAAGCTCAACCTTCAATGAGTACAAATTCCTCTCCTTATTCAACCAAAATCAATTCTATGGTTGGGTGAGTGAGAGGGGAATCATCCCAGAAGTTGGGTTCCAATTGGGAAGAAATGAGCACATTGAGTTCAATAGGGAGATAAATAGTAGGGGCTTGAGGACCCTATGCAATCCACCAAGAAATGTTGTGGAAGGATTGGTGAGGGAGTTCTACGCCAATGCCGTTCCTCAGCCGGGGCAAGCCTATGGTTATCTCAGCTACGTGAGGGGGAAATCCATAGATTATAGCCCCTCTAGCATAGAAAGGATGCTAATGGTGAAGCAGACAACCTCCAACCGGAGCTATGAGGAAAGAATGAAACAACAAGACCCAGGATTTGATGAAATCCTCAATGAAATCTGTGTGTTGAATGTGCAATGGATAAACGACAAGGATGGGATACCCAACTAACTAAGAAGAAGGGATTTGAGACCCAAAGCTAGAGGGTTGCTAGAATTTGTGAGAAGGCCCTAATCCCTACATCCAACACTTCGGAGGGGACAAAAGAGAGAGCTGTGCTCATCTACACATCATGAAAGGTGAGAATGTCAATGTTGGGGAGTTGATTGCCAATAACATAAAAAAATGTTGAAGAAAACCAGCGATAACACAAGGTTGGCATTACCCAGCATCAAACAGAGGCTGTGTGATGAAGCTAGAGTTGAGAAGATAATTGATGAAGTGATAGTGAAGCAAGACAAATTCATAACTGCTAAGAAGATGGCCAAAATGGTAGCTGTCAACCCACTTCAGAGGGCCAGGGAGCATAGAGCTGCTCATGCTCATATGCCACAAGAAGAAGAAGAAGAAGAAGAGGCAGAGGAGTAACCACAATTCCTAGCACTCCAACCACCACCACCATATCAACAATATCAACAATTTCCTGAAGGATTCAACTGGGAGCAACTACAAGGAGATGTACACTAAATGAAAGGATACCTACACCATCTAAGGGAAGATTTCAATCAATTCAAGGATAGTCAACAACAAAAATGGAACCAAGTAAATGAGAACATACAATAACTTCTAGGAAGCATGGAGCAGCTGAAGGAGCAGCGAGACCAGGTCAACTGGGGGAAGATGCAAGGCAACCGAGGAATGATTCTGGAACACTAATTACATCAAATGGGAAGCCTAGCTGAGTTCAGACACCTTTACGATGCCAGAACTTTAGCAAGAGAAGACTATGATTGCTACGCACAAACAAAGTTGAGCTACTTGTGCAATGCAGTAGCCAACCTGAATCCCAATTACCCTACCTATATGCAAAAACTGGAGGAACTCAGTGCACGGCAGGAAGAAATCGCATACCAGTGATGACAAATCATCTTATGCTAGCTTTTCAAGCATTTTTCACTTCTTTCATTAGGTTTTATGCACTTTCTTGCATTATAACTACGTAATTTGGAGTGGATTTGCATGGTTATGTTGAATCAATCAACCATCCTTTATTTGACACAAACTCATGATGTTTAAGCTAGAATTAGTTGGTTTTTGAATGGTTTATAAACCTTGTGAATTTGGTGATGCTTTGATTGGTTGTTTTGATTACTTGTAGGTGAAGAAAAGAAAGAAACAAGGAAAGCATTGCTCAACCAAGCGTGGCCCATGAAAAGCGTGGCACTCACTCAAGGAACAGGGCCAGAGCTTAATTAGTGAGCGGAGCATTAAATTTATGAACGCTAGCAATTGAAGACCAAAGCAAAGGCAAGGGCACTCTGTTGGTTCATTTCACTGAGCGCCCAAGGTAACCAAAATTTACAAGGCAAAGCTAATAGCACTCAGTTAACTTAGTTAAGTTTTTCGTGGCCTTCCCAAAAGGAAAACAAGGCGCGACAATAGCAAAGGGGGCAGCCAAGGTTCGAACCATGCACACAAGGCATGGAATAAGCACTACTCTTCACAAGGAAATTGCTAGCACAAATGAAGCCAGTGAGGCTCGAAGTGGAGACCATGTACCAAACAAAGGATGCTACATTTGAAGCTTTCACTGAGCGCTACTTGATGGAGCCCTCGTGGACTATGTCGGAAGAGAATTTCTCAATAAAGTTGCGTTGCAAGTATAGCTCTACCAACAACAATCCTCGAGGATCAAATTTAGAAAGGAATTGGTTGTCACAAGTTCAACCCCAATGAAGTAACCGAAGTATTCAAACCTCGGGTCGTCTCACAAGGAATGGGCAAACATGTGCTCAATATTGGTTAGAAATCCGGGGTTGTAAGTCATGAGCAAGGAATTAAACTAGGAATCTTAGCAAACAAGTAATCTTAAAGTGCAAGGAACTAATTCAAATAACAAAGCAAAATGTGAGCAATTCTAAACTAAGAATACAACATTCAATATAATTCTACTATCAACTAAACAATAACTATAACTAAGGCAAAGTAATCAATATTTTTGGGCTTTCAAATAAGAATGATAAAAGCAACTCTTGGCTAGACATGGGGATTGGGGTCACTATCCTTGTCTAATAACCATATCTTGACAATTTTGAGGAACCAAACTCATTAAGTCTACTTTTATACTTGAAGTATGTTAAATGGTTTGGTCAACATCCACCCATAAGGTCTAACCTCACTACTAATTAACCTAGTAGTAGGCTAGTGTCAATGGCTATCAAACTGACCACTAAGGGTTCCCAAATCATTAAATCCATTAGACCCAATGACTCAAGTTTACCCAATTTCCTTGGCCTAAGCCAAGAGTAAAAAGAACTACTCCATAATCAAGGTAAACAATTCATCAAACACATGGTAAGCATCAACAAAAGACATGTTCAAATTGCAATTGGATTGAAATTAACAAATACCCACTAACAAATATCAAGATACAATCACTCAAACAACACAATTAATCATAGAAATCATCAATGTAACATTAACAAATCAAGATTCACAACATTCATGCAATGGGTATTGGTGCACGAAATTGTGATCTCAATGGCACCAACAACTTGGTACGCACAATTGTAATCTCGACTCTTTTTCATAACTTCGCACAACTAACCAGCAAGTGCACTGGGTCGTCCAAGTAATAAACCTTACGTGAGTAAGGGTCGATCCCACGGAGATTGTCGGCTTGAAGCAAGCTATGGTAACCTTGTAAATCTCAGTCAGGCGGATTCAATTGGTTATAGAGTTTTAATAATTAAAATATAAATAAACAGAAAATTAAGATAGAGATACTTATGTAATTCATTGGTGGGAATTTCAGATAAGCGTATGGAGATGCATTGTCCCTTATGAATCTCTGCTTTCCTACTGCCTTCATCCAATCCTTCATAATGCTTTCTATGACAAGCTGTATGCTGGGTGTCACCGTTGTCAATGGCTACTTCCCGTCCTCTCAGTGAAAATGGTCCTCTATGGTTTCTGTACGGCTAATCAACTGTCGGATTTCTCATCTCGGATGAAAAATACCATGCACATATATCGTATGGGGCTAATCAGCTGTTGGTTTTCAATCGTGTAAGAATAGGATTTACTATCCTTTTGTGTCTGTCACCACGCCCTATAGTCGCGAGTTTGAAGCTCATCACAGTCATCCCTTCCCAGATCATACTCGGAATACCATAGACAAGGTTTAGACTTTTCGGATCTCAGGAATGCTGCCAATGGATTCTAGGCTATACCACGAAGATTCTAATCTCAGATTCAGATGCCCCATTGTCGTAGGAGAGTCGATGTGAATCATTGATTAGAAACTCAAGAGATATACATTCAAGCTTGTTTTCAGGTAGAATGGAAGTGGTTGTCAATCACGCGTTCATAAGTGAGAATGGTGATGAGTGTCACATAATCATCACATTCATCATGTTCTTGTGTGCGAATGGATATCTTAGAATAAGAATAAGTATTAATTGAATAGAAAATAGTAGTACTTTGCATTAATACTCGAGGAACAGCAGAGCTCCACACCTTAATCTATGGTGTGCAGAAACTCCACTGTTGAAAATACATAAGTGATAATGGTCTAGGCATGGCCAAATGGCCAGCCCCTATAAAAGTCTAAGATTGCATAAAACTGATCAAAGATGTCTAATACAATAGTAAAAGGTCCTATTTATATCAGACTAGTTACTAGGGTTACATAAATAAGTAAATAATGCAGAAATCCACTTCCGGGCCCACTTGGTGTATGCTTTGGCTGAGCATTGAAGCTTTCATGTGTAGAGGTCTTCTTTGGAGTTAAACGCCAGTTTGTAACATATTTCTGGCATTTGACTCTAGCTTGCAACTTGTTTCTGCCATTTAACACTAGAATAGTGCAGAAAGCTGGCGTTGAACGCCAGTTTGTATCGTCTAAACTCGGGAAAAGTATAGACTATTATATATTTCTGGAAAGCCCTGGATGTCTACTTTCCAACGTAATTGCGAGTGCACCATTTGGACTTCTGTAACTCTCAAAAATTCTATTTCGAGTGCAAGAAGGTCAGAATCCAATAGCATCAGCAGTCCTTTGTCAACCTCTGAATTAGATTTTTGCTCAGGTCTCTCAATTTCAGCTAGAAAATACCTGAAATCACAGAAAAATACACAAACTCATAGTAAAGTCTAGAAATGTGAAATTTGCTTAAAAACTAATAAAAATATATTAAAAACTAACTAAATCATACTAAAAATTGTATGAAAACAATGCCAAAAAGCCACTACAACAAATATGGCCTTTAGCAACGCCAAATTTTGCAACGTCTTAAAACCGTTCTCTTAGATAGGTTTAGACAACGGTTTTTTAAAGTGTTACTGTTGAATTTCATTTTTCATCAATTTCTAGCAACACAGTAAAACCGTTCTGTTTGACTATTTTAAAGAACGGTTTTATAACCGTTACCATGATTTGGCTTTAAACAACGGTTTTTCGATTGTTGTTTAAAGAATTGTACAAAAGAAACGCATTAAAACCGTTGCCGAAATGCTACACTTTAAAACCGTTCCATTAGATTGTCTTTGACAACGGTTTTTACAGTGTTGCTGTTGAAGTTCATTTTTTCATTATGCTATAGTAACAAAATAAAACCGTTCTCTTTGACTATTTTAAAGAACGGTTTTACAACCATTACAACAATTATTTATGAAACAACCATTTTCTAATATTATTTAAATAATTATACAAATTAAACAATACTAATAAAAATAATTGCAGATAATTATATAAATTAAAAATATTTTTCTATAAATATTGAATTTATAAAATATTCAAAATCTATTGTTATAAAAAATAACAAATATTATTTTTAAAAAATAAAATTAAAATAAATTTATTATAAATATTATATATTATTATAAATATATAAAACATATTATATTTTGAACACATAAAGCTAAAATAAATTTATAATAAATATTATATATTTTTATTATAATATATAATAAATATTTAATATAAAGAACTAAAATTAAAATAATAATTTTTCCCTAAGTAATAAACTAATACATACAGCGAATAAAAAACAAGCTAAGCCCTCATCTTCTCTTCGAAAGCAGCAAAGAGCGAAGAACGCTTTTCCTCCTTCCACCGTACCGAACCCTAACCCACCCATCAGAATCAGAGACGCATCGCACCACAGCTCTCCATGAAGGCGTAAATCGCACCATCATCGGAATCACAAGGAAGCCCCAAAGCGCATCTCACAATCGTCGCACCAGCATCGTCGCTGCGCTGTGTTCTTCCTGAATCATCGCTGCGCTGCGTTCTTCCCGAATCGTCGCTGCCTCCTTCTTCCCGGCGTCGCTGAGTCTCTCCTCTCTGTGGCGTCGGTGCTTCTCCCCTCTCCGAGGCTTCACTGCTTCTCCACGGCGTCCTTGATCTCCCCTGTTCTGCTTCTGGTTCGCTGCTTCTACCTTGCTGTTTCTGCTTCAGTGTCTTAGTTGATTGTGGATTGTGCTTTGCTGCTGTTGCTTTGCTGGTGCTGGTTTGCTGCATTGGCTGTTTGTGGGTTGTCATTTGTGGTAAGGGGTCTTCTTCTCTGATTTTCTGTTTTTTAGTTAGGGCTTGATTGGTTGTTTGGTATTTTTGTTGGCTGTGAAAAGTGGTGAAATTTGTGAACATGAGCAAGATGAGGGTTGAATGTTGACTGAGCTTTTGTTCTGGTTTGAATTTGGACTGCGTACTTGTGAAATGAACCTGGGGCTTAGGTTAGTCTGTTATTTAAGGTAGCAAAACTTTTATTATCTGCGAGTAGTGTGTTCAATGGCATTATGGTTCTGTTTCTCTGCTCTCTGAGGTGTTCTATGGTGGATTCCCAATAACTCTTTATTGAGGATTATAGAGTAATTTCTATATCGCTGTTTCTCAATTGTTTATTTTTTATTTTATTTATCTGCTTTGTTTATTTTAGCCTTGTTGTATAATGTTATTATTTGAGTGAGTTGTGGACTGCTTTTCATGTTGGTTGGTTTCATCTAGGATAACAGAGGAATTTCATGCTTATTCCAACTATTCGACTTAGAGATTAGCATAAATTCTGCTCTTCTTCCTACATACCTCAATTAATCAGGATAAATATTTATTATGTTAAATATTTGATGGAAAATGTGATGCTTGTAGATGCTCCCTGATAAACCACTATTTTATGGTTTATCTTGTGCTCAATTAAGTGGTTTTTATCTACTCTTTACCCACTTATTCATACTATTTGCATGGTTTTATATTTCCTTCCTGATTATGTGCTTTGATTGAAAACATGCTTCTTTGGACTTATATTTGCTTATTATTAATCCTCTCTTATCACCATTAGATGCTTTGATATGTGTGTTAAGTGATTTCAGAGATTATAGGGCAAGAATGGCTTGGAGGATGGAAAGGAAGCATGCAAAAGTGGAAGGAATACAAGAAGTTGGAGAAATTGCTAAGCTGTCCAGCTTGACCTCTTCGCGCTCAAACAGCTATAACTTTAGCTACAAAGATCCAAACGACGCGCTTCCAGTGCGTTGGAAAGCTAACGTCCGGGGCTTCGATTTGATATATAATTTGCCATAGTTGCCCCGACGCCAGGCGACGCGAACGCGTGGGTCACGCGGACGCGTGACCTGGCCAACACCTAATCCGCGCGGTCGCATGGACGACGCGGCCGCGTCACTTTTCCGCGACCTGTACAGACCAGAAAGCGCTAGAAGTGATTTCTGGGCTGTTTCTGACCCAGTTTTCGGCCCAGAGAACACAGATTAGAGGCTATAAAGTGGGGGAATGCATCCATTCATAAACATGCTTTCATAATTCACTTCTCATGATTTAGATTAGTTTTGAGAGAGGTTCTCTCCTCTCTCTCTTAGGATTTAGGATTTCTCTTAATTTTAAGAGTGACTCTCAATCCCAGGTTCAATGTTCTTTTACTTTATGTTTATTTCTTATTTTCAGACATTTGAATGCTTGCTTGTATTAGTTATGTTGTCTATTTGGCCTATGCCACTTTCATGATGATTTTCTTATTTAATGATATTTGAGGTATTTTAGTTTATGATTGTCCCTTTTTATTATTCCCAATCTGAGGATATTGTTATTCTAGTAGATTTAGTTTTTCCCTTTTTGGCTTTGGTTAAATAATTGGTAACTCTAGAGTTATTAAATTCATTGTTGATTGAAAATTGGAATTCATCCACTAAACTTACCTTCATAGTTAGAGGTTAACAAAGTGGGAGAAAAATCCAATTCTCGTCACAATTGATAAGGATAACTAGGAAAGGACCTCCAGTTCTTATACCTTGCCAAGGGTTTATTTTACAGCTATTATTATTTTATTTTACTTGTCATATAATATATTCGCACCTTACTTCTAAAACCCCAATTTTACCTTTTTCATAGCCAATAATAAGAACATACCTCCCTGCAATTTCTTGAGAAGACGACCCGAGGTTTAAATACTCGGTTAACAATTTTTAAAGGGGTTTGTTACTTGTGACAACCAAAACGTTTGTACGAAGGGATTTCTGTCGGTTTAGAGACTATATCTACAACGTGACTGTTTTTATGACATTCTTTACTGGCAAAAATCCTAACGTCTCCCCATTCTTGATTCGCAGTTTGATGCCAGGGCATTTTGGTCAGTTTCACTGACCTTTACTGTTTTTAGGTAATTTCATGCATTTTCTTAGGAAATAAGTTAGTTTTGGGCAGATATTCACTCAGACCTTGATTCAAGCATACATTGTGCATTTTACATTGTTTCATGAGGATTTTGCATGATTTTAATGACAAAATTGTATATTGCATTACCCATGACTTGGACTAGAACTTTGATGCACTCTATTGCTTGATTTCAGGACCAAAGGAAGCAAGGAATAGGAGATAACTTGCAAAGTTAAGGAGAAAAGTAATTGCAAAAAACACTCTCAAAAGCCATCAATGCCCACGTTAAAGAGTCACGTTAACTAAGTTAACGTGAACTCTAACGTGGAGAAGAGAAGTTGAGCCAACGTTAGTGACACTCAACATTGTCACTAACGTTGGCAATTGATCACAAATGGCCATGTTAGGAGCCACGTTAACCTAGTTAACGTGGCCTCTAACGTTAAAGGGGGAAGAGAAGCCAACGTTAGTGACACTCAACATTGTCACTAACGTTGGCCTAAGGTGCAAAGAGCCACGCTAACTCCCACGTTAACTTGGTTAACGTGGGAGCTAACGTAAGAGATGGAGAGTTGTCGACAACGTTAGTGACACTCAACATTGTCACTAACGTTGGAGCAACCACACAACCCCCAAGAGCCACGTTAACTTCCACGTTAACTTGGTTAACGTGGAAGCTAACGATGAGGAATGAAGAATGAGCCAACGTTAGTGACACTCAACATTGTCACTAACGTTCGGATGGCTAAGAATGGCCACGTTAGAAGCCACGTTAACCTAGTTAACGTGGACTCTAACGTGAGACCTAGGGGCACACTTGAACGTTTGTGACAATGTTGAGTGTCACTAACGTTCTCGAAGGTTGGCAAAAGCCACGTTAGAAGCCACGTTAACCTAGTTAACGTGAGCTTTAACGTGAAGCAAGGAGGGGCACACTTGAACGTTAGTGACAATGTTGAGTGTCACTAACGTTCTCGAAGGCTAACAAGGCAACGTTAAAAGCCACGTTAACCCAGTTAACGTGGGCTTCAACGTGAGGCAAAGGGGTGCATGGCAACGTTAGTGACAATGTTAAGTGTCACTAACGTTCTCGAACTTGTATTCTCACTAAGTGATAAAAACCCCTAACGTCTTGAGCTAAAGTCTATGCCCACTTCACACTATCTCTTTGCAAGTAAGCCAAGCCCAATTGAAGAAAGGAACTGCTTCAAGTTCAAAGATCCAGAGGCCCAAGACTTGAAGAGCTAACTAGAAGCTGCGAAGAGTAGTATATATAGGAGTAGTTTTGAAAGAGAGAGGAGCTTTTGGAAGGAGCTAGAACAGAGAACTACTCTCTGTATTTACTTTCTTTGTACTTCTAGCATTATGATGTATTCTCCATCTTTGATTTTGATTTCTAGAGCTATGAACAACTAAAACCCTTCATTGGGTTAGGGAGCTCTGCTGTAATTTGATGGATCAATACTAATTTTCTTATTCTTCTTCTATCTTTCCTTTTGATTTTACTTGAAAGCTTTCGATCCTCATCTAATTGGATAGTTATCTTGGAAAAGAAGCTATTCAAACATGGATCTCTTCGGATCCTTGAAAGAGGAATGGAGAGATTAGCTAGAAATGCTTTCTCATGCTGGACCAAATTGAGTGTGGATGGGTATGTGGCTATAACCCTCTAATCATTTGATTTGGGAAGTGCATGTGGTATAATCAGTGACCACACTTCATCTCTTCTCATGAGCAATTGACCAAGGAATTGGCTATTGATCAAGATTTGAGAGATTGAATTGCAAGAAATTGTGATTCAATCACTTAAGATTGCCAAGGAGATCAATGAGTGCATTGATTGAGGAAGAGATGAAAATGAAATTGATCCGAAGAATGCAACATCTCCTAAGCCCAATGAACTCCCCATTTATGATCTTACCCATTCTCTTTATTTTCTGCAATTTACTTTTATGAGCAATTCCCCCATTCCCATTTACAATTCTGCTATTTACTTTCAGTCATGTACTTTCTAGCCATTTTAATTTCTGCAATTATCAACTATATTCATGGATTCGCTCAACTAGATCATTCCTCTAATTAAAGTTGCTTGATCAATCAATCCCTGTGGGATTCGACCTCACTCTATTGTGAGTTTTTACTTGACGACAAATTCGATACACTTGCCGAATGGGAATTTGTTGAGAGACAAATTTTACCCCGATCAAGTTTATGGCGCCGTTGCCGGGGATTGATTGTGCATCGAAAATGATTACATTAGAGGATCACTAGATTGAGCATTTGTATTTTGTTTGATTTAATTTTCTGTTTGGTTAATTTGCTTTCCGTCCTAGTCTAATTCTTCCCCTCCCCTGTTTCTAAGTTTTTTTTTTGCTATTTACAATTCAGTTCACTAACCCACTAACTGTTTGATATATTGCATCACTGACACTAACAAGTTATTCTAACAAGATACTTTCTGCATTGCTCTTCTTGCTTGTACTCTGTTGGTTGTATGACAGGGAGAAGAAGCGGAGCTTCAACTTCCTTTGATTCTGAACCTGAGAGAACCTTCTTAAGATTAAGAAGGGAGGCAAAAGAAAAATGTGTAGTGGGTACTGAAGAAGAGGAGGAACACTGTGAAGAATACTTTGAAACAACCATGGAAGACCATCATGAGGAAGAGGTGCACAACCATGGTGGAGGAGATAGAGCAAATCCTGGTGGGGAAGATAGAAGAGTCTTGGGCTCTTACATTAACCCAAACCCAGGGAACTGCGGAAGTAGCATCCAAAAACCAACCATCCATGCCAACAACTTTGAACTAAAGCCACAGCTCATCACTCTCGTTCAGAACAATTGCTCGTTCGGAGGAGGTGTTCAAGAAGACCCCAACCAACACTTAAACACATTTCTGAGAATATGTGACACAGTGAAGTCCAATGGCGTTCAACCAGACGTCTATAGACTATTGTTGTTCCCATTCTCTCTCAAAGACAAGGCAACCAAGTGGTTGGAGTCTTTTCCAAAGGATAGCTTGACGACTTGGGATGAGGTTATGAACAGATTCTTGGAAAGATTTTACCCTCCTCAACGAGTCAATCGGTTGAGAGCTGAGGTCCAAACTTTCAGGCAACAAGATGGTGAGACTCTATATGAAGCATGGGAGAGGTTTAAAGACCTAACAAGGAGGTGTCCATCTGATATGTTCAATGAATGGGTGCAGCTGCACATTTTTTATGAAGGACTGTCATATGAATCTAAGAAGGTCGTAGACCATTCATCCGGAGGTTCTTTGAACAAGAAGAAGACCATCGAGGAAGCCATAGATGTCATTGAAACTGTAGCTGAGAATGACTACTTCTATGCTTCCGAAAGAGGGAACACTAGAGGGGTAATGGAGCTGAACAATGTAGATGCTCTGCTTGCTCAAAACAAGGTCATCACCAAGCAGCTAGCTGACCTCACCAAGAAGATGGAGAGAAGTCAAGTGGCAGCAATCACCACTTCAACTCAAGAGGAAGCAAGTGAAGATGAGCAAGGCACTCAGGAGCAAGCCAACTACATTGGGAATTCACCTAGATACAACCATGATCCATACTCCAAGACCTACAACCCTGGATGGAGGAATCACCCAAACTTTGGGTGGGGGAATCAACAAGACCAAGGCCAAGATCAGAGACGTCACAACCCCAACAACACAGCTCCCCAACAATTCACACAGAGGACATACCAACAAAACCACAGCAATACATCTCACTCTTCTACCTCTACCCCCAACATGCCATCATTTGATGACAGAATCTCTAAGATTGAAACCTTACTTGAAAGCATATGCAAAGACATTCAAGACAATAAGGTGTTCAAAGAGGAGGTGAGAGCCAGTATGAAGAATCGGGGGGAAGCAATCAAGAAGCTGGAATTCCAAGTGGGATATTTGTCTGAGAAGATGCCCAAACCCACTGATAGCTTCCCAAGTGACACGGAGAAGAATCCGAGAGGGGAAGCAAAGAAGGTAAGATTGGAAGACTGCAATATGGTCACTACAAATGACAAGGAGACTGAAGACAAGCCAAGCAAGCTGTCAGAACAACCTGAAAATACTTTAGTAGAGAAGGAGAAGAAAGACCAACAAGAACCAGAAATCTCACAACAGGAGCTGCTGAGACTATATGCACCATTTCCTCAACTGCTAAAGGGTGCTATGGGAAAGAGAATGTACTCAAGGTTCTTAGAGTCATTTGCATCTTTGAATGTGAACATACCATTCATCAAGGTCATTCAGCAAATGCCACCATTCATCAAGTATATGAAGGAACTACTTCCCAGGAAGAGCTCACTCAAGGGGGGCCAGACCATAGTGATGAACAAGGATTGCAGCACCCTCATTCAAACACAATTGCCTGCAAAAAGAAAAGACCCAGGGAGTTTTCATGTCCCTTGTGCTATAGGGGAAACAAATTTTGATAGAGCACTTTGCGATTTGGGAGCAAGCATCAACTTAATACCCCTATCCCTGGTAAAAAGGCTGCAGATCAATGAGATACTACCTACAGATGTAGTAATAAGGCTGGCTGACAAGACTCAAAAGCAAGCAGTAGGAGTGGTGGAAAATGTGTTGCTCAAAGTTGGAAAATACTTTCTCCCAACAGACTTTGTCATCCTGGACATGGAAGAGAGTCAACTGCACCCAATCATATTGGGGAGACCATTTCTAGCTACTGCTAGAGCATTGATAGATGTGGAGAAAGGAGAGCTAATATTAAGGATCCATGATGAACAACTGAGCTTCAGTATTTTCGAACTCTCACTGGAAAAAGATGAAGAGGACAAAGAAACGAGCAAAGCGCATCACGAGATACTAAAGGAAGAAGCAAGCACTGAAGCACAACCAGCTCATCCTGAGATTCACTGGGTTGATGGACAAGGCCAGCAGCAAGTGCCACAGGTCAAGGAAAAATTGGAGGAGCCTAAGCCACCAGAAGTTTGTGAGGACATTAACAAAAGCTCATCAAAGAAGGTGGCCACCAGGAGTAAGAAAACAGCACCATGAGCAAAGAAGAAGGTACCAAGGGGGTGGCGGAACAAGAAGATTCCTACGGAAGATTTCTCTCCAGGGGATAAAGTAATCTTAGCCTACTTCACAGATATCCCCCCTAATCTCCCCACTGTACCATCTCAGCTACCTAAGGTTTTCACCATCAACAGAGTTCTCTCCTTGGAGCATGTAGAGATCATTGATACAACCAACGGATACAAGTCCACTGCCAGTGGAGAAGACTTCAAGCATTACCAACCACCATAATAAGGGGGTAACGTCAAGCTAGTGACGCTAAAGAAGCGCTTCATGGGAGGCAACCCATGTTTACATGCTTTCAGAAGTAGTGAATAAATCAATATTCATGAATTCCAACAAAAAAATTGACAAACACGTGTGAAATTTTTATATGCAGAATATAGTAAAGAACAGGTTTGGTGTTCAAAGCATTATGCTTAAAGCTTTGAACACAACTTTTCATCACAGTGTTCCAAACTAAGTTTGGTGTCACCCTATGGTGCCACCAATTTGCATATGAAGATACACGGTTAGTCAGTTAGTGGAATTCAGGAATAAACAAATTCTTTTATTATTCAAGCTGTAGATGTTAAAGCATTTTTGTTTCTTTTATAAAAGTAGTTCTTACTCTTCTCATTTTATCTTTATAGGGAAGAAACAGGAGCATTGATGAGGATTGATTAGACAATTTAATGGGGGAGGCTCGGCCACTTCGTTAAGAGAACTTTACACTTGTCCCAACAAGGAAGGCATGGGAAATGTTGCCATGCAACATTGAAAGAAGAAGAATCTTGAAGACCGAACCAACATTCCCCATCAAGTGATGATCCTTGTCCTCTCTTCGTATACAACCCCATCCGTCCATCAAGGAAACATTCGTGCAATCCACACCCTTCATGCACTCATGATTTCTCTTATATAAGTGAACCTTAGTGCATGCTCACTCCGTACATTCAAACCCCTACTCTCTACACTTCTGTTGGCACACTAAACCCTTCATCATGCATTATTTTAACCAACCCACTCTTTATCTATCCGAAGCCTCAACCCACCTCAAAACAACAACTCAAGTCATGGCATCATCAAGCTCAAAAAGACAAAAGAGAAAGGAACCCATGGAGAGTGTTCCCTTTGACGAGAAGAGATTCAAAACTGTCTTTCATGAACGAGAATTCGAGCGGATAAGGGCCAGAAAGATATTGCCAGAGTTAATCTTCCAAATCAATGCCAATGAATCACCACAAATTTTGAGGAAAATCGAACAGAGAGGGTGGCAATTGCTCACCAGTCCAGAGGGTAAGATCAATGGCAACTTCATCAAAGAGTTTTATGCAAATGTAGTTAGAGAAGAGAAGACCAAAGCCCCAACTTACAAAAGCTATGTGAGAGGAAGGGAGGTCGACTTCAGCCCGAATGCCATAATAAAAGCTCTTCAATTGAAATTCCCTCATTTTGACGAGGAGAGTTATCAGTCAAGGATAAGTAGAAGCCCTGATAAGGATGAGCTCTCAGAGATAGCGTCAGATATCTGTGTGATAGCAGCTGATTGGGAGAGGTACTCAGATGGAAGACCAAAATTCATAAAAAGGGGAGACCTTTATCCTGAGGCCAAGGGGTGGTTCGAGCTTGTAAGAAGGTCCATCCTACCGGCTGCTAATAATTCAGAAGTTAACATCAACCGAGCCACTATGGTGCAATGCTTAGTACTAGGTGGGGAAATCAATGTGCATGAGCTTATTGCCGAAGGGATTCAAGAGTCGGCTGAGAAAGTGGATTCGGGTGCCAGGCTTTGGTATCCCAGCACAATTCTCCGCTTGTGCAACAAGGCTAAGGTAGTATTTGAGGACAACAGTCCAGACTGGGTAAACCCAGGGAAGCCGGTCACACGTGAGCGTATGGTCCACACCTCACATGCTCAACAACTAAGAAGGCCACATATAGGAAGGCACAGAGCCCAGGAGGAAGTTCATCAAGAGGTGTATCATCAGGAAGATTACCAACAAGAAGAGTAACACAACCCAGCCAACCTCAATATGAGTCATATCTTACATGCCATTGAGGATTTGGAGATGAAACATATGGAGGGGCAAGAGCAAATACTTGCCATGCAGTCCAAATGGATGAAGCAACAAGAAGAGTGGCAGAAACAACACATGGAGCAGCAACAGGAGCAATATTCACAACTCACTCAAGCCCTACACCAAGTAACATAGAGCAAGAGCGTCAAGACAAACGCCTTCAAGAGCTCAACCAGCGGCAATTAGCTCAGATGAAATCATTTAATGAGTTTAGCGTGCTGAATGAAGGAAGGCAGTTGCATAGAAAGGAATTCAGTGTAAACACTCAAGCCAGATTGAGCTATATGTTTGATAATATGCACCACCTACATTATGCCATCCCCATATATGAGGAGGTCCAAAAAGGGTTTGTTGAACGAGAAGAAGGGAAGGTGAAACAGCAGAAGGAAAATCTGAAGAAAAAAATGGAAGATGCTGGCTTCTGGAAGAAACTACTTGGAAAAAGCAAAGGGAGTGGGAGCACAAGCACTCAAGAAAAGCATCAAGAGGACAAGCATGGAGGGGAGCATGAGCAACCACATGAGTAAAAGGTGGCGGAGCTCCTTTCTTGTTTAGTTTATATTATCAATAAGGAGGATCTTGTATGAAATAGGACATGCCTCCATATTAGCTAGACAACTTTCAATTATGCATTCTAAATTTTATGATTAAGAAGTCAATGCTTGCTAGCCTTTATGTTACTGCATTCGGATCTTTACTTATTGTATGTTTGTCCTTAGAATCAAATGAAGAGAGAATGTTTATGTTTTGAAAGACCAGAGTAGAGTTCATAATGTGAAAGTGCATTCATGAATCTTTGGGGTAGTCATAAGTTAGCTAAGTTGGTTCAACCACAAGGTTAGGATGACAACTATCTATCCTGAATGCTTTACTTTTGATATACCCATGAGACTAAGATAACAACAAGATCCTAATAAGAGAAAAGGGAAAGAACAAGGGAAGTGAAAAACAAAAGAAAAAGAGTAAGCAATAAGGCTAGGCACCAATGGTTTACCCTAAGACATGTGTCTGTGGTGCTCCTGTGTGAGGGATCTACTTGGATGAATAAGCTCTTTGGGGTGCTTCATCACCTGGTAACTTGGGTTAACTAACCCGGGATTATCAGCTGAAAATCCAGTATCAAGAGTAACCCTCACCAAAGAGCATTTAGTAACCCAAAGAGGTGCTGGACACCAAGGTCTGAAGGAAAGAAAATAAATAAACTATATGCCTGTGGTGTGTATGTATGGGGGAGAGACTTGAGTAAGTAAGTCCTTAGGGGTGCTTCAACACCTAGCACCTTGAACCAACTGGTTCGGGAGTGTTGGCTGAAAGCTTATCCTAAAGAGTTGCCCCCTTACAAAACACTTAGCCTAAATAACACAAACAGCCCTTGAAATAACAATTAAAGGATCAATAAATAAAGGTCTCATGGGATATAACAAAGTGAGTATTTTAGGAGGTGATAAAGGTCTGAAAGCCAGTAGTGGAATGAACCTAAGTTGCTATGCATGAAACCACCATAAAATCAGTAATATGACTTCCACAAGAATGACTCATTTCTCTGGAGATTCCATTCATCATTCTCTTGTTCCAGTACTTGCTTAGGGACAAGCAAGCTTTAAGTTTGGTGTTGTGATGCCAGGGCATTTTGGTCAGTTTCACTGACATTTTCTTTGCTGTTTTTAGGTAATTTCATGCATTGTCTTAGGAAATAAGTTAGTTTTGGGCAGATATTCACTCAGACCTTGATTCAAGCATACATTGTGCATTTTACATTGTTTTATGAGGATTTTGCATGATTTTAATGACAAAATTGTATATTGCATTACCCATGACTTGGACTAGAACTTTGATGCACTCTATTGCTTGATTTCAGGACCAAAGGAAGCAAGGAATGGGAGATAACTTGCAAAGTTAAGGAGAAAAGTAATTGCCAAAAACACTCTCAAAAGCCATCAATGCCCACGTTAAAGAGTCACGTTAACTAAGTTAACGTGAACTCTAACGTGGAGAAGAGAAGTTGAGCCAACGTTAGTGACACTCAACATTATCACTAACGTTGGTAATTGATCACAAATGGCCACGTTAGGAGCCACGTTAACCTAGTTAACGCGGCCTCTAACGTTAAAGGGGGAAGAGAAGCCAACGTTAGTGACACTCAACATTGTCACTAACGTTGGCCTAAGGTGCAAAAAGCCACGTTAACTCCCACGTTAACTTGGTTAACGTGGGAGCTAACGTAAGAGATGGAGAGTTGTCGACAACGTTAGTGACACTCAACATTGTCACTAACGTTGGAGCAACCACACAACCCCCAAGAGCCACGTTAACTTCCATGTTAACTTGGTTAACGTGGAAGCTAACGATGAGGAATGAAGAATGAGCCAACGTTAGTGACACTCAACATTGTCACTAACGTTGGGATGGTTAAGAATGGCCACGTTAGAGTCCACGTTAACCTCAACATTGTCACTAACATTGGGATGGCTAAGAATGGCCACGTTAGAAGCCACGTTAACCTAGTTAACGTGGACTCTAACGTGAGACCTAGGGGCACACTTGAACGTTAGTGACAATGTTGAGTGTCACTAACGTTCTCGAAGGTTGGCAAAAGCCACGTTAGAAGCCACGTTAACCTAGTTAACGTGAGCTTTAACGTGAAGCAAGGAGGGGCACACTTGAACGTTAGTGACAATGTTGAGTGTCACTAACGTTCTCGAAGGCTAACAAGGCAACGTTAAAAGCCACGTTAACCCAGTTAACGTGGGCTTCAACGTGAGGCAAAGGGGTGCATGGCAACGTTAGTGACAATGTTAAGTGTCACTAACGTTCTCGAACTTGTATTCTCACTAAGTGATAAAAACCCCTAACGTCTTGAGCTAAAGTCTATGCCCACTTCACACTATCTCTCTGCAAGTAAGCCAAGCCCAATTGAAGAAAGGAACGGCTTCAAGTTCAAAGATCCAGAGGCCCAAGACTTGAAGAGCTAACTAGAAGCTGCGAAGAGTAGTATATATAGGAGTAGTTTTGAAAGAGAGAGGAGCTTTTGGAAGGAGCTAGAACAGAAAAATACTCTCTGTATTTACTTTCTTTGTACTTCTAGCTTTATGATTATTCTCCATCTTTGATTTTGATTTCTAGAGCTATGAACAACTAAAACCCTTCATTGGGTTAGGGAGCTCTGTTGTAATTTGATGGATCAATACTAATTTTCTTATTCTTCTTCTATCTTTCCTTTTGATTTTACTTGAAAGCTTTCGATCCTCATCCAATTGGATAGTTATCTTGGAAAAGAAGCTATTCAAACATGGATCTCTTCGGATCCTTGAAAGAGGAATGGAGAGATTAGCTAGAAATGCTTTCTCTTGCTGGACCAAATTGAGTGTGGATGGGTATGTGGCTATAACCCTCTAATCATTTGATTTGGGAAGTGCATGTGGTATAATCAGTGACCACACTTCATCTCTTCTCATGAGCAATTGACCAAGGAATTGGCTATTGATAAAGATTTGAGAGATTGAATTGCAAGAAATTGTGATTCAATCACTTAAGATTGCCAAGGAGATCAATAAGTGCATTGATTGAGGAAGAGATGAAAATGAAATTGATCCGGAGAATGCAACATCTCCTAAGCCCAATGAACTCCCCATTTCTGATCTTACCCATTCTCTTTATTTTCTGCAATTTACTTTTATGAGCAATTCCCCCATTCCCATTTACAATTCTGCTATTTACTTTCAGTCATGTACTTTCTAGCCATTTTAATTTCTGCAATTATCAACTCTATTCATGGATTCGCTCAACTAGATCATTCCTCTAATTAAAGTTGCTTGATCAATCAATCTCTGTGGGATTCGACCTCACTCTATTGTGAGTTTTTACTTGACGACAAATTCGGTACACTTGCCGAATGGGAATTTGTTGAGAGACAAATTTTACCCCGATCACAGTTACAATGACCAAATACCAATCGATGACCCCTTTGAATATATGTATATAATACTGGTTTTAATGGCAATCTGGCTTGCTGCTTCTCCGATTTCTGCTCTTCTTTTCTTAAGCATATCAATGGATAAATCAATTTTATAAGCCTGAATCTTATTGCAAGCTAAGCTTTAGCAAAAAACCAAAAACAACATCATTTCATTTGAGCTATTTCATTTTTCTTTAAATTGTTGTTAACAAATAATGAAGTTCCAACCCTTTTATATACTTTTCTTAATAATTAATTATGGTGCCTGATGCATGTCTTGTGAAGGGAACCCCCACACCAATATCAGCCTTTCATTTTCAACAAGTGTCACTTATGACTCATCACACATTAGGAACCCCACCTTCCTCTCTTTCTTTTCTAAAATCTTCTTATCAACCACAATTGAAATTATGATGTGTTAGTTTGTGAACTAATATTTAAAGAGTAATGATAATATTATTCTGCTCTTGATAATTCTATTGTTTGATTTTTTAGTTATATATCACTTTTAAAATTAAGATTTCTAAAAACTGGTTTTAAAAGTGAATTTTTTGTTAAAAAATCTGGTTATAAATTACTTATATTTTTATTCTTTGTTGCTGTTTTAGTTTGTCTCTTTAAAACCAGAAAAAGAGAATCAAATAGCGGATCTCTCTGTAGCTGCGACTACCTTAGACATTGAGCTACACTACAGGTAAATCACTTAATATATTATTTTTTTAATTTTGTTTAAACATTTAATTGTTAAGAATATTTACTGATTAATTGTTTGCTTAAGCTTCTTTGCATAGTTTGTTAGATACAAATTGTTAGTCTCTTGATTGGTTGAGATGTTCTCTTTCGAACATGTGTGGTTGACTTCTAGAAATTTTTTAGAGGCAATAAGCTCTTGATTAGAAAAAATCACTTATAGTTAGTCTAAAACATATGCTCGTGTTCTTTTATTTTAGTTGACAAAGTAATGGAGAAAGGGTGGACTAGTTTACCAAGACATACTGAGGGTTACCAACATGGTGTTAATTCATTCTTGGATTTTGCCTTTTCTAAAGGTAGACCACAAGGACAAGAAATTCTTTGTCCTTGTTCTATATGTAATAACTTTAGTTGGGGGCGAAGGGATGAAGTTTATGATCATTTAATAAGTAAGGGATTTCAAAATGGTTACACTGTGTGGGTTCATCACGGCGAAAGGATAAGTCACATGGATAGTAAATCCGATGAGAGTGAAGTCCATGAAGGATTTGTCAACGACATTGATGGGCTGCTAAACGAGACATTTTGGCATGTGCTTGAAGGAGATAAAGATGCTGATGGGCCAAACGAAGATGCAAAAAAGTTTTATAACTTGCTTGAAGAAGGAAAACAAGAGTTATATCCTGGCTGTAAAAAATTTTCGAAATTATCATTCGTTATCCGTTTGTATTTGTTGAAGACTCTTAATGGTTGGAGCAACGCATCCTTTACTGCTCTACTTGAATTACTGAAAGAAGCGATTCCTCATTTGAATATTCATGATTCTTTCAATAAAATCAAGGTCATGGTAAAAGATTTAGGACTTGGTTATAATAAAATTCATGCTTGTCCCAACGATTATGTTCTGTTCCGGGATACATATGAAGATGATGAATTTTGTCCAATTTGTGGAGCTTCCAGGTACATAGAAAATGTTGAGGTAGATATAAAAGTTGATAAGTTGAAGAAAAAACCTGTGTCTGCGAAGGTTTTGAGGCATTTTCCCTTGATTCCAAGGCTTAAGAAGCTGTTCCTGTGTTCCAAAACAGCTGAATCATTAAGGTGGCACGATGAACATCGTTCAAAGGATGGAAAGTTAAGACACCCAGCTGATGGCCAATCATGGAAAGACTTTGACAGGCTTCATCCCGATTTTGATAAAGAATCTCATAACATAAGATTAGGGCTAGCTAGCGATGAATTTAATCCATTTAGAACCATGAGCATCTCCCATAGTACATGGCCGGTAGTTTTGGTCGCATACAATCTTCCTCCATGGTGTTGCATGAAACCAGAATATGTCATGATGTCCTTGCTCATCCCTGGTCCGTGTTCGCCTGGAAAAAGCATTGATGTGTATCTTCAGCCATTAATTGAAGAGTTTAAGGTTTTATGGGAAGTTGGAATGGAAACATATGATGCTTCAAAGAATCAAACTTTTCAACTACATGCGGCACTTTTATGGACCATAAGTGACTTTCCAGCTTATGCTATGTTATCCGGTTGGAGCACAAAGGGAAAGCTAGCATGTCCTTGCTGTAATTATGACACCTCCTCTTGTTATTTAAAACATAGCCGGAAGATGTGCTACATGGATCACCGTAAATTTTTTGCTATGGATCATCCATATAGGATGGACAAAAGATCTTTCAATGGCGATGTTGAATTGAGGTCAACACCAGCTTTATTAGATGGGGAACAATTTTTTGAAGATTTGAAAGATTTTGAAAATGTATTTGGAAAGAAGCAAAAAGATAAAATTGATGGTCCATGGAAGAAAAGGTCCATTTTCTTTGAGTTGCCATATTGGAAGCAAAACACATTGCGCCATTGTCTTGATGTTATGCACATCGAGAAAAACGTATGTGATAACATAATTGGAACTTTATTAGACATTCCAGGAAAGTCCAAAGATCATGCAAATGCTCGTTACGATCTCAAAGATATGGGCATAAGAAAAAAACTTCAACTAAAGGAGATAGATGGTGGCAAGAAAGCCAAAATTGCTAAGGCTTGTTTTAACCTTACTAATCAAGAAAAAACCATTTTTTTGTGATATTTTGAAGTCAGTAAAATTGCCGTCTGGTAGTGCCTCAAATATTTCTCGGTGTGTTCATGTTGCTGAAAAAAAGATATCAGGCTACAAAAGTCATGATGCTCATTTTATGTTGCATTATTTATTGCAAGTAGCTATAAAATGCACAATGCAGAATCAAGTAGCTGGCCCTTTAATTTATCTAGGTTCATTCTTTCGTTCCTTGTGCCAAAAAGTTGTTGAAAATGATACAATAGATCATTTGGAAGTAGATATTAGAGAGATTTTGTGCCAATTGGAAAGAATATTTCCTCCTAGTTTCTTTGATATAATGGTCCATTTGCCTATTCATCTGGTAAATGAGTTGAGGTTGGGTGGCCCAGTTCAATTTAGGTGGATGTACCCCATCGAGAGATATCTGTGTAGGTTAAAGTCCTACGTTCGCAATAAGAGCCGCCCCGAAGGTTCAATTGCTGAAGGATATTTAGCTGAGGAATGCTTGACATTTTGCTCAAGGTATTTAAGTCCTGATGTGGATACAAGGCTGAGTAGGAGGACACAAAATTATGATAATTGCAGTGAAGCTGACGTATGTCATGATAGCTATTTTGCATGCTTGGGGCGACCAATTGGTGGAAAGAGGAAAGGGCAACCTTTTTCTCTAGATACCAACTCAAAAATACAAGCTCATCGGTACATCTTATTCAATTGTGATAAAGTTAAAGACTACATTAGGTATTTTTCTTATATATTTTCCAGTTACGAATTCTCTATTAGCAAATTTAACTTACTCACTCTTTGCTTACTTTAGAGAGTATGAGGAACATGTCAACAATCAAACTAAAGGTAGAAAATGGAAGAAGGCAAAAACTCTAAGCCATGATTTTAGTGAATGGTTCAAAGAGTGTGCTTCTCATGAAGGTGTTCCGAAACAACTTAAAGATTTGTCTAGAGGCCCAAACACAGTTGCAAAACGATTTTCTAGTTATGTAATCAATGGCTACAAATTTCAAACTAGAGAACATGATGCAAGCCACACAACTCAAAATAGTGGTGTGACTTTGGTGTGCAAAACACCAAGCTTTGCTAGTGCCAAGGACAACAACCCAATGGCAAAAGCTGTAACATATTTTGGTGCAATAAAAGACATAATTGAGTTAGACTATTATGCATGTTTCAAATTTGTTCTTTTCAATTGTGATTGGTTTGAAGTTGAGGAAGAGAATTTTGGTCTAACTTCAGTTCACTTTAATAAAAGATGTTCTCGGGATGATCCTTTTGTATTAGCTTCACAAGTCCACCAATGTTTTTATATTCAAGACCCTTTTAACAAAGACAAGCATTATGTCATGGACACAGTGCCAAGGGATTTATTCAATGTGTGTGATGGGTATGATGTTGAAGCTGAAGAGTTTAATCAGAAGGACCCCTTTGATCAAGTGAATAATTTGTTTGTGCCAAAGGATAATTGTGAAGTTCAATGGACTAGAGAAGACATGCCAAATACAATCATTGAGAAACCTTCACTTGTTCTACAACAAGCTGAATATGATGATGATTCTGATCATTAAAGAGATTTCTCTTCTCAACATAGAATAATTTTTTTTACTTTTATTTTTGGTGTAATTGTTTATGAACAGGTGCATTTCTTATAGATTCTTGGTTCTTTTAATATGTGATTTGGTTTTTTAATATTATGTTAATAGATTTTTTACGATGTATACTAATCTCATTATTTTATTTCCTTTTTCAGAAAATGTTCAAAAACTTCATTGAAAATGAGATTGATTCAAAGTCAAGTGCTGAATTGCGTGCAAAGTTCTTCAAGAATATAGAAGTTAAGCGAGAAAATATGTCTTCTAGTCAGCAGCAACATCAACCACCACCACCACTAAAGAGGATAAAAACCCTTACTAATAGGGAAAGGGAGCAGAAGTTAAGAAAAACTGGTGTCCAACCAAATGATAAGCAGAATTTTGTAGAAAAGCCAAAAATTGCAAAAGAAAAAGGGCAGAATTTGAAGAAAAGTAAAGTACAGATGGAAGCAAGTATGACTCACTCACAAGGATCAACATGTAGACAAGAAAAAGAACTTCCTTCTAAATCTACCGTTGTGGCTCACAAGATTACTAACGAAGTAGATTCTAGAATGACTCAAGATTTGAAGAGAAAAGAGACCACAAATAAAGATGATATTGAAGAGTGTGGCAGCTTGCAAGAAAGGCCAACTAAGAAGGGAAAAACACGTCAATTTACTTCAATGCCGATTGATACTTTTCTTCAACTTAACAATGAACCTGATGGTGAAGAGCAATTGGATGAGAATGAAGGGGATATTATAGAGGAGCAGGACAAGGATTATATTAATCCAACTGAGGCTGAGAACATAGACAATACTTTGAAAGGTAAACTTTTTGCATGTTTTCAATTTTTTTTCCTGTTTACTTTTTCTTAGTTTAATTAGTTTGTTCAGTTTTTGTTAAATTAGTCAGTTTAGTTATGCATGCTTAGTGGATTATAGGTGGTTAGGAAGTTTTATCTGAATTGTAGTGGATTTAGGTTGAACTTTTTGGTTGCTACTGATGCCTTTTATGAATGGTTTTATGAGCTGCTTTATCCTTGTTAATGGCTGATTTCATGCCTTATTTTGATTGAGCAATGATGCTGATGGCCTTATTCTGAGCCGGTTTATTAGTGCTGATTTGGTTTTAGTGAGTTCATATGGGTTGATCCCAGCTGTTTAGTGCTACTTTATCCTTGTTAATGGCTGATTTCATGCCTTGTTTTTATTGAGCAATGATGATGATGATGGCCTTATTCTGAGCTATTTTATTAGTGCTAATTTGGTTTTAGTGAGTTCATATGGGTTGATTTTACTGTTTAGTACTGCTTTATCCTTGTTAATGGCTTATTTCATGCCTTGTTTTGATTGAGCAATGATGATGATGATGACCTTATTCTGAGCTATTTTATAAGTGCTAATTTGGTTTTAGTGAGTTCATATGGGTTGATTTTACTGTTTTGTGCTGCTTTATTCTTGTTAATGGCTGATTTCATGCCTTGTTTTGATTGAGCAATGATGATGATGATGGCCTTATTCTGAGCTATTTTATAAGTGCTGAATTGGTTTTAGTGAGTTCATATGGGTTGATCGCAGCTGTTTAGTGCTGCTTTATCCTTGTTAATGGCTGATTTCATGCCTTTTTTTGATTGAGCAATGATGATGATGATGGCCTTATTCTGAGCTATTTTATAAGTGCTGAATTGGTTTTAGTGAGTTCATATGGGTTGATCCCAGCTGTTTAGTGCTGCTTTATCCTTGTTAATGGCTGATTTCATGCCTTGTTTTTATTGAGCAATGATAATGATGATGGCCTTATTCTGAGCTATTTTATTAGTGCTAATTTGGTTTTAGTGAGTTCATATGGGTTGATTTTACTGTTTAGTGCTGCTTTATCCTTGTTAATGGCTGATTTCATGCCTTATTTTGATTGAGCAATGATGCTGATGGCCTTATTCTGAGCCGGTTTATTAGTGCTGATTTGGTTTTAGTGAGTTCATATGGGTTGATACCAGCTGTTTAGTGCTGCTTTATCCTTGTTAATGGCTGATTTCATGCCTTGTTTTTATTGAGCAATGATGATGATGATGGCCTTATTCTGAGCTATTTTATAAGTGCTGATTTGGTTTTAGTGAGTTCATATGGGTTGATTTTGCTGTTTAGTGCTGCTTTATCCTTGTTAATGGCTGATTTCATGCCTTGTTTTGATTGAGCAATGATGATGATGATGGCCTTATTCTGAGCTATTTTATAAGTGCTGAATTGGTTTTAGTGAGTTCATATGGGTTGATCCCAACTGTTTAGTGCTGCTTTATCCTTGTTAATGGCTGATTTCATGCCTTGTTTTTATTGAGCAATGATGATGATGATGGCCTTATTCTGAGCTATTTTATAAGTGCTGATTTGGTTTTAGTGAGTTCATATGGGTTGATCCCAGCTATTTAGTGCTGCTTTATCCTTGTTAATGGCTGATTTCATGCCTTGTTTTGATTGAGCAATGATGCTGATGGCCTTATTCTGAGCTCTTTGTATAGAGACAACAGTGAAGAAAACACGAGGTCCTACACAATGCTTGAAGATTCATGCAAGACAGATGGAAGATAGAGAAGAAATTACTCTAGATAATGAAGGAGAGGCAATTGGTCCTACTGATGAAGCTGTAAATAACTTGAGCAAATTTTTGGGCACAGTGGTAAGGAATTCAGATTTTTGTCCATTAATTTACACAAATTGGAAGGGGATTAAAGATAAAGAAGCCATTTGGGAATATGTTCAAGTGAGAATATTATTATTGTTTCTTTTAGAAACTTTTTGGAAATGTACACATGTATTTTATTCTTACTAGCAAATAATTTTTGTGTTTTATAGGCTAAGTTCATTATTGCAACTGAAGGAAAGAGGATAGTCCTTGCTTGTATCAATGACAACTGGAGACGGTATAAGACCACAATCAAGCAAAATTATTTTCTGCCATACAAATGTGTTAATGAAATGCTGAAAAATCGTCCTAAAAGCATACCTGAGAGTCATTTTCGCAAGTTAATTGCTTATTGGAGAACTGAGAAAGTTAAGGTAAGACATGTGCAACTTATTGTAGTCTGTTTATGCAATTATGAGTTATATAAATTTATGAGTGAAATATGATAATTTTTTGATAATACTTGTCTCTTGCTATGTAGAAAATGTCTGCGCAGAATAAGAAAAATAGGGCACAACAGAAATTTAGCCATCGAAAGGGACCAATAAATTTTGCAAGAATACGTGCAAGATTGGTACAAATTTTTATTCTTTGTGCATTTGTATGTGTATGTGGGGTGCAAGAATACGTGCATTTTTAACTCTATATAAATGCTTGTTGAACTGGACTTATAGGCTGCTTCTAAGGAAAATAATGAACCACCTACTCAAGCAGAAATGTTTGTTGAGACTCGCCAAAGCACAAAGGGAAAATCATTGGATGAAGACACTTTGGATGTTATTGTAAGTATTGGGAGTTAATTTGATTAAAATAGGTTATGGATTTCTTGTGTCTTGGTAATTTGTCCATCATTTGTGGTTGTCTTTATGCTTGCAGTTGAGTTAAACAATGCTGATACTATTCTTAATTGCTATTATTTGATTTGATATTGTCAAATGATATATGTTTTGAGTCCAAGTGTGTAGTTACTCTTTTTTGTTATTATTATTTTTCTTCACATTAATATAGGCACATCTGCAAGCTGAGAATAAAAAGTCTAAAGAATCAGCAATTAGAGCTTTTCAATCCATATTTGGCAAAGAGAAGGCAGGGAGAGTGCGATGTCACGGAAGAGTTACCACACCAACTTTGTTGAAGAAAAATGAAGAAATTGCCACCCTTAAGCAGCAACATGCAGTTGAGAAAGCATCATTAGAGGGTAAAGTTGATGTGATGCAAAAAGAAGTAGATGAACTAAAATCGCTTGTTAAGATGATGTTGCAACAAAAAAGTTCAGGAGTGGACCTTGAGATGTTAGCTGCTCAACTAGGAAGCACTTTAGGCAATCCGAACAATGATGCGCATGAGGAGGTATTATTTATTGTTAAAGTTTCTATATTGTTATGATATATATGTTTCTCCTCTCTCTCTCAAACATTTTTAGTAGACATTATTAGTATTAAAGATGTGTAGTTTTATATTTGATTTTTTTTCTTTTTTTACAGGAAAACTATGTTGAAGGGGAAATCGAACTTGGTTAAGGTCAAATTTTTAAGAGCAAGTGTTACAGAGTAAAAGTCATGAACTTGAGGATCGGACATGATGATAAATCTATTTGCTACTTAGCTATTTTAACTCTTCTTTGTTATATTTTTTGCAACATTAGATGATATAGTTGAGGTTGTCATGATAGTATTGTGGTATCTTGAATGTGATTGTGGATCTTACAACAATCTTTGTAAGTCAAATTTGATGAAAAATGTTCAATTATTTTTCTTTTGTGACTTTATTCAAATAGTTTAGGTTATTTATTGACTATAAATAATTAAAAAAAATGAAATTAATTTCATTCACGAAAAAACTACTATTGTAAATAAAGAATTATATATTACAAAAAACCGTTGTCAAAAGTTAAAAAGGACAACGGTGTTAAAACCGTTGCCAAAAAATAACAACAACGGTAACGCTTTAAAACCGTTTGTCTTAGATTACTATAAAATGGCAATATTTTAAAACTGTTGCCAAAAAAACTAATGGTAACGCTTTTAAACCATTGTCTTAGATGACTATATAATGGCAATGGTTTCAAAACCGTTGCCATAAAATCAATGGTAACGGTTTTAAACCGTTGTCTTAGACAACTATAAATTGGCAACAGTACAAAAACCGTTACCAAAAAACGACACCAACGGTAATGCTTTAAAACCGTTGCTGTTGTGGATAACAAAACTACAACAGTTTAAAACCGTTGCCAATCCAGGTACGATTTTAAACCGTTGTATCAAGAAAGAGAACGGTCTAAAACCGTTGCTTTCCGAGTAACGGTTTGAAACCGTTGTTTAAAATTTGTGTTCAAAACCGTTGCCTATACCAGTAACTTTGGCAACGGTTTTTTGGTTATCATTTCCTTAGGTCAAAAACTGTTGCATTTAAGCATTGGCAACGGCCGCATATACCACAGGTCAAAAACCGTTGCCAAAGCGTTGCCTAAAGTTTAGGGAACGGTTTTTTAGTCTACGGCAACAGTTTTTGACCGTTGCGAAAAGCCTTATTTGTTGTAGTGAGCGTATAAATTATCCGCTCATCACGACGCCAAACTTAAATTGTTGCTTGTCCCCAAGCAACTGAAAACAAAATAGGATATAAAGAAGAGAATATACAATGAATCTCACAATATCAATAAAACTTAGTCCCAATTAGATGAGCGGGGCTAGTAGCTTTTTGCCTCTGAACAGTTTTGGCATCTCACTTTATCCTTTGAAATTCAGTGATTGGTGTCTATAGGAACTCAGAATTTCAGATAGTGTTATTGATTCTCCTAGTTTCGTATGTTGATTCTTGAACACAGCTACTTTATGAGTCTTGGCCGTGGCCCTAAGCACTTTGTTTTTCCAGTATTACCACCGGATACATAAATTTCACAGACACATAACTGGGTGAACCTTTTCAAATTGTGACTCAGCTTTACTAAAGTCCCCAGTTAGAGGTGTACAGAGTTCTTAAGCACACACTTTTGGCTTTGGATCACGACTTTAACCACTCAGTCTCAAGCTTTTCACTTGGACCTTCATGACACAAGCACATGGTTAGGGATAGCTTGATTTAGCCGCTTAGGCCTGAATTTTATTTCCTTGTGCCCTCCTATCCATTAATGCTTAAAGCCTTAGATCCTCTTTACCCTTGCCTTTTGGTTTTAAGGGCTATTGGCTTTTTCTGCTTACTTTTTCTTTTTCTTTCTTTCTCTTTTTTTTCACTGCTTTTTCTTGCTTCAAGAATCAATTTCATGATTTTTCAGATCATCAATAACATTTCTCTTTGTTCATCATTCTTTCAAGAGCCAACAATTTTAACATTCATAAACAACAAGATAAAAAATATGTACTGTTCAAACCTTCATTCAAAAAACAAAAAGTATTGCCACCATATCAAAATAATTAAACTAATTTCAAGATAAAATTTGAAATCTATGTACTTCTTGTTCTTTTGTAATTAAGCACATTTTTCATTTAAGAGAGGTGAAGGATTCATGGAATTATTCATAGCTTTAAGACATAGACACTTGACACTAATGATCATGTAATAAAGACACAAAACATAGCCACACATAAAGCTCAAAAATCGAAAATAGAAAAATAAATAGACAAGTAAATTAAGGAATGAGTCCACCTTAGTGAGGGTGGCGTCTTCCTCTTGAAGAACCAATGGTGCTCTTGAGCTCCTCTATGTCTCTTCCTTGCCTATGTTGCTCCTCCCTCATAGCTCTTTGATCATCTATAATCTCATGGAGAATGATGGAGTGCTCTTGGTGCTCCACCCTTAGTTTGTCCATGTTGTAACTCAAGCCTTCCAAGGAGGTGTTGAGTTGTTCCCAATAGTTGTGTGGAGGAAATTGCATCCCTTGAGGCATCTCAGGGATTTCTTGATGAGGATATTCCTCAAGCTCTTGTTGAGGTCCATGAGTGGGCTCTCTTGTTTGCTCCATCCTCTTCTTAGTGATGGGTTTTTCCTCTTCAATGAGGATGTCTCCTTCTATGTCTATCCCAGCCAAATTGCATAGGTGACAAATGAGATGAGGAAAGGCTAACCTTGCCAAGGTGGATGACTTGTCAGCCACCTTGTAGAGTTCTAGAGGTATGATCCCATGAACCTCCACTTCCTCCCCAATCATGATACTGTGGATCATGATGTCCCGATCTACAGTCACTTCATATTGATTGCTAGTAGGAATAATAGAGCGTTGGATGAACTCCAACCATCCTCTGGCAACAGGCTTAAGGTCCGGTCTTCTCAATTGAACCGGATTGCCTCTTGAGTCTCTTTTCCATTGAACTCCTTCCACACATATTTCCATGAGGACTTGGTCCAACCTTTGATCAAAGTTGACCCTTCAAGTGTAGGGGTGATGAGCGGATATTTTATACGCTTTTTGCGGGTAATTTCATATAGTTTTTAGTATGTTTTAGTTAGTTTTTAGTATATTTTATTATTTTTTAGGCAAAATTCATATTTTTGGACTTTACTATGAGTTTGTATATTTTTCTATAATTTTAGGTATTTTCTGGCTGAAATTGAGGGAGCTGAGCAAAAATCTGATTTAGGCTGAAAAAGGACTGCTGATGCTGTTGGATTCTGACCTCCCTGCACTCGGAATAAACTTTTTGGAGCTACAAGAGTTCAATTGGCACGCTCTCAATTGGGTTGGAAAGTAGACATCCAGGGCTTTCCAGCAATATATAATAGTTCATACTTTGCTCGAAGATAAATGATGTAAACTGGCGTTTACGCCAGTTCCATGTTGCGTTCTGGCGTTGAACGCCAGAAACAGGTTGCAAGTTGGAGTTAAACGCCAGAAACAGGTTACAACCTGACGTTTAACTCCAGAAACAGCCCAGGCACTTGAGAAGCGTAAGTCTCAGCCCCAGCACACACCACGCGGGCCCCAGAAGTGGATTTCTGCACTATCTATCTTAGTTTACTCATTCTCTGTAAACCTAGGTTACTAGTTTAGTATTTAAACAACTTTTAAAGACTTATTTTGTAACTCGTGACATTTTTAGATCTGAACTTTGTACTCTTTGACGGCATGAGTCTCTAGACTCCATTGTTGGGGGTAAGGAGCTCTGCAGCGTCTCGATGAATTAATGCAATTATTTCTGTTTTCTATTCAAACACGCTTGTTTCTATCTAAGATGTTCATTCGCACTTTAATCTGAAGAAGGTGATGATCCATGACACTCATCACCATTCTCAACCCATGATCTGTGACACTCATTAGATTGGATGAGTATCTCTTAGATTCCTTAACCAGAATCTTCGTGGTATAAGCTAGAACCTATTGGCAGCACCCTTGAGAATCCGGAAAGTCTAAACCTTGTCTGTGGTATTCCAAGTAGGATTCAGGGATTGGATGACTGTGACGAGCTTCAAACTCGCGAGTGTTGGGTGTAGTGACAGACGCAAAAGGATCAATGGATCCTATTCCGACATGATTGAGAACCGACAGATGATTAACCGTGCGGTGATAGTGCATTTGGACCATTTTCACTGAGAGGACGGATGGCAGCCATTGACAATGATGATCTACCAACACACAGCTTGCCATAGGAGGAACCTTGCGTGCGTGAAGAAGAAGACAGGGGGAAAGCAGAGAATCAGAAGACAAAGCATCTCCAAAACTCTAACACATTCTCCATTACTACATAATAAGTATTTATTTCATGCTCTCTTGTTCATTTGCAAGTCAACTGATAATTATAATTGATATCCTGACTAAGAATTACATGATAATCATAGCTTGCTTCAAGCCAAGAATCTCCGTGGGATCCACCCTTACTCACGTAAGGTATTACTTGGACGACCCAGTGCACTTGCTCGTTAGTTGTGCGGATTACAAAAGTGTGATTGCAATTTTGTGCACCAAGTTTTTGGCGCTGTTGCCGGGGATTGTTTGAGTTTGAACAACTGACGCTGAATCTTGTTGCTTAGATTAGGAATATTTTGTCTTTTGGGTCAGAGTCTTTTATTTTCTTTTTAAATATCTTTCAAAAATATTATTTTTCTTTATTAGTTTTTAATTTTTCTTGGAATCTTTTGTGTGAGTTTAGTGTCATATTTTAAGTTTGGTGTCAATTGTATGCTTTTCTTTGTCTTTCAATTTTCGAATTGCATGTTCTTTGTTCTTCCTTGATCTTCAAATTGTTCTTGTCAATTTTTCTTGTTTGATCTTTGGTTTGTCTTGTTTTGTGTATTTTCTTGTTTTTCTTGTGTATTTTCAAATTTTTAGTTTTCAAAAAATTTTTATTTATTAAATACCTTATTAAAACACGTTAAATTTATAGCTCAGTTGGCTAGAGCGTTGACTTATGTTCTTGGCAATTGGGTATCTTCCTTTTAAAACTTTTTTCAAAAGTAATTTTTCTTTGATTAAATCTTGTGCCAAACTTTAAGTTTGGCGTTCTTTCTTTTGTTCTTGTTGTTCTTGTGAGTCTTCAATGTGTTCTTGAGTCTTCTTTGTGATTTGATCTTAAAATTTTTAAGTTTGGTGTGCCTTAGTGTTTTCCCTCCAAAACTTTTGATAACAAGGAGCATTGGATTTAAAAATTTTAAGTCTTGTGTCTTTTGTGTGTTTTTCTCTTTCATAATAAAATTCAAAAATAAAAAAAAATATTTTTTCTAACTATTTTTAAACAATATTTTTTTCCAAACTTTTCATAAAAATTCAGATTTCAATTTCAAAATTTTTCAAAATCTTATCCTTTTAAGATTTTTTAAAAAAATCACATCTTTTTCAAAAATATCCTAACCACTTTCTCTCTCCTCACTTTTTCGAAAATCTTCATAAAATATTTTTCAAATTTTTTTATTTTTATTTTTATTTTTAATTTTTAATTTTAGTTTTTATTTTATTTTATTTTATTATTTCGAAAATTATTTTTCTTATATAATAAAATAAATAAAATAAATCCACATCATCTCCCTTTCTCCATCATGGACCTAAGTGGAAATGAATAGTCCAGAAGGACTCTAGGGTCATATGCTAACCCCACTACTACTTTATATGGGAGTAGTATCTCTATACCCTCCATCAGAGTTAGTAGCTTTGAGCTGAATCCTCAGCTCATTATCATGGTGCAGCAAAGTTGCCAGTATTTCGGTCTTCCACAGGAAGAACCTATAGAGTTTCTGGCACAGTTTTTACAAATTGCTGACACAGTACATGATAAGGAAGTAGATCAGGATGTCTACAGATTATTAATGTTTTCATTTGCTGTCAGAAAAATTTTTTTGAATCAATATTTCCCTCCAAAATAGATGACACAGCTAAGGCTGAACATCCAAGGCTTTAAACAAGGAGATAATGAATCTCTTTATGATGCTTGGGAGAGATACAGAGAGATGCTAAGAAAATGCCCCTCTGAAATATTTTCAGAGTGGGTGCAGTTAGACATCTTATATTTTGGGCTTACAGAGAAAGCTCAGATTTTTCTAGACCACTTAGCTGGTGGATCTATCCACATGAGAAAAATAATTAAAGAAGCTCAAAAGCTCATTGATACAGTTGTCAGAAATCAGCATCTGTACCTAAGCAGTGAACCTTCCATGGAAGAAGAAGCTAAAATAGTAACTGCTGAACTCAGTCCTGCAGAACAAGTTACTGAATTCAATCAACAATTAGATTTTTTAACAAGGCAGCTAGCCAAATTCAAGGAGATACTACAAGACACAAGAATGGCTAATATGAATATAGAAGTGCGGTTGAAGCAAACTGAACAGCAGTTATCAAAACAGATAACAGAAGAGTGCCAAGCAGTTCAATTAAGAAGTGGGAAGACATTAAATACCTCACTTCAAGGCAGCACGAAGCCAAGAAATGAACAAACTGCTACCCGAAATCCCTCTGAGGACAGTAAGAGCCCGGAGAGGAATAATTCTGGCATTCAAACGCCAGAAAAGGGTGAAGGGCTGGCGTTAAACGCCCAACCCATGCTCAGTTCTGGCGTTCAAACACCAGAAACAGGCAAAAAGTTGGCATTGAACACCCAAAGGAAGCTCAGTTCTGGCGTTTAGATGCCAGAAATAGGTAAGGAGTTGGTGTCTAACGCTACTCCAGCTTCCACCCCTGGCATTCAAACGCCAGTGGGAGATCAGACACATACAAGTGCTGATAGCAACCCCTTTAAAAAGGCTTCTTAACCCACATCTATAGGCAATAAACCTGCAGCAACTAAGGTTAAGGAATACAAAGCCAAAATGCCTTATCCTCAGAAACTCCGCCAAGCAGAACAGGATAAGCAATTTGGCCGCTTTGCAGACTATCTCAGGACTCTTGAAATAAAGATTCCGTTTGTAGAGGCACTTGAGCAAATACCTTCTTATGCTAAGTTCATGAAAGAGATCTTAAGTCATAAGAAGGATTAGAGAGAAACTTACCAGAAAAGCTTACCAGAAAAGCTTACCAGAAAAGCTTACCAGAAACTTACCAGAAAAGCTTACCAGAAACTTACCAGAAAAGCTTACCAGAAAAACTTTACCTCACTGAAGAATGTAGTGCAGTCATTCTGAAAAGCTTACCAGAAAAGCTTAAAGATCCTGGAAGCTTTATGATACCATGCACATTAGAGGGTACTTGTACCAAGCAAGCTCTATGTGATCTTGGGGCAAGTATCAACCTAATACCTGCATCTACTATCAGAAAGCTTGGTTTGACTGAAGAAGTCAAACCAACCTGGATATGTCTCCAATTTGATGATGGCTCCATTAAATACCCATCAGGCGTGATTGAATATATGATTGTCAAGCTTGGGCCATTTGTCTTTCCCATTGACTTTGTGCTGCTGGAAATGGAGGAGCACAAGAGTGCAACTCTCATTCTAGGAAGACCTTTCCTAGCAATTGGACGAACCCTCATTGACATCCAAAAAGGAAAAGTAACCCTGAGAGTCAATGAGGACAAGTTTAAGTTGAATGTTGTCAAAGCTATGCAGTATCCAGACACCCCGAACGACTGTATGAGCATTGATATTATTGACTCTCTGGTAAAAGAGGTCAATATGACTGAGAGTCTCGAATCAGAGCTAGAGGATATCTTTAAAGATGCTCAGCCTGATCTGGAGGAACCAAAGAGAATAATAGAACCTCTGAAAATACCTCAGGAAGAGGAGAAACCTCCTAAGATCGAGCTCAAACCATTACCACCATCCCTGAAATATGAATTTCTGGGAGAAGGTGATACCTTTGCTGTAATCATAAGCTCTACCTTAGAGCCACAGGAAGAGGAAGCACTAATTCAAGTGCTAAGGACATACAAGACTGCTCTTAGGTGGTCCATCAGTGATCTTAAGGGCATTAGTCCAGCCAGATGCATGCACAAGATCCTATTGGAGGGTGACGCTAAGGCAGTGGTTCAACCACAGAGGCGGCTGAACCCAGCCATGAAGGAGGTGGTGCAGAAGGAGGTCACTAAATTACTAGAGGCTGGGATTATTTATCCTATTTCTGATAGCCCCTGGGTAAGCCCTGTCCAAGTCGTCCCTAAAAAGGGTGGCATGACAGTGGTTCATAATGAAAAAAATGAACTGGTTCCTACAAGAACAGTTACAGGGTGGCGTATGTGTATTGACTATAGAAGGCTCAATATAGCTACCAGAAAGGATCATTTTCCTTTACCATTCATAGACCAGATGCTAGAAAGACTAGCAAGTCATGAATACTACTGCTTCCTGGATGGATATTCAGGTTATAATCAAATTGCAGTAGATCCCCACGATCAAGAGAAAATAGTATTCACATGTCATTCCGGAGTATTTGCATACAGAAGGATGCCATTTGGTTTGTGCAATGCACCTGCAACCTTTCAAAGGTGCATGTTCTCTATTTTCTCTAATATGGTGGAAAAATTTCTGGAAGTCTTCATGGATGACTTTTTAGTATTTGGAGACTCATTCAGCTTCTGTCTTAACCATCTAGCACTTGTTCTAAAGAGGTGCCAAGAGACTAACCTGGTTTTAAACTGGGAGAAATGTCACTTTATGGTGACTGAAGGAATTATCCTTAGGCACAAAATTTCGAACAAAGGAATAGAGGTGGATCAAGCTAAGGTTAAGGTAATTGAAAAATTACCACCACCTGCCAATGTTAAGGCAATCAGAAGCTTCTTGGGGCATGCAGGATTCTATAGGAGGTTTATAAAAGATTTTTCAAAAATCGCCAAACCTCTAAGTAATTTGCTAGTTGCTGACACACCATTTATCTTTGATAAGGAGTGTCTGCAGGTGTTTGAGACTCTGAAAGCTAAGCTGGTCACAGCACTAGTCATTTCTGCACCAGACTGGACATTACCATTTGAATTAATGTGTGATGCCAGTGACCATGCCATTGGTGCAGTGTTGGGACAAAGGCATGACAAGCTTCTGCACGTCATTTATTATGCCAGTCGTGTTCTAAATGACGCACAGAAGAACTACACAACCACAGAAAAAGAGTTACTTGCAGTAGTTTCTGCCATTGACAAGTTCAGATCTTATTTAGTAGGATCAAAAGTGATTGTGTACACTGACCATGCTGCTCTTAAATATTTACTCACAAAGCAGGATTCAAAACCCAGACTCATCAGATGGGTGTTGCTTCTGCAAGAGTTTGATATAGAAATAAGAGATAGAAAAGGGACAGAGAACCAAGTAGCAGGTCACCTGTCCCGAATAGAACCAGTAGAAGGGGCGTCCCTCCCTCTTACTGAGATCTCTGAAAACTTTCCGGATGAGCAACTCTTTGCCATCCAGGAGGTACCATGGTTTGCAGACATTGCAAACTACAAGGCTGTGAGATTCATACCCAAAGAGTATAGTAGGTAGTAATCAAAGAAATTGATCATAGATGCAAAGTACTATCTTTGGGATGAACCATATCTCTTCAAGAGATGTGCAGATGGCATAATCCGTAGATGTGTGCCTAAAGAAGAAGCACAGAAGATCCTATGGCATTGCCATGGATCGCAATATGGAGGACATTTTAGAAGTGAGTGAACAGTCACAAGAGTCCTCCAAAGTGGCTTCTATTGGCCTACTCTCTATAAAGACTCCCGAGTGCTTGTACTTAATTGTGACAGTTGCCAAAGATCTGGCAATCTGCCTCACATTTATGCCATTCCTCAACAAGGGATCTTGGAGATTGAGTTGTTTGATGTATGGGGTATTGACTTAATGGGGCCTTTCCCACCATCATACTCAAACACTTATATTCTGGTGGCAGTGGATTATGTATCCAAGTGGGTGGAAGCTATTGCAACACCCACTAATGATACTAAGACAGTGCTAAAATTCCTCCAGAAACACATCTTCAACAGATTTGGAGTCCCTAGAGTACTAATTAGTGATAGGGGCACTCATTTCTGCAATAAACAGCTTTACTCTACTATGGTCCGATATGGAGTTAGCCACAGGGTGGCAACTCCATATCATCCACAGATAAATGGGCAAGCTAAAGTCTCTAATAGAGAACTTAAAAGAATCTTGGAACAGACTGTAATTAACCAGAGAAAGAATTGGGCAAGAAGCTTGGATGATGCTCTGTGGACATACAGAACAGCATTCAAAACTCCTATCGGAACCTCTCCATACCAGCTGGTGTATGGAAAAGCCTGTCACTTGCCAGTGGAACTGGAACATAAGGCCTACTAGGCAACTAGATTCCTAAACCTTGATGCCAAGTTAGCTGGAGAAAAATGATTGCTCCAATTAAATGAGCTAGAGGAATTCAGATTCAATGCTTTCGAAAATGCAAAAATTTACAAAGAGAAAGCAAAAAGATGGCGTGATAAGAAGCTGTCCTCTAGAGTCTTTGAGCTAGGGCAGAAAGTTCTACTATTTAATTCTAAGCTCAAATTATTCCCCGGGAAATTGAAATCCCGGTGGAGAGGTCCATATGTGATTACAAGTGTGTCACCATATGGATACGTAGAGCTTCAGGATAATGACTCTGAAAAAAAAGTTCATTGTTAATGGACAGAGAGTTAAACATTATCTTGAAAGAAATTTTGAGCAAGAATGCTCAAAACTGAGGCTTGATTAAAGCTTAGTAATAGTCCAGCTAAAGACAATAAAGAAGCGCTTGCTAGGAGGCAACTCAGCCATTCACAAAGCTTATTTTTCAATTAATTGATTTTTATAGGTTAATATTAATTTTCTTCAAGGTAAAATGGCAATTTCATGGGTTCACAGAGTCACAGAAGGATTCAGAGGATAAAACAACAAAAAGAAGGTCACTGGTGCGAAAAAGCCAGTAAGAGCTATTTTGGGCGTTAAACGCCAAAAAGAAGCATCTACTCGGCGTTCAACGCCAGTAGAGATAGCCATCTGGGCGTTAAACGCCAGAAAGAAGCATCTTCTGGGCGTTTAACGCCATATTTACAGCATCCTGGGCGTTCAGAAAAATGCCCAGTGACAAAGGAGTTTTTGGCATTTAACGCCAGCTGGAAGCAACAGCTGGGCGTTAAATGCCCAGGAGAAGCTACAAATGTGCGTTAAATGCCCAAAACATGCAGCATTTGGGCATTTAATGCCAGGATTATGGGGAGGAGGTAAATTCGTTTTCAATTCAAGCTTTTTCCATTTTTTATGTTTCAATTCATGATTTCTTGCATAAACATGTTACAAACTCTCATATTCCAAACTTCAATTCCAAAAATTTTTAATCCTAATTTTTCAAATCCTTTTTAAAAGATATCAAATGTATCTTAATTCATAAACACAAATCCTTTTCAAATCCTCTCCAACTTCTTTTCAAATCTTTTTCAAAACTCAATTATCTTTTTAAATTCTTCTCAAATCTCTTCTTTTAAATTCATCATATCCTCTTTTCAAAATTCAGATTTATCTTTTTTTTGAATATCTTTCATATCTTTTCAATTTTAAATTGCATCTTTTTCCTATCATACTTAAATTTTACAGATCATATCTTCTATCATATCTCCTTCAAAATTTTCAAAAAACCCACCCTCCTTCCCTTTAAATCCTAGTTCGACCTCCCTCCTCTCCTCCACAATTCAAAAAATAAACTACTCCAAGAGGCAAGAAAGAGAATATTCCAAAACCAGTTTGGAATTAAGGAAAGTTCTTAACCAAAGAACATTCAAACCATTACTATAAAATAATGGGTCTAAGATCAGTGATCCCGGAAGTTAAATTCGATCTGAAAGAAGACAAATATTCAGAGATCCAAGAGCAAATTCGAAACAGGAGCTGGGAAATCCTAGCTAATCCTGAAACAAAGGTGGGAAGGAACATGGTTCAGGAATTTTACTCTAATCTGTGGCAAACAGATAGGCAGAGATTAGCTGGAGCCGCCTTCTATGGCTATCGAACTCTTGTCAGAGGAAAGATTGTTCACCTTCACCCTAATAAAATCAGGGAGGTCTTTAAGCTACCTCAGCTGAAAGATGACCCAAACTCCTTTAATAGGAGAATGATGAGAACAAATAAGGGATTGGACGAAATTCTAAAGGGGCATCCACCTCCCAAAATAAAGATTGTTGAGTCCTAATCTTAGCCTTAACTCTGTGATAGTTGTTCTTATTAGGAATTTACCTTAGAAGTTATATATAAGTAGTAGTAATTAGTATCTCTATTTTGATTTTATCTTCAATTAAGCTATAATTTATTTTTCTCATCATCATCAAACATGAATAAAATAGTAGATTTTTAGAATAAAGAAGCAATAATTTTTTCGAGTTCATAATAAGGAAAATTCTAATTATTTATATGTGGTGGCAATACTTTTTGTCTTCTGAATGAATGCTTGAACAGTGCATATTTTTTATATTGAATTTTATGAATGTTAAAATTGTTGGCTCCAGAAAGAATGATGAACAAGAGAAATATTATTGCTGATCTGAAAAATCATGAAATTGATTCTTGAAGCAAGAAAAAGCAGTGAAAAAAAAAGAGAGAAGCAAAAGAGGTAGAAAAAGCCAAAATCTCTTTAAACCGAAAGGCAAGGGTGAAAAGGATCCAAGGCTTTGAGCATCAATGGATAGGAGGGCCCAAGGAAATAACTCCAGGCCTAAGCGGCTAAATCAAGCTGTCTCTAACCATGTGCTTGTGGCATGTAGGTCCAAGTGAAAAGCTTGAGACTGGGTGGTTAAAGTCGTGATCCAAGGCAAAAGAGTGTGCTTAAGAACTCTGGACACCTCTAATTGGGGACTTTAGCAAAAGCTAAGTCACAATCTGAAAAGGTTCACCCAGTTTTGTGTCTGTGGCATTTATGTATCCGGTGGTAATACTGGAAAACAAAGTGCTTAGGGCCACGGCCAACACTATAAAGTAGCTGTGTTCAAGAATCAACATACTAAACTAGGAGAATCAATAATACTATCTGAATTCTGAGTTCCTATGGATGCCAATCATTCTGAATTTCAAAGGATAAAGTGAGATGCCAAAACTGTTCGGAAGCAAAAAGCTACTAGTCCCGCTCATCTAATTAGAATCTGAGCTTCACTTAAAACTCTGAGATATTATTGCTTCTTGATTTCTTTTTATCCTATTTTATTTATCTAGTTGCTTGGGGACAAGCAACAGTTTAAGTTTGGTGTTGTGATGAGCGGATATTTTATACACTTTTTGGAGGTAATTTCATATAGTTTTTAGTATGTATTAGTTAGTTTTTAGTATATTTTTATTAGTGTTTAGGAAAAATTCATATTTCTGTACTTTACTATGAGTTTTTGTGTTTTTCGGTGATTTCAGGTATTTTCTGGCTGAAATTGAGGGAGCTGAGCAAAAATCTGATTCAAGCTGAAAAAGGACTGCTGATGCTATTGGATTCTGACCTCCCTGCACTCGAAATGGATTTTTTGGAGCTACAGAAGTCCAATTAGCGCGCTCTTAATTGGTTTGGAAAGTAGACATCCAGGGTTTTCCAGCAATATATAATAGTCTATACTTTTCTTGGAGATGAATGACGTAAACTGGCGTTTAACGCCAGTTTCATGTTGCATTCTGGCGTTGAACGCCAGAAACAGGTTGCAAGTTGGAGTTAAACGCCAGAAACAGGTTACAACCTGACGTTTAACTCTAGAAACAGCCCAGGCACGTGAGAAGCTTAAGTCTCATCCCCAGCACACACCACGTGGGTCTCAAAAGTTGATTTCTGCACTATCTATCTTAGTTTACTCATTCTCTGTAAAACCTAGGTTACTAGTTTAGTATTTAAACAAATTTTAGAGACTTATTTTGTAATTCATGATATTTTTAGATCTGAACTTTGTACTCTTTGATGGCATGAGTCTCTAAACTCCATTGTTGGGGGTGAGGAGCTCTGCAGTGTCTCGATGAATTAATGCAATTATTTTTGTTTTCTATTCAAACACGCTTGTTTCTATCTAAGATGTTCATTCGCACTTTAATCTGAAGAAGGTGATGATCCGTGACACTCATCACCATTCTCAACTCATGAACGTGTGCTTGACAACCACTTCCGTTCTACATTAGATTGGATGAGTATCTCTTCGATTCCTTAATCAGAATCTTCGTGGTATAAGCTAAAATCCATTGGCAGCACTGGTGCACGAAATTGTGATCATCAACAATGGCGCCAAAAACTTGGTAGCACTCTCAAATGTGAATCACACTTTGTCACAACTCTGCATAACTAACCAGTAAGTGCACTGGGTCGTCCAAGTAATAAACCTTACGTGAGTAAGGGTCGATCCCACGGAGATTATTGGTATGAAGCAAGCTATGGTCATCTTGTAAATCTCAGTTGGGCAGATTCAAATGTTTATAGAGATTTTGAAAATAATAATAAATAAAACATAAAATAAAGATAGAGATACTTATGTAAATCATTGGTGGGAATTTCAGATAAGTGTATGGAGTTGCTTTGTCCCTGTTGAATATCTGCTTTCCTACTGCCTTCATTCAATCCTTCATACTCCTTTCCATGGCAAGTTGCATGTAGGGCATCACCATTGTCAATGGCTACTTCCCATCCTCTCAGTGAAAATGGTCCAAATGCTCTTGTCACAGCACGGCTAATCATCTGTCGGTTCTCGATCATGTCGGAATAGAATCCATTGATTCTTTTGCGTCTGTCACTATGCCCAACAATCGCGAGTTTAAAGCTCGTCACAGTCATTCAATCCCAGAATCCTACTCAGAATACCACAGACAAGGTTTAGACTTTCCGGATTCTCAAGAATGGCCGCCAAAGGGTTCTAGCTTATACCACGAAGATTCTGATTAAGGAATCCAAGAGATACTCGCTCGTTCTAAGGTAGAACGGAAGGGGTTGTCAGTCACGCGTTCATAGGTGAGAATGATGATGAGTATCACAGATCATCACATTCAACATATTGAAGTGCAACGAATATCTTAGAACAAGAATAAGCTGAATTGAATAGAAAATAGTAGTAATTGCATCAAAACTCGAGGTACAGCAGAGCTCCACACCCTTGATCTATGGTGTGTAGATACTCCACCTTTGAATATACATAAGTGATGGTGGTCCAGACATGTGGTCAAAAAGACACCTAGTACAATAGTAAAAAGTTCTATTTATACTAAACTAGCTACTTAGGGTTTACAGAAATAAGTTTAAGTGCAGAAATCTACTTCCAGGGCCCACTTTGGTGTGTGCTTGGGCTAAGCTTGAGCTTTACACGTGCAGAGGCTTCTCTTGGAGTTAAACACCAAGTTGTAACGTGTTTTTGGCGTTTAACTCTGGTTTGTGACGTGTTTCTGGCGTTTTACTCCAGAATGCATCATGGAACTGGCATTTGAAAGCCAGTTTGCATCATCTAAGATCGAAAAAAGTATGGACCATTATATATTGCTGGAAATCCCTAGATGTCTACTTTCCAAAGCCGTTGAGAGCGCGCCGTTTGGAGTTCTGTAGCTCCAGAAAATCTATTTCGAATGCAGGGAGGTCAGAATCCAACATCATCAACAGTCCTTTTTCAGCCTAAATAAGATTTTTGCTCAGGCCCCTCAATTTCAGCTAGAAAATATCTGAAATCATAGAAAAACACACAAACTCATAGTAAAGTCCAGAAATGTGAATTTTGCATAAAAACTAATGAAAACATCCCTAAAAGTAGGTAGATCCTACTAAAAACTACCTAAAAACAATGCCAAAAAGCGTATAAATTATCCGGTCATCACAACACCAAACTTAAATTGTTGCTTGTCCCCAAGCAACTGAAAATCAAATGGGATAAAAAGAAGAGAATATACTATAAATCCCAAAATATCAATGAATATTAGTTCTAACTAGATGAGCGGGACTTGTAGCTTTTTGCTTCTGAACAGTTTTGGCATCTCACTTTATCCTTTGAAGTTTAGAATGATTGGCATCTATAGGAACTCAGAGTTCAGATAGTGTTAATTGATTCTCCTAGTTAAGTATGTTGATTCTTGAACACAGCTACTTTTATGAGTCTTGGCTGTGGCCCTAAGCACTTTATTTTCTAGTATTACCACCGGATACATAAATGCCACAGACGCGTGACTGGGTGAACCTTTTCAGATTGTGACTCAGCTTTGCTAAAGTCCCCAATTAGAGGTGTCCAGAGCTCTTAAGCACACTCTTTTTGCTTTGTATCACGACTTTAACCACTCAGTCTCAAGCTTTTCACTTGGACCTGCACGCCACAAGCACATGGTTAGGGACAGCTTAATTTAGCCGCTTAGGCCTGGATTTTATTTCCTTGGGCCCTCTTATCCATTGATGCTCAAAGCCTTGGATCCTTTTTACCCTTACCTTTTGGTTTTAAGGGCTATTGGCTTTTTCTGCTTGCTTTTTTTCTTTTTCTTTTATATATATTTTTTTCGCCACTTTTTTTTTGCAAGCTTTTTTTTTCTTTTTCGCTGCTTTTTCTTGCTTCAAGAATCAATTTTATGATTTTTCAGATCATCAATAACGTTTCTCTTTTTCATCATTCTTTCAAGTGCCAACAATTTTAACATTCATAAACAACAAGATAAAAAATATGCACTGTTCAAGCATTCATTCAGAAAACAAAAAGTATTGTCACCACATCAATATAATTAAACTAATTTCAAGGATAATTTCGAAACTCATGTACTTTTTGTTCTTTTGTATTAGAAACATTTTTCATTTAAGAGAAGTGAAGGATTCATGGAATTATTCTTATCCTTAAGACATAGTTACTAAATACTAATGATCATGTAGGAAAGACACAAACATAGACAAACATATAGCATAAAAATCGAAAAACAAAGAAATAAGAACAAGGAATGAGTCCACCTTAGTGATGGTGGCATCTTCTTCTTGAAGGACCAATGATGTCCTTGAGCTCTTCTATGTCTCTTCCTTGCCTTTGTTGCACCTCCCTCGTTGCTTTTTGATCTTCTCTAATGTCATGGAGAATGATGGAGTGCTCTTGGTGTTTCACCCTTAATTGGTTCATATCATGACTTAATCCTTCTAGAGAAGTGTTGAGTTGTTCCCTATAGTTGTTTGGAGGAAAGTGCATCCCTTGAGGCATCTCAGGGATTTCTTGATGATGAGCTTCCTCATGCATCTCTTGAGATCCATGGATGGCCTCTCTTGTTTGCTCCATCCTCTTCTTAGTGATGGGCTTGTCCTCTTCAATGAGGATGTCTCCTTCTATGACAACTCCAACTAAGTAGCATAGATGGCAAATAAGATGAGGAAAAGCTAGCCTTGCCATAATGGAGGACTTTTCGGCTACTTTGTAGAATTCAAGAGAGATGACTTCATGAACTTCTACTTCCTCTCCAATCATGATGCTATGGATCATGATGGCCCGATCCGCAGTAACTTCGGATCGGTTGCTAGTGGGGATGATGGAGCGTTGGATGAACTCCAACCATCCTCTAGCCACAGGCTTAAGGTCCAGCCTTCTTAATTGAACCATCTTGCCTTTTGAGTCTCTTTTCCATTGAGCTCCTTCAACACATATGTCCATACGGACTTGGTCCAACCTTTGATCAAAGTTGACCCTTCTAGTGTAGGGGCGTGCATCTTCTTGCATCATAGACAAGTTGAATGCCAACCTCACATTTTCCAGACTGAAATCTAAGCATTTCCCCCGAACCATTGTAAGATAATTCTTTGGATTCAGGTTCATACTTTGATCATGGTTCCTAGTGATCCATGCATTGGCATAGAACTCTTGAACTATTAGGATTCCGACTTGTTGAATGGGGTTGGTCAGAACTTCCCAACCTCTTCTTTGGATCTCATGTCGGATCTCTGGATACTCATTTTTCTTGAGCTTGAAAGGGACCTCAGGGATCACCTTCTTCTTGGCCATAACTTCATAGAAGTGGTCTTGATGGACCTTTGAGATGAATCTCTCCATCTCCCATGACTCGGAGGTGGAAGCTTTTGTCTTCCCTTTCCCTTTTATAGAGGTTTCTCCGGCCTTAGGTGCCATAAGTGGTTATGGAAAAACAAAAAAAACTATGCTTTTACCACACCAAACTTAGAATGTTGCTCGTCCTCGAGTAAAAGAAGAGAAAGAATAGAAGGAGAAGAAGAAGATATGAATGAGAGGGTTGTGATGTGTGAAAATGAAGAAGGATAGAAGGGTTTATATAGTGGAGGGAGATGGTAGTAGGTTCGGTCATTAGGGAGGGTTTGAGTGGGAAAAGGATTTTGAATTTGAAGGTAGGTGGGGTTTATGGGGAAGAGTGGATGGATGTGAGTGGTGAAGAGGTGATGGGGAAGAGAGATTGAGATAATTGATGAAGGGTTTTTGGAGAAGAGTGTTATTGGATTGTGTGAAGAAGAGAGAAGGTAAGTTGAGGTAGGTAGGGCTCCTGTGGGGTCCACAGATCCTGAGATGATCCTGTGGAGTCCACAAATCCTGAGGTGTCAAGGATTATCATCCCTGCACCAATAAGGCGTGTAAAATGCCCTCTGCACGCAATCCTAGCGTTCAACGCCGGATTGATGCTTGTTTCTGGCATTGAACGCCAGCTCCATGCTTGTTTTGGGCGTTCGATGCCAATCTACAGCATGTTTCTGGCGTTTAACTCTAGCTTTCCTTAGGGTGCAATCCTAACGTTTGAACGCCAGACTGCTGCTTATTTCTGGTGTTCAACGCCAGATTCATGCTCTGTTTTGCGTTGAACGCCAGCCAGATGCTCCTTACTGGCGTTTAAATGCCAGTAAGCTCTTCCTCCAGGGTGTGTTGTTTCCTCAGCTGTTTTTGATTCTGTTTTTAATTTTAGTATTTGTTTTGTGACTCCACATGATCATGAACCTAATAAAACATAAAAGAACAATATAAATATAAATAAATAAAAATTGGGTTGCCTCTCAATAAGCGCTTCTTTAATGTCAATAGCTTGACAGTGAGCAATCATGGAGCTTCACATATGTACAAAGCATTGTTGGAACCTCCCAACACCAAACTTAGAGATTGAATGTGGGGGTTCAACACCAAACTTAGAGTTTGGTTATGGCCTCCCAACACCAAACTTAGAGTTTGATTGTGGGGGCTTTGTTTGACTCTGTATTGAGAGAAGCTTTTCATGCTTCCTCTCCATAGTTGCAGAGGAAGATCCTTGAGCTTTAAACACCAGGTAGTCCCCATTCAATTGAAGGACGAGCTCTCCTCTGTCAACATCAATCACAGCTCCTGCTGTGGCTAGGAAGGGTTTTCCAAGGATGATGCATTCATCCTCCTCCTTCCTAGTGTCTAAGATTATAAAATCAGCAGAGATGTAAAGGCCTTTAACCTTCACTAACACGTTCTCTACCAATCCATAAGCTTGTCTTACAGACTTGTCTGCCATCTGTAATGAGAAAGTGGCAGCTTGTACCTCAAAGATTCCCAGCTTCTCCATTACAGAGAGTGGTATAAGATTTATACTTGACCCCAGGTCACACAGAGCCTTCTCAAAGGTCATGGTACCTATAGTACAGGGTATTAAGAATTTACCAGGATCTTGTTTCTTTTGAGGTAAACTTTGCTGAACCCTTGTATCTAGTTTACAAATGAGCAAGGGAGGTGCATCTTCCCAAGTCTTATTACCAAACAACTTGGCATTCAGCTTCATGACAGCTCCTAGATATGGAGTAACTTGCTCTCCAGTTACATCTTCATCCTCTTTAGAGGAAGAATAGTTCTCAGAGCTCATGAATGGAAGAAGGAGGTTTAATGGAATCTCTATGGTCTCTATATGAGCCTCAGATTCCTTTAGGTCCTCAATAGGGAACTCCTTCTTGTCTGGGAGACGTCCCATGAGGTCTTCCTCATTGGGATTCACGTCCTCCCCTTCCTCTCTAGGTTCGGCCATTTTGATTATGTCAATGCCCTTGCACTCTCTTTTTGGATTCTCTTCAGTATTGCTTGGGAGAGTACTAGGAGGAGTTTCAGTGATTTTCTTACTCAACTGGCCCACTTGTGCCTCCAAATTTCTGATGGATGACCTTGTTTCACTCATGAAACTTAAAGTGGCCTTCGACAGATCAGATACTATATTTGCTAAGCTAGAGGAGCTCTGCTCAGAATGCTCTGTCTGTTGCTGAGAAGATGATGGAAAAGGCTTGTTATTGCTGAGCCTATTTCTTCCACCATTATTAAAGCCTTGTTGGGGCTTTTGTTGATCCTTCCATGAAAAATTTGGATGATTTCTCCATGAGGAGTTATAGGTGTTTCCATAGGGTTCACCCATGTAATTCACCTCTGCCATTTCAGCGTTCTCAAGATCATAAGCTTCTTCTTCAGAAGATGCCTCTTTAGTACTGTTGGATGCATTTTGCCATCCATTCAGACTTTGAGAAATCATGTTGACTTGCTGAGTCAACATTTTGTTCTGAGCCAATATGGCATTCAGAGCATCAATCTCAAGAACCGCCTTCCTCTGAGGCGTCCCATTATTCACGGAATTCCTCTCAGAAGTGTACATGAATTGGTTATTTGCAACCATGTCAATAAGTTCTTGAGCTTCTGCAGGCGTTTTCTTTAGGTGAATGGATCCACCTGTAGAATGGTCCAGTGACATCTTAGAGAACTCAGATAGACCATAATAGAATATATCCAAAATGGTCCACTCTAAAAGAATGTCAGAAGGACACCTTTTGGTCATCTGCTTGTATCTTTTCCAAGCTTCATAGAGGGATTCACCATCTTTCTGTTTGAAGGTCTGAACATCCACTCTAAGCTTGCTCAGCTTTTGAGGAGGAAAGAACTTAGCCAAGAAGGCCGTGACCAGCTTATTCCAAGAGTTCAGGCTATCTTTAGGTTGTGAGTCCAGCCATGTTCTAGCTCTGTCTCTTACAGAAAATGGTAAAAGCATGAGCCTATAGACTTCAGGATCTACTCCATTAGTCTTAACAGTCTCACAGATCTGCAAGAACTCAGTTAAAAATTGGTAGGGAACTTTTGATGGAAGTCCATGGAACTTGCAGTTCTGTTGCAGTAGAGCAACTAGTTGAGGTTTCAGCTCAAAATTGTTTGCTCCAATGGCAGGGATTGAGATGCTTCTTCCATCAAATTTGGAAGTAGATGTAGTATAATCACCAAGCATCCTCCTTGCATTATTATTTTTGGCTGCCATCTCCTCTTCCTTTTCGAAAATTTCTGTAAGGTTGTCTCTGGATTGTTGTAATTTAGCTTCTCTTAGTTTCCTCTTCAGAGTCCTTTCAGGTTCAGGATCTGCTTCAACAAGAATATTCTTGTCCTTGCTCCAGCTCATATCAAAAAGAAGGGAATAGAAAATAATAATAGGGATTCTCTTTACCACAGTAGAGAGATTCCTTTATGTTAGTAGAAGAAGAAAAGAATAAAAGAAGAAAAAGGTAAGAATCCAAACACAAGGGGGAATAGTGAGTTCGAATTCTTGAGTAGAAGAGAGGTGTTAGTAGATAAATAAATAGATAGAAGAAGATGAGAGAGAGGAGTTTTTGAAAAGTATTTTTGAAAATAGGTTAGTGATTTTCGAAAATTAAAAGAAGAAATAAAATTAAAATTAAAATTTGAATTAGTTAATTAAGAAAATTTTGAAAAAGAGGGAGGTAATTTTCGAAAATTAGAGAGAAGAAAGTAGTTAGGTGGTTTTGAAAAAGATAAGAAACAAACAAAAAGTCAATTAGTTAGTTGAAAAAAATTTGAAAATTAATTTTGAAAAGATAAGAAGTTAGGAAAGATATTTTGAAATCAAATTTTTTTTTTAAAAAGATATGATTAAAAAGATATTTTGAAAAAGATATTTTGAAAAGATATGATGGAAAAAGATATTTTGGAAAAGATTTGATTTTTAAAATTAAAATTGATTACTTGACTAACAAGAAACTAAAAGATATGACTCTAGAATTTAAAGATTGGACCTTTCTTAACAAGAAAGTAACAAACTTCAAATTTTTGAATCAATCACATTAATTGTTAGTAAAGTTTTCAAAATTTTGAAATAAAGATAAGAAAAAGATTTTGAAAATAAATTTTAAAAATTTTCGAAAATAAATAAAATATGAAAAAGATTTTATTTTTGAAAAAGATTTTGAAAAGATAGGATTTTTAAAATTGAAATCTTGACTTGACTAACAAGAAACAACTAATGTTAAAAATTTTTGACTAAGTCAACCCAAAGATTTCGAAATTTATGAGAGAAATAAGGAAAAGATATTTTTTTGATTTTTGAATTTTTAATGATGAGAGAGAAAAACACAAAAATGACTCACGACATGAAAAATTATGAATCAAAACACATGATGCATGCAAGAACACTATGAACGTCAAGATGAACACCAAGAACACTTTGAAGATCAAAATGAACATCAAGACTTATTTTTGAAAAATTTTCAAGAAAAGAAAAACATGCAAGACACCAAACTTAGAAATTTTCAATGCTTAGACCCTATGAATGCAAAAATGCATATGAAAAACAACAAAAAACACAAAACAAGAAAATTTAAAGATCAAACAAGAAGACTTGTCAAGAACAACTTGAAGATCATGAAGAACACCATGCATGAATCTTTCGGAAAAATGCATAAATTTTAAAAACATCAATTGACACTAAACTTTAAAAATTGACTCTAGACTCAAACAAGAAACACAAAATATTTTTTGTTTTTATGATTTTATTAATTTTTTTTTTGTATTTTTCGAAAATTATATTTTTGAAAACGAAAATAAAGAAAAAATTTTTGAAAGATTTTTTAAAATTTTTGAAAAGAAAATTACCAAATCTGAGCAACAAGATGAACCGTTAGTTGTCCAAACTCGAACAATCCCTGGCAACGGCGCCAAAAACTTGGTGCACAAAATTGTGATAATCAACAATGGCGCCAAAAACTTGGTAGCACTCTCAAAAGTGAATCACACTTTGTCACAACTCCGCACAACTAACCAACAAGTGCACTGGGTCGTCCAAGTAATAAACCGTACGTGAGTAAGGGTCGATCCCATGGAGATTGTTGGTATGAAGCAAGCTAAGGTCATCTTGTAAATCTCAGTTAGGCGGATTCAAATGGTTATAGAGGTTTCGAAAATAATAATAAATAAAACATAAAATAAAGATAGAGATACTTATGTAAATCATTGGTGGGAATTTCAGATAAGTGTATGGAGTTGCTTTGTCCCTGTTGAATTTCTACTTTCCTACTGCCTTCCTTCAATCCTTCATACTCCTTTCCATGGCAAGCTGTATGTAGGGCATCACCGTTGTCAATGGCTACTTCCCATCCTCTCAGTGAAAATGGTCCAAATGCTCTTGTCACAACACGGCTAATCATCTGTCGGTTCTCGATCATGTCGGAATAGATTCCATTAATTCTTTTGCGTTTGTCACTACGCCCAACAATCACGAGTTTGAAGCTCATCACAGTCATTCAATCCATGAATCCTACTGGGAATACCACAGACAAGGTTTAGACTTTCTGGATTCTCAAGAATGGCCGCCAAAGGGTTCTAGGTTATACCACGAAGATTCTGATTAAGGAATCCAAGAGATACTCGCTCGTTCTAAGGTAGAACGGAAGTGGTTGTCAGTCACGTGTTCATAGGTGAGAATGATGATGAGTGTCACGGATCATTACATTCATCATGTTAAAGTGCAACGAATATCTTAGAATAAGAATAAGCTGAATTGAATAGAAAATAGTAGTAATTGCATTAAAACTCGAGGTACAGTAGAGCTCCACACCCTTGATCTATGGTGTGTAGAAACTCCACCATTGAAAATACATAAGTGATGGTGGTCCAGGCATGGCCGAATGGCCAGCCCCCAAAATATGATATGAAATTCGAAATTAGGGAAAAGGACCAGACATGTGGTCAAAAAGACACCTAGTACAATAGTAAAAAGTTCTATTTATACTAAACTAGCTACTAGGGTTTACAGAAATAAGTCTAAGTGCAGAAATATACTTCTGGGGCCCACTTTGGTATGTGCTTGGGCTGAGCTTGAGCTTTACACGTGCAGAGGCTTCTCTTGGAGTTAAACGCCAAGTTGTAACGTGTTTTTGGCGTTTAACTCTGGTTTGTGACGTGTTTCGGGCGTTTTACTCCAGAATACAGCATGGAACTGGCGATTGAATGCCAGTTTTCGTCATCTAAGCTCGAACAAAGTATGGACTATTATATATTGCTGGAAAGCCCTGGATGTCAACTTTCCAACGCCGTTGAGAGCACGCCATTTGAAGGTATGTAGCTCCAGAAAATCGATTTCGAGTGCAGGGAGGTCAGAATCCAACGGCATCAGCAGTCCTTTTTCAGCCTAAATAAGATTTTTGCTCAGGTCCCTCAATTTCAGCCAGAAAATACCTGAAATAACAGAAAAATACACAAACTCATATTAAAGTCCAGAAATGTGAATTTTGCATAAAAACTAATGAAAACATCCCTAAAAGTAGCTAGATCCTACCAAAAACTACCTAAAAATAATGCCAAAAAGCGTATAAATTATCCGCTCATCAAGCACCGTTGAGAATCTGGAAAGTCTAAACCTTGTCTGTGGTATTCCAAGTAGGATTTAGGGATTGAATGACTGTGACGAGCTTCAAACTCGCGAGTGTTGGGCGTAGTGACAGACGCAAAAGGATAAATGGATCCTATTTCGACATGATCGAGAACCGACAGATGATTAGCCGTGCGGTGATAGCGCATTTGGACTATTTTCACTGAGAGGACGGATGGTAGCCATTGACAACGGTGATCCACCAACACACAGCTTGCCATAGGAGGAACCTTGCGTGCATGAAGAAGAAGACAGGGGGAAAGCAGAGATTCAGAAGACAAAGCATCTCCAAAACTCTAATACATTCTCCATTACTGCATAATAAGTATTTATTTCATGCTCTCTTGTTCATTTGCAAGTCAACTGATAATTATAATTCATATCCTGACTAAGAATTACAAGATAATCATAGCTTGCTTCAAGCCAACAATCTCCGTGGGATCGACCCTTACTCACGTAAGGTATTACTTGGACGACCCAATGCACTTGCTGGTTAGTTGTGCGGATTGCAAAAGTGTGATTGCAATATCATGCACCAAGAGGCGTGCGTTTTCTTGGATCATTGGCAAGTGGAACGCCAACCTTACATTTTCCGGACTGAAATCTAAGTATTTCCCCCAAACCATTGTAAGCCAATTCTTTGGATTCGGGTTCATACTTTGATCATGGTTCCTAGTGATCCATGTATTGGCATAGAACTCTTGAACCATTAAGATTTCGACTTGTTGAATGGGGTTGGTAAGAACTTCCCAACCTCTTCTTCGGATTTCATGTCGGATCTCCGGATACTCATTTTTCTTAAGTATGAAAGGGACCTCAGGGATCACTTTCTTCTTGGCCACAACTTCATAGAATTGGTCTTGATGGATCTTTGAGATGAATCTCTCCATCTCCCATGACTCAGAGGTGGAAGCTTTTGCCTTCCATTTCCTCTTTCTAGAGGTTTCTCCGGCCTTAGGTTCCATAAATGGTTATGGAAAAACAAAAAGTAATGTTTTTACCAAACCAAACTTAAAAGATTTGCTCGTCCTCAAGCAAAAGAAGAAAGAAAGAAGGGGAAGAAGAAGAAAATGGAGGATATGGAGGGTTATAGGTGGTTCGGCCAAGAGGGGGGAAAGGTGTTTGTGTTGTGTGAATATGAAGGATTAGTGAGGGGTTTATATAGGGGTGAGGGGAGGGTTGGGTTACGGTCATTAGGGTTGGGTTTCGGAGGGAAAAGTGTTTGAATTTTTTAAAGTGAGGTAGGTGGGGTTTTTTAGGAAGAGGTATGGAGGTGATTGGTGAAGAGAAAATAGGGAAAAGGATATGATTTGATTGGTGAGTGGTGTTTTGGGTGAAGTGTTATAGAGATGTGTGAGGGGGAGAGAGAGAGGTGGGGTAGGTGGGGATCCTGTGGGGTCCACATATCCTGAGGGAATAAGGATTTATCATCCCTACTCCTATTAGGCGTGTAAACGCCCTTACAGTGCAATCCTGGCGTTTAACGCCAGATTGCTGCTTATTTTTAGCGTTAAACGCCAGCTTTTATTGTTTTCATGGCATTAAACGCCAGGCTGCAACTTGTTTCTGGCATTTAACGCCAGATTGTTGCTTCTTTCTGGCGTTTAACGCCAGTCTGGTGCTTCTTTTTGGCGTTTAACGCCCAGAATGGTGCCAGACTGGGCGTTAAACGCCCATTCTGCTACCCTTACTGGCGTTTAAACACGAGTAAGTTTCTCCTCTAGGGTGTGCTTTTTTTTAATGCTGTTTTTGATTTTTCTTTAATTTTTGCAGTAGTTTTTGTGACAACACATGATCATCAACCTAAAAAAAGGAAATAACATAGATAAAGAAAATTGGGTTGCCTCCCAATAAGTGCTTCTTTAATGTCAATAGCTTGACAGTGAGCTCTCATGGAGCTTCACAGATGTTCAAAGTATTGTTGGGACGTCCCAACACCAAACTTGGAGTTTGAATGTAGCGGTTCAACACCAAACTTAGAGTTTGGTTGTGGCCTCCCAACACCAAACTTAGAGTTTGACTATGGGGGCTTTGTTTGACTCTGCATTGAGAGAAGCTTTTCTTGCTTCCTCTCCATGGTTACAGAGGGAGATCCTTCAGTTTTAAACACAAGGTAGTCCTCATTCAATTGAAGGATCAACTCTCCTCTGTCCATGATAAACACATATTTTATGATATATTTTATGCTGAATTTAAGTGATTTATTCAATCCTTCACCCACTTATGCATGTGAAATTGCATGGTTTTACTTTCCCTTCCTTATTATGTGATGTATGTGAAAAACATGTTTCCTAGGCTTTAAAAATATTAATTTTAATTACCTTGTATTGCTATTCGATGCTGTGATTTGTGTGTTAAGCATTTTCAGATCTTCTAAGGCAGGAATGATTTAAAGGATGGAAAAGGGACATACAAAAATGGAAGGAAAGCATAAAATGGAGTTTTTGAAGAAATTGGCAATGACGCATCCGCATGGACGACGCGAACGCGTGGTTCACACAAAAAGGAATCGACGCGAGCGCATGGATGAGGCGAACGCGTGACTTGCAAAATACAACTGATGCGGGCGCATGACTGACGCGACCGCGTGGAAGAGGAACACTCCAAACGACGCGACCGCGTGACCCACGCGGACGCGTGACGTGCGCGATCTGCAGAATTTGCAGATCTTGTTCTCACGATTTTTGGGCTCTTTTTAGCCCAGATCCAAGCCCAGAGAATACAGACCAAAGGCTTCAAAGTGAAGGAATGAAGGGGACAATTGGAGAGAACTCATGAGGCACTTTTCATAGTTTAGATGTAGTTTTTAGTGAGAGAGGTTCTCTCCTCTCTGTTAGGTTTTAGTATTAGGATTTCTTTAGTCATTAGGATTACTTCATGGTATATGGTTCAATAATTCATGTTTCTCTTCTACTTTTATTACTCCGATACTTTTATTTGTGTTTGATTTATGTTGCCCAATTGGCTTATGAATATTGTCCATGTTAGAATTGACATCTTTATTTAATATAAATTGAGGTATTTCAGACTTATATGTTATTGATGCTTGGGCTCTATCCAAATTATTTTCATTCAAGTAGATTTTATTCCCTTTTGGCTTTGGTTTATTAATTGGTAACTCTTGAGTTGTCAAACTCAGCAGTGGTTGAAATTGGCAGATTCTAATTGATCTAGATCGCTCTAAAGCTAGTCTTCCCACAGGGATTGACTAGGACTTAAGGATCAAACTAATTAGTCCACTTAACTTTCCTTTGCTTTAGTAAAGGTTAACTAAGTGGGAGAAAAATCCAATTCTCATCACAATTGATAAGGACAATTGGGATAGGACTTCCAGTTTTCATACCTTGCCAAGAGTTTTACTTGTTATTAATTTATTAATTCCTACAATCTATTTCTCTTGCTAAAAATCTTTTTCAAACCCAAACACTGTTTTTCCATAACCAATAATAAATCATACTTCCCTGCAATTCCTTGAGAAGACGACCCGAGGTTTGAATATTTCGGTTTATAAATTTATTGGGTTTTGTTACTTGTGACAACCAAAACGTTTGTAAGAAAGGTTGATTGCTTGGTTTAGAAACTATACTTACAACGAGAATTTATTATAACTTCTAAACCATCAATCTTCAGTTCTTCAGCCCACATCAATCACAGCTTTTGCTGTGGCTAGGAAGGGTCTTCTAAGGATGATGGATTCATCCTCATCCTTCCCAGTGTCTAGGATTATGAAATCAGCAGGGATGTAATGGCCTTTGACCTTTACTAGAACATCCTTTACCTGTCTATAAGCCTTTTTCATGGATTTATCTGCCATCTCTAATGAGAATTTGGCAGCCTGTACCTCAAAGATTCCCAATTTCTCCATTACAGAGAGTGGCATTAAGTTTATGCCTGACCCCAGGTCACACAGAGCCTTCTCAAAGGTCATGGTGCCTATGGTACAGGGAATTAAGAATTTATCAGGATCCTATTTCTTTTGAGGTAATGTCTGCCTAGCCAAGTCATTCAGTTCATTAGTAAGCAAGGGGGGTTCATCCACCCTAAGTCTCATTACCAAATAACTTGGCATTCAGCTTCATGATTGCTCCAAGGTACTTGGCAACTTGCTCTTCAGTAATATCTTCATCCTCTTCAGAGGAGGAATACTCATCAGAGCTCATGAATGGCAGAAGTAGGTTCAATGGAATCTCTATGGTCTCTAGATGAGCCTCCGATTCCTTGGGTTCCTCAAATAGGAACTTCTTTTTGTCTAGAGGACGTCCCACGAGGTATTCCTCAATGGGATTCATGTCCTTCTCCTCCTCTCTAGGTTTGGCCACACCAAGTAAGGTTATGGCCTTGCACTATCTTTTTGGATTCTCTTCTGTATTGCTTGGGAGAGTACCAAGAGGCGTTTTAGTGACTCTTTTACTCAGCTGGCCCACTTATGCCTCCAAATTTCTAATGGAGGACCTTGTTTCATTCATGAAACTTAGAGTGGCCTTAGATAGATCAGAGACTATATTTGCTAAGCTAGATGGGTTTTGCTCAGAGTTATCTGAGTGTTGATGAGATGATGATGGAAAAGGCTTGCTATTGCTAAACCTGTTTCTTCCACCATTATTAAAGCCTTGTTGAGGCTTTTGTTGATCCTTCCATGAGAAATTTGGATGATTTCTCCATGAGGGATTATCGGTGTTTCCATAGGCGTCACCATGTAATTCACCTCTACCATTGCAGGGTTCTCAAGATCATAGGCTTCTTCTTTAGAAGATGCCTCTTTAGTACTGTTGGATGCATTTTGCAATCCATTCAGACTCTAAGAAATCATGTTGACTTGCTGAGTCAACATTTTGTTCTGAGCCAATATGGCATTCAGAGCATCAATTTCAAGAACTCCCTTCCTCTGAGGCGTCCCATTACTCACAGGATTCTTTTTAGAAGTGTACATGAACTGGTTATTTGCAACCATTTCAATGAGTTCCCGAGCTTCTGTAGGCATTTTCTTTAGGTGAATAGATCCACATGTAGAATGGTCTAATGACATCTTAGACAATTCAGACAGACTATCATAGAATATATCCAGGATGGTCCATTCTGAGAGCATGTTAGAAGGACACTTTTTGGTCAGTTACTTGTATCTTTCCTAAGCTTCATAGAGGGATTCACCTTCTTTTTGCCTGAAAGTTTGAACATCCACTCTAAGCTTGCTCAGCTTTTGAAGAGGAAAGAACTTGGCTAAGAAAGCCATGACCAGCTTATCCCAAGAGTTCATGCTATCTTTAGGTTGAGAGTCCAACCATATTCTAGCTCTGTCTTTTGCAGCAAAAGGGAAAATCATAAGCCTGTAGACCTTGGGATCAACCCCATTGGTCTTAACAGCATCACAGATCTGCAAGACTTCAATTAAGAACTGAAAAAGATCTTCTGATGGAAGTCCATGAAACTTGCAATTCTGTTGCATCAGAGAAACTAATTGAGGCTTTAGCTCAAAATTGTTTGCTCCAATGGCAGGGATTGAGATGCTTTTTCCCTGTAAGTTGGAATTTGGTGTAGTAAAGTCACCAATCATCTTCCTTGCATTGTTGTTAGAGTTCGGCCATGTCTCCTTCTTTTTCGAGATTCTCTGTAAGGTTTTCTCTAGATTGTTGTGCTTTAGCTTTTCTTAGCTTCTTCCTCAGAGTCCTTTCAGGTTCAGGATCTGCTTCAACAAGAATGTCCTTGTCCTTGCTCCTGCTCATATGAAAAAGAAGAGGAATCCTCTATGTCACAGTATAGAGATTCCTTTATGTGAGTAGAAGAAGAAAAGAATAGAAGAAGGAGAAAAGAAAAATTCGAACACAGATAAGGGAGGGGTTCGGATTTTGAGAAGAGAAGTGTTAGTAAATAAATAAAATAAATAGAAAGAGAGAGAGAGAAATTCAAAAATTAGAAGAAGTAAAATTAAAATTATGATTTAAAACAATTATTTAAATAAAAAAAATTTTGAAAAAGGGTGAGGAATTTTCGAAAATTAGAGAGAAAAGTAGTTAGGTGGTTTTGAAAAAGATAAGAAATAGTAAAACAAACAAAAAGTCAATTAGTTAGTTGAAAAAGATTTGAAAATCAATTTTTGAAAAGATAGGAAGTTAGAAAAGATTTTTGAAATTGATTTTGAAAAAGATATGATTTGAAAAATATATGTTTGAAAAGATATGATTAAAAAGATATCATTGAAATTTATTTTGAAAAAAAATTGAAAAGGAAATTAAAAAGATTTGATTTTTAAATTAAAATTGATTACTTGACTAACAAGAAACTAAAAGATATGATTCTAGAATTTAAAGATTGAACCTTTCTTAACAAGAAGTAACAAACTTCAAATTTTTGAATCAATCACATTAGTTGTTAGTAAAGTTTTCGAAAATTATGAAATAAAAATAGGAAAAAGATTTTGGAAATCAATTTTAAAAATTTTCAAAAATATAAAAGAAAAATGAAAAAGATTTGATTTTTGAAAAAGATTTTGAAAAGATAAATTTTTGAAATTGAAATCTTGACTTGACTAACAAGAAACAACTTATTTTAAAAATTTTGACTAAGTTAACCCAAAGATTTCGAAATTTATGAGTGAAATAAGGAAAAGATATTTTTTTGATTTTTTTGAATTTTAATGTGGAAAGAGAAAAACAACAAAATGACTCAACACATAAAAATTTTGGATTAAAACAAATGATGCATACAAGAACACTATGAATGTCAAGATGAACACCAAGACCACTTTGAAGATCATGATGAACATCAAGAACTTATTTTTGAAAAATTTTCAAGAAAAAAAAAACATGCAAGACACCAAACTTAGAAATTTTTAATATTTAGATACTAAGAATTCAAAAATGCATATGAAAAACAAGAAAAGACACAAAACAATAAAATTCAAAGATCAAACAAGGAGACTTACCAAGAACAACATAAAGATCATGAAGAACACCATGCATGAATTTTTTTCGAATTTTTTTTTTGAAAATTAAAAAGATGCAATTAACACCAAACATAAAAATTGACTTTAGACTCAAACAAGAAACATAAAATTTTTGGTTTTTATGATTTTATTAAATTTTTTTTGGATTTTTTCAAAAATTACTTTGGAAAAACAAAAAAGAAGAAAAAATTTTTTTGAAAGATTTTTGAAAACTTTTTTGAAATTAAATAAAAGGCTGAAAGAAGAAGAAAATTACCTAATCTGAGCAACAAAATGAACCGTCAGTTGTCCAAACTTGAACAATCCCTAGCAACGGCGCCAAAAACTTGGTGCACGAAATTGTGATCTCAATGGCACCAACAACTTGGTATGCACAATAATAATCTCAACTCTTTTCACAACTTAACACAACTAACCAGCAAGTGCACTGGGTCGTCCAAGTAATAAACCTTACGTGAGTAAGGGTCGATCCCACGGAGATGGTCGGCTTGAAGCAAGCTATGGTCACCTTGTAAATCTCAGTCAGGTGGATTCAATTGGTTATGGAGTTTTAATAATTAAAATATAAATTAATAGAAAATAAAGATAGAGATACTTATGTAATTCATTGGTGGGAATTTCAGATAAGCGTATGGAGATGCATTGTCCCTTCTGAATCTCTGCTTTCCTACTGCCTTCATCCAATCCTTCATACTCCTTTCTATGGCAAGTTGTATGCTAGGTGTCACCATTGTCAATGGCTACTTCCCGTCCTCTAAGTGAAAATGGTCCTCTACGATTTCTGTACGGCTAATCAACTGTCGGATTTCTCATCTTGGATGAAAAATACCATGCACAGATATCGTATGGCTAATCATCTGTTGGTTCTCGATCATGTAGGAATAGGATTTACTATCCTTTTGCGTCTATCACCACGCCCTACAGTCACGAGTTTGAAGCTCGTCACAGTCATCCCTTCCCAGATCCTACTCGGAATACAACAGACAAGGTTTAGACTTTCTGGATATCAGGAATGCTGCCAATGGATTCTAGCCTATACCACAAAGATTCTAATCTCAGATTTAGATGCCCCATTGTCAGAGGGGAGTCGATGTGAATCGTTGAATAGAAACCCAAGAGATATACATTCAAGCTTGTTTTCATGTAGAATAGAAGTGGTTGTCAATCACGCGTTCATAAGTGAGAATGGTGATGAATGTCACATAATCACCACATTTATCATGTTCTTGTGTGCGAATGGATATCTTAGAATAAGAATAAGCATGAATTGAATAGAAAACAGTAGTACTCTGCATTAATACTCGAGGAACAGCAGAGCTCCACATCTTAATCTATGGTGTGTAGAAACTCCACCGTTAAAAATACATAAGTGATAATGGTCTAGGCATGGCCGAAAGGCCAGCCCCCATAAAAATCTAAGATAGCATAAAACTGATAAAAGATGTCTAATACAATAGTAAAAGGTCATATTTATATCAGACTAGCTACTAGGGTTACAAAAATAAGTAAATAATGCAGAAATCCACTTCTGGGCCCACTTGGTGTGTGCTTGGGCTGAGCATTGAAGCTTTCATGTGTAGAGGTCTTCCTTGGAGTTAAATGCCAGTTTGTAATTTGTTTCTGGTGTTTGACTCTAGCTTGCAACTTGTTTCTGGCGTTTAACGCCAGAATAGGGCAGAAAGCTGGCGTTGAACGCCAGTTTGCATCATCTAAACTCGGGAAAAGTATGCCCTGGATGTGTAGTTTCCAACGCATTTGAGGGCGCGCCATTTAGACTTCTGTAGCTCTAAATATTCCATTTCGAGTCCAGGGAGGTCAGAATCCAACAGCATCAGCAGTCCTTTGTCAGCCTCTGAATAAGATTTTTGCTCAGGTCCCTCAATTTTAGCCAGAAAATACTTGAAATCACAGAAAAATACACAAACTCATAGTAAAGTCCAGAAATGTGAATTTTGCTTAAAAACTAATAAAAATATATTAAAAACTAACTAAATCATACTAAAAACTATATGAAAACAATGCCAAAAAGTGTATAAATTATCCGCTCATCAGGTATAAAGTAACACAAGATCTAAGCAAAATTATACTAAAGAATTCAAATTAAACAATCAAAACTAGTAATCAACGAGATCCAATTGAGAGTTTAACAAGGGAAGATCAAATTAAAGCTAGATCTAGAGAGGAACAAGGGTTTCTCTCTCTAGAAGAACAAAGAACACAAAATCTAGAAAATGTGTCTTAGTGTAAAAATGATTGATCCCCCTTCTACCTAGCATCCTTGGGTATTTTTACATGCAGAAACAGCTTGAAATTGGACCTAATGAGCCTCAGAAATCGCTAGCACGATTTCCTTTAATGAGGTCATGTGTAGCTTCCCGCGCGTGCGCACCATGCGTGCGTGCGCGCCGATTGCTTTTGTGATCCGCGTGTGCGCGTGTGCGTCGGTGCTGAAGTTTCCAAAATCCAAATCTTCATGTTCCTTCCTCTTGTGCATGCTTTCTTTCTCTCTTCTAGGCCATTCTTACCCTATTAATTCTAAAATTACTCAACAAGTACATCACGGCATCGAATGGCAATAAAGAGGATCAAAATATAGCAATTCTAAGGCAAAATAAGCATGTTTTCCATCATGGAGCAATATTAGGAAGTGAACACAAAACCATGCATTTCTTGTAAATAAGTGCGAGAAATATTGACAAAAATCCCCAAATTAAGCACAAGATAAACCACGAAATTGGGGTTTATCACTACTCTTCATGAGGAATGGCTTCAAAATGAACTCACCAAGGCTCAAAAGTGGGAGCCTCACTTACAAGGAAGGGCGCTACGTTGCATGAGTTCACTGAGCGCTAGTATGAACAAGGAAATGGGCCAAAAGGAGGCCACCATGGTTCGAAGGGGGAGTCCCACCCAAGGCTTGTAGAGCTACGTTAAAATAATTAACTGAGCGCTATGAAGGAAGGCTTGGTTCGAAGCCTAAGAGGAGCAAAGGGAGCGCTATGTTTGGTTACTTCACTGAGCGCTCCCCTGGAAGGTGTCCCCGGGTCCATTTTTCAAGCAAAAGCCAATTTGAATCCACTTCTTCACCAATTTGAAAAGTCCACTCCAAATTCTGAAAATCAAAAATAGAAAGTGTATAAATAGAAATTAGTTTGATTTGTAGAGGATCTTCTTTTCATATTTTAGTTTGGAGTTTTACCTTTAGCTCATTTTTAGTTTTCATTTGTTTTTTTCTATTTAAATTTGGGGAATTGGGATTGAGATCTGAGTTCTCTTCCTCTTTGTTCTTACTTTTGCACATTTTAATTTTTGTTTCTAAATTTTGGATTGAGATTGAAGGAATTCTGTTTCAATTCTTGATCTGAGATTCATCTTTGTTTTTCTTTTGCACAATTTTGAGAACTAAGAAATTGGATTTGAATTTCATTTGCTGCTTCATTTACATTTCTACCCAATTCGTTTTCTGTTTGATCAAAGGAAGAATTGAGATCCAGATCTGCTTTCTGAGCTCATTGCTTTTCTTGGATCTTCAAATTCTCTATTAGATTTTACAATTGAGCTAAGTTTCTTTCTGTTTTGTTTTTTCAAGCAAATTTTCCATTTATGTTGAGATCTGCTGCAACTTACTTCTTCTTTTACTTCTCTGATCTATTGCTCTTTACATTCTCTTGTTTAATTTCTGAATCCCAGCCTCCATCTCCCTTTACTGTTTCAGCAATTTAAGTTTCTCAGTTATTTAGATTCAGTAATTTACATTTCTTGCACTTTAAGCTTCAGCCATTTACATTTCTTGCAATCTAAGTTTCAGTATTTACATTACTTGCACTTTAAGATTCAGCTTTTTTTACTTCTTCTGCACTTTACTTTACTGTCAATTTCCCCTCTCCCTTTTAGTTTCGTACAATTTAGCTTCTGTTAATCACAATTCACTCAAATAATCACTTGTTTGCTTGACTAAATTAACCACCTAACTAAAATTGCTCAATCCTTCAATCCCTGTGGGATCAACCTCACTCATGTGAGTAATTACTATTTGATGCGACCCGGTACACTTGCCGGTGAGTTTTGTGTGAAATCTGATTTCCACCTCATCAAGTTTTTGGCGCCGTTGCCGGGGATTGGTCTAGATTGACAATGATTAAGTAGGGTGATAATCTAGATTAAGCATTTTTTATTTTTACTAAGCACATTAACTGTTTGACACGTTGTGTCACCTAACCTTCTAACCACATTCTATCATTAGAATGTCCATATTTCATTTGGTTTGTTTGTGATTTTTGCAAGTCTTGGAGGCTGAGGTGCGTGAAGAGGGAGTGAGAAACAATGCTCAACCTGCAAGAAGGGTGTTGGCCTCTTACACTATCCCCAATCCCAGACATTATGGGAGCAGCATCCTCATCCCAAATGTTCATGCAAATGATTTTGAGTTGAAGCCTCAACTAATCCCTTTGGTGCAGAACAATTGTGCTTATGAAGGTGGCCTTTTTGAAGACCCCAACCAACATTTGTTTGTTTTCTTGAGGATTTGTGAAACTGTCAAGACAAATGGGGTACTGATGCGTAAGCATCTTTCCTATCTTTTCCTAGTAAATTTGCATCTAATTTGTTGAGTTTAATAAAAAATTAATTATCTTTTAGCCAATATGGATGCTACTTTGAGTCTTTAGCAATTTTGTTTATTTTAGGTAGCATTCGGCGGAATTTGATGGAGTTTCTGCAGCACAATAATCAAAGGAGATAGCAGCGAGGAGCGACACATGTAGAAAATGCAAAAAACGCTAGGGGTGATTTCTGGGCTGTTTTAACCCAGTTTTTAGCCCAGAAAACACATATTAGAAGCTGCAGAATGGACAAATCAAGTGGTCCCCACCCATTAGCTGAAGGCTTGTTAATTAATTTGAATTTAAATTCAAATCTTATCTGAGGAAAAGATATTATTTTAGTTTTAGATAGATTTTAAATTAACTAGGATTAATTATAAAAGGGATGCCAACAGGGTTATTCCAACACAACATTATTCCATTCCAATTTACAATCCTAGTTTTTTTCTCTGAACCATGAGCAACTAAACCTCCACTGTTAAGGTTAGGAGCTCTGTCTATTTGTATGGATTGATTCATTTGCTCTCTCTAATTTAATTCATGTTTTGATTTATTTTTCAATAATTGTTTTCGTTCTTTATTTTATGAATTTGGGTGGAATGGAAGTATGACCCATGTTCTAATTGAGTTCTTGTATAACTTGGAAAAGCTCTATACTTGAACAACAACTTGAAAACATATTATCCTGAATTTCTAATTATTTGTATTTAACGGGATACGTGACATATAATCCCCTTATTTTTGGATAATTAGGACTCTTGTGGCATATAAACTGGAATTTGATCATCACCTTCAAATTGGAATTAATTGACCAAGGAATTGGCAGTTAATGAATCTTAGAAGAGACTAGGAAGGTCTAAGGAATTAGGGTCTAGTCACATATAGTTTGCCATGAATTAAATCTTGCATGATTAAAATAGTTAGTAAGAAAAGTTAATCCGGAAAAATAGATAACTCTGAATCCTTAACTGTTTTCTCCATATTTTATTCCCAACTCATTGCTGCTTGCTTTCTGAAATTCTTAATTTACTGTTTATTGCTCTTTAAACACTCAACATACTATTCTGTTTATCTAACTAAGTAATTTAATCAACCATTGTTACTTGGTACGACCCGATGCACTTGCCGGTTAGCCGGATTGATTTTTCTTACTAACTATTTTAATCATGCAAGATTTAATTCATGGCAAACTATATGTGACTAGACCCTAATTCCTTAGACCTTCCTAGTCTCATCTAAAATTCATTAACTGCCAATTCCTTGGTCAATTAAATCCAATTAGAAGGTGATGATCAAATTCTAGTTTATATGCCACAAGAATCCTAATTATCCAAAAGTAAGGGGATTAAAAGTCACGTATCCTGTTAAATACAAACAATTAGAAATTCAGAATAATATATTTTCAAGCTGTTGTTCAAGTAAAGAGCTTTTCCAAGTTTTACAAGAACTCAAATAGATGTATTACCCATTGAGCTTGAATTTAAAAAATACAGAAGTGATATATTGCATGAGAAATTGAGTTAATTTTAAGAGTAGTCTTATTTACTTAAATGTGGTGGTATTAATTGTAATTCTGAATGCATGATATGAATAGTGCATATTTGAATTTAAATCAAGGGATGTTGATGTATAAGGAACAGGAATTTAGAGAATTATTATGACTTCTCTGAAATTCATCATCATTCATTTATAATTCACAATTTTAATTTTTAGATGTAGTTTTTAGATAGAGAGGCTCTCTCCTCTCTCTTAGGTTTTAGGATTAGGTTTCCTCTTAAGGGATTTAGGATTTTTTCTTCTCAATTTCCAGGTTCAATGTTCCTTTTATTTATTTTCTCAATTTGGTTTATGAACTCTTTATGTTTTGATTGATTTTCTATTTAATACAATTTGAGGTATTTCATATTTATGATTTTAATTTAGCTTTTTACACCCTTTGGCCTTGGTTGAGTAATTAGTAATGGAATCCCCTTAATGGAATGTCTTCAATAGAAGAGAAGTCTCCCCTTTTTATAACTAATCATTCACTGTTAAGGTCAGGAGCTCTATCTATTGTATGGATTGATACTATTATTTTTCTATTTTAATTCATGTTTTGATTTTTATTTCAATAATTGTTTTTGTTCTTAATTTTTATGAATTTAGGTGGAACGGAAGTATGACCCTCTTTCTATTTGAGTTTTTGTAAATCTTGGAAAAGCTCTTTACTTGAACAACAGCTTGAAAACATATTATTCTAAATTTCTAATTGTTTGTATTTAACGGGATACGTGACATATAATCCCCTTATTTTAGGATAATTAGGATTCTTGTGGCATATAAACTGGAATTTGATCATCACCTTCTAATTGGATTTAATTGACCAAGAAATTGGCAGTTAATGAATTTTAGACTAGACTAGGAAGGTCTAAGGAATTATGGTCTAGTCACATATAGTTTGCCATGAATTAAATCTTGCATGATTAAAATAGTTAGTAAGAAAAATCAATCTGGAAAATAGATAACTCTGAAGCCTTAACTGTTTTCTCCATATTTTATTCCCAACTTATTTATTTGTCAATCCTTTTTATATTCTGAGTTCAAATTTAAACCTTTTGAATATCTCAAAACCCTTTTCTACTTGCCTAATTAAGCCAATCAATCAATCATTGTTGCTTGATCCATCAATCCTCGTGGGATTGACCCTTACTCACATAAGGTATTACTTGGTACGACCTGGAGCACTTGCTGATTAGTTTGTGGGGTTGTAAAATACCGCATCAAGTTTTTGGGTACAACTTGACATCTATAAGTTACTTCTATTCCCATTTTCTTTGAGAAACAATGCTGCTCAATGGATGGAAACCTTTTCCAAGGAGAGCATCAACAATTGGGCTGATTTGGTGGGCAAATTCCTAGCCAAGTTCTACCCACCTCAGAGGATCATCAAGCTGAAAATAGAGGTGCAAACCTTCATTCAAAAGGAGGAAGAATCACTCTATAAGGCATGGGAATGATATAAGGCCCTGATTAGGAAATGTTCACCTGAGATGTTCAGTGAGTGGGTGAAACTTCAAAACTTTTATGAAGGATTGACCCTAAAATCAAGAAAAGCATTAGATTACTCCTCTGGAGGTTCACTTCAAATGATGAAAACTGCCCAAGAAGCACAAGATCTCATTGATGTGGTGGCCAACAATTAATATTTTTACTCATCTGAGAGGCACCATGACACAAATCCAAAGAGGGGAGTGATGACAAGTCATCTTATACTAGCGTTTCAAGCAATTTTCACTTGTTTCATTAGGATTTATGCACTTTCTTCCATTAGAAGTAAGTAATTTGGGGTGGTCTTGCATGGTTTTGTTAAATCAATCAACCATACTTTATTTGACACTAAATCGTAAGGTTTAAGCTAAAATTAGTTGCTTTTTGAATAATTTATTAACCTTGTAAATTTGGTGATACTTTGATTTGTTGTTTTGATTACTTGTAGGTGAAGAAACGGTTGAAAAAAGGAATTTTTGGCATAGTGGTGCATCAACCAAGGAAGCAAGAGGGCATAGCGCTCAGTGAACTTACTTAACTGAGCGCTAGCCCAACACCAAACCAAGCAAGGCTAATGGAAGCATAGATGACCAAGGAAGCACCAATAGCATGGAGTTAAGTTAAGTTTACTTAACTGAGCGCCCAAAAGGAGTGAAGAAAGCACTAGCGCTCAGTTAACTTTTGTTAACTTTTTCGTGGCCCTCCTAAAAGAAATTCAAAGAGCATTGAAGAAAAAGGGGGAGCCAGGTTTTGAACCTTGCACATGGGGGAACCAAGGAAGCACTACAAGCAAAAGAAATTGGCTAAAGTGTTGGAGCAAGGGTTCGAACCAAGGAGCTCCTCTCTTGCAAGGAAGGAGCACTCCACTTGGCCAAAGAAAATGGCACCGAAGTGCACTCTTCAAGGCTCGAACCAGGAGCCTCAACCTCAAAGCATGAGGTGCTACTCAAAGCACAAGGCGCTCAGTTAAAATTTTCTCACTGAGCGCTACCTTGTGAAGAGAAAAGTGGCACTGAATTTCTTCCACCAAGGCTTGAAGCTGGACCTCCAATACAAGCATGGGCGCTCAGTTACTTTAAAGTAACTGAACGCTACCCTGGAGCAAGGCACGAACCAAAATGAAGCCAAGGACCAAGACTTGGAGCGCTCAGTTAACTTAGTTAACTGAACGCTCCCCTGGGAGGTGCACCATGGGCCAATTTCACTTCAATTGCTCCTTTGGATTCAATTCTTCACCAAATGAGAAGCCCATTGCAAATTCAAAAATCAAAAATAGAAAGTGTATAAATTGGACTTTGTTTGATTTAGAGAGGACCTTTTTTTTGCTCACATTTATTTTCACTTTGGAATTTTCATTAGTTTTGAGCTTTGAATTGAGAATTGGGATTGAGAGCTGAGTTCTCTCCTCCTTGTTCTCACTTTTGATTTTCTTGCTTTCTATTTATGAATTATGGATAGAGATTGAAGGGATTCTGTTTCAATCCTTGATCTATGATAAACCACTATTTTATGGTATATTTTATGTTTAATTATGTGGTTTTATCATGATCCTTACCCACTTATTCATTAATTTAGCATGCATTTATATTTCCTTCCTGAAATTATTACATGGTTGAAAACTGCTTCCTAGAGACTTTTTAATTATGCATTTTAGTTCTCCTTTATCCCATTTGATGCCGTGATTTGTGTGTTAAGTGTTTTAGGCTTTATAGGGCATGGATGAGTTGGAGATTAGGAAGGAAGCTAGCAAAAATGGAAGGAACACAAGAAATTGAGGAGGTAATCAGCGAGAAGTGACGTGGAGGCGTGGACGATGCGAACGCGTGGAAGGGAAAAACGCAAATGACGCGTCCGCATGGATGACACGATCGCATGATATGCGCGACCTGCAGAATCTGCAGATTTCGCTGGGGGCAATTTTGGGCCCTATTTTGACCCAGTTCTCGGCCCAGAACAGCAGACTAGAGCCAGAGAACATGCAAAAACCAGAGACAACATTCATTCTACACAGTTTTAGTTTTAGATCTAGTTTTTACTCCTCCTCTAGGTTTTTCTCTCTACACATTGATAATTTTAGGATTTTATTTTTCTCTCACTTTTTGCATTGGGATATTGAGAAGAGTTATTACCTCATCAAGACTTCGTCATTCTAGTTCGTTTTCTTTACTTGGCTTTACTCTTCCATGTCCTTTGCTTTGTTAATTTTACCATTGGAATATTATTAGGATTTATTTAATACAAGGATTACTTTTATTTTTATTTGATTATTTTGATTTTTATTTACAATGTTTGCCTTTAATTCCTTTTCATATGTCATGAATTTTACATTCACAATGAGCAAGTAGTTCCCTAACTTGGTGGAGAGTTGATTGAAAGGAACCAATTGAATTGGAAGACTTGAAAGAAAAATTGTAATTGGGTTATTGTTGGCTTGCCCTCTAGTCACTAACACCAATCCCTTTTAATCAAGTGGATTGCAACTTGTGAATGGGCATAGCATCCCAACTTGTTTATCTTTCCCTTACCTAGTAAGAGATAACTAAACAGGATAACCTTCAATTATCAATTAATCTAGAGAGTAATCCAACAATAGCGGAACTTCCAACTAATCAACTCCCAATCAAGGCTTTTATTTACATTATTTAAATTCTCCAATTTTATTACATGTTTACTCAACTCAAACCTTTTTGAAAACATCTGATTAATAAAATAGCACACTTTTCTGCAACTCGTTGGGAGACGACCTGGGATTCATACTCCCAGTATTTTAAAATTTAAATTTCTGTGACACCTTTCTAAATTGATATGTGGATTTCTGGTGAGTTAAGAACTATACTTGCAACGTACATATTTTAATAATTTTTAATTCACCAATTTTCACCCCACCAATTTTTGGCGCCATTGCCGGGGAGTTGCAACAGTGTGTTAATTTATTGATTGGTATTTATTTTTATTGCAATTTTTTTCTTTTCATTCTATCACTATGAACTGTACGTTTTTTTCGTTAAATGACGTGTTCGCTTCCTGATCCAAGATTGCCAGCATTTGACCCTGAAATTGAAAGAACTCTTTCACATATAAGGCGAGCTAGGCGTACGCGACTCCTCTTTGAGGATGAACCTGAACCGTCATTTAAGGAAGAAACAAACCCCCTTTCTACTGATCCAGTTCATTTACGTGCAAGTGACATGGCAGCGCCCAGAAGAGTCACCATCCAGGAGGAAGGAGCCCCTGATTTTATGCTCCAACCATTCCAGGCACACCATCCAGCAATAGCTGTAGATTTTGAAATAAAGTCTTCACTACTCAACTTGATGCCCAAATTTCATGGCTTACCTGCTCAAAAGCCTATCAAGCATCTTAGAGATTTCCAGACCGCTTACTCTACTGTTAAGCGTGATGGCGCTAATGAAATTTCTATTCTATTAAAAGCCTTCCCGTTTTCTCTAGAGGGAAAGGCAAGAGAGTGGTACTACACTCAACCCAGAGAAACTGTTTCCAACTGGGATACATGATGAGCGGATAATTTGTACGCTTTTTGGCATTGTTTTTAGTATGTTTTTAGTATATTTAGTTGAGTTTTTAGTATATTTTTATTAGTTTTTAGTTAAAATTCACTTTTCTGGACTTTACTATGAGTTTGTGTGTTTTTCTGTGATTTCAGGTATTTTCTGGCTGAAATTGAGGGACCTGAGCAAAAATCTGATTCAGAGACTGAAAAGGACTACAGATGCTGTTGGATTTTGACCTCCCTGCACTCGAAGTGGATTTTCTGGAGCTACAGAAGCCCAATTGGCGCGCTCTCAACGGCGTTGGAAAGTAGACATCCTGGGCTTTCCAGCAATATATGATAGTCCATACTTTGCCCAAGATTTGATGGCCCAAACCGGCGTTCAAAGTCACCCTCAGAATTCCCAGCGTTAAACGCCGGAACTGGCACCAAAGTGGGAGTTAAACGCCCAAACAGGCACAAAAGCTGGCGTTTAACTCCAAGAAGAGTCTCTACACGAAAATGCTTCAATGCTCAGCCCAAGCACACACCAAGTGGGCCCGGAAGTGGATTTTTATGTCATTTACTCATCTTTGTAATTCTTAAGCTACTAGTTCCCTATAAGTAGGACCTTTTACTATTGTATTTGGCATCTTCGGACATCTAGTTCTTAGATCAGATCTTGGTTCTTCTGGTTCCCTCTCTGGGACCGAAGCCAATGATCACTTTTGTTCTTATGTATCTTCAACGGTGGAGTTTCTACACACCATAGATTAAGGTGTGGAGCTCTGCTGTACCTCGAGTATTAATGCAATTACTATTGTTCTTCTATTCAATTCAGCTTGTTCTTATTCCAAGATATTCATTCGCACTCAAGAACTTGATGAATGTGATGATTATGTGACGCTCATCATCATTCTCACTTATGAACGCGTGATAGACAACCACTGTAGTTCTACAAGCAACAAGGCTCTAATGTTTATCTCTTGGATTCCTGATACACGATGCATGGTTGATCGCCTGACAACCGAGCGCTCGCCTGACAAACGAGCCAGCCATTCTGTGAGATCAGAGTCTTCGTGGTATAGGCAAGAACTGATGGCGGCATTCAAGAGAATCCGGAAGGTCTAACCTTGTCTGTGGTATTCTGAGTAGGATTCAATGATTAAATGACTGTGACGTGCTTCAAACTCCTGAGGGTGGGGCGTTAGTGACAGACGCAAAAGAATCACTGGATTCTATTCCGGCCTGATTGAGAACCGACAGATGGATAGCCGTGCCGTGACAGGGTGCGTTGAACATTTCCACTGAGAGGATGGGAGGTAGCCACTGACAACGGTGAAACCCTTGCATAAGCTTGCCATGGAAAGGAGTAAGAAGGATTGGATGAAGACAGTAGGAAAGCAGAGAGACGGAAGGGACAAAGCATCTTCATACGCTTATCTGAAGCTCTCACCAATGATATACATAAGTATCTCTATCTTTATCTTTATGTTTTATTCATATATCATCCATACCCATTTGAGTCTGCCTGACTAAGATTTACAAGGTGACCATAGCTTGCTTCATACCAACAATCTCCGTGGGATCGACCCTTACTCGCGTAAGGTTTATTACTTGGACGACCCAGTGCACTTGCTGGTTAGTTGTGCGAAGTTGTGTTTATGCCATGGTATTGAGCACCAAGTCTTTGGGGCCATTACTAGGGATTATTTGAGTTGTGAAAAGTAGTGATCACAATTTCGTGCACCAAGTTTTTGGCACCGTTGCCGGGGATTGTTTCGAGTATGGACAACTGATGGTTCATCTTGTTGCTTAGATTAGGTATTTTTCAAAGTTCTTAAGAATGAATTCTAGTGTTTCAAGGTGATGTTCTTATCATCACCAAAGCTGATTGATTATCATCAATTTAGCTCTTGAATGCAATGTCCTGCTGAAGCTTGGCTAGCCATGTCTAATTCCTTTAGACTAAAGCTTTAGACTAACATTGCACGATTCCTGGAATTCTCATTAAGAATTTTGATACCTTTATTTTCTTCTTCCACCTAATTTTCGAAAAAAAAAATCCAAAAAAAATTATAAAATCATAAAAACCAAAAATATTTTAGGTTTCTTGTTGAGTCTAGTGTCTCATGTTAAGTTTGGTGTCAATTGCATGTTTCTGTTCTTCTTGCATTTTTTTTCGAATTTATGCATGTGTCTTCATTAATCTTCAAGATGTTCTTGATGATTTCCTTGTTTTGATCTTTGAATTCTCTTGACTTGAGTGTTTTGTTATGTACATTCTCATTTTGTTAGTGTCAATGGTATACAAACTGCTAAGTTTGGTGTCTTGCATGCATTGTTATTTGATTTTAGTTGCATTTTGATTATTAAAAATCCAAAAATTTTTTATTTGTGTCTTTTCAAGTCAATAATACAGAGAATTGAAGATTCAGAACATACTGCAAAGGAATTACACAGAAAAAGCTGGGCGTTCAAAACGCCCAGTGAAGAAGGACAGACTGGCGTTTAAACGCCAGCCAGGGTGCCTGGTTGGGCGTTTAACGCCCAAAAAGGTAGTTGATGAGCGGATAATTTGTATGCTTTTTGGCATTGTTTTTAGTATGTTTTTAGTATCTTTTAGTTAGTTTTTAGTATATTTTTATTAGTTTTTAATTAAAAATCACTTTTCTGGACTTTACTATGAGTTTGTGTGTTTTTCTGTGATTTCAGGTATTTTCTGACTGAAATTGAGGGTCCTGAGCAAAAATCTGATCCAGAGACTGAAAAGGACTGCAGATGCTGTTGGATTCTGACTTCCCTGCACTCGAAGTGGATTTTCTGGAGCTACAGAAGCCCAATTGGCGCGCTCTCAACGGCGTTGGAAAGTAGACATCCTGGGCTTTCCAGCAATATATGATAGTCCATACTTTGCCCAAGATTTGATGGCCCAAACCGGCGTTCAAAGTCACCCCAAGAATTCCCAGCGTTAAACGCCGGAACTGGCACCTAATTGGGAGTTAAACGCCCAAACTGGATTAAAAGCTGGCGTTTAACTCCAGAAAACGTCTCTACACGAAATTCCTTCATTGCTCAGCCCAAGCACACACCAAGTGGGCCCGGAAGTGGATTTTTATGTCATTTACTCATCTATGTACACCCTAGACTACTAGTTTTCTATATATAGGACCTTTTACTATTGTATTTTGATCTATCTTTGAATCTTTGGACATCTAGTTCTTAGATCATTTTGGGGGCTGGCCATTCGGCCATGCCTAGACCTTGTGCTTATGTATTTTCAACGGTGGAGTTTCTACACACCATAGATTAAGGTGTGGAACTCTGCTGTACCTCGAGTATTAATGCAATTACTATTGTTCTTCCATTCAATTCCGCTTGTTCTTTATCCAAGATATCACTTGTTCTTCAACATGATGAAGGTGATGATTGACGCCCATCACCATTCTCACTCATGAACAAGGTGACTGACAACCATTCTTGTTCTACAAGCATCTGAGGCTTAGTGAATATCTCTTGGATTCTTTAATCGGAATCCTCGTGGTATAGGCAGGACCTGATGGCAGCATTCAAGAGAATCCGGAAGGTCTAAACCTTGTCTGTGGTATTCTGAGTAGGATTCAATGACTGAATGACTGTGACGTGCTTCAAACTCCTGAGGGTGGGGCGTTAGTGACAGACGCCAAAAGAATCAATGGATTCTATTCCGATCTGATTGAGAACCGACAGATGGATTCCGCTATGCTGTGACCAGAGCATATGCAATCGTTTCCAATGAGAGGATGGGAGGTAGCTGCTGACAACAGTGAAACCCTACACGAGCTTGCCATGGAAAGGAGTAAGAAGGATTGGATGAAGACATTAGGAAAGCAGAGAGACGGAAGGGAAGGCATCTTCATATGCTTGTCTGAAGCTCTTACACCAATGATATACATAAGTATCTCTATCTTTATCTTTATGTTATTTTCGTTCATCATCTATACCCATTTGAGTCTGCCTGACTGAGATTTACAAGATGACCATAGCTTGCTTCATACCACCAATCTCCGTGGGATCGACCCTTACTCGCGTAAGGTATTACTTGGACGACCCAGTGCACTTGCTGGTTAGTTGTGCGAAGTTGTAGTGATCACAATTTCGCGCACCAAGTTTTTGGCGCCGTTGCCGGGGATTGTTCTTGTGTATGGACAACAGACGGTTCATCTTGTTGCTTAGATTAGGCATTTATTTTTTTTTTCGAAATTCTTGAAGATGAATTCTAGTGTTTCAAGGTGATGTTCTTATCATCACCAAAGCTGATTGATCATCATCAATTTAGCTCTTGAATGCAATGTCTTGCTGAAGCTTAGCTAGCTATGTCTAATTCCTTTAGACTAAAGCTTTAGACTAACATTGCATGATTCCTGGAATTCTCATTAAGAATTTTGATACCTTTATTTTTCTTTTCACTTAATTTTTGAAAAATCCAAAAAAAAAAAAAAATTACAAAATCATAAAAACCAAAAAAAATATTTCTTGTTTGAGCATAGAGTCTCATTTTAAGTTTGGTGTCAATTGCATGTTTCTGTTCTTCTTGCATTTTTCGAATTTTTGCATGTGTCTTTATTAATCTTCAAGTTGTTCTTGATGATTTCCTTGTTTTGATCTTTGAATTCTATTGACTTGAGTGTTTTGTTGTTTCTCATATGCATTCTCATTTTGTTAGTGTCAATAGTATACAAACTGCTAAGTTTGGTGTCTTGCATGCATTGTTATTTGATTTTAGTTGCATTTTGATTATTCCTTATTATTAAAAATCCAAAATATTTTAATTTGTGTCTTTTCAAGTCAATAACACAGAGAATTGAAGATTCGGAACATACTGCAGAGGAATCACACAGAAAAAGCTGGGCATTCAAAAATGCCCAGTGAAGAAGACAGACTGGCGTTTAAACGCCAGCCAGGGTGCCTGGCTGGGCGTTTAACGCCCAAAGGGGTATAGTTTGGGCGTTAAACGCCAGAATGTGCACCATTCTGGGCGTTTAACGCCAGGATGGCAAAGGGGGAAGATTTGTTTCAAAATCAATTTTTTTCAAGTTTTCAAAGTTTTTCAAATCAAATCTTTTTCAAATCATATCTTTTCAATCAAATGTTTTCAAAATCAATTTCTTTCCTTTTCAAAGATACTTACTAACAATTAATGATTTGATTGCACATTTTTTGCCTTTTCTGTTAAGGAAGGTTTTATGTTTGAATCATATCTTTCTTGTTAGGCAAGTCATTAATTTTTAAATTCATATCTTTTAAAATTGTTTTCAAATCATATCTTTTAAAATTGTTTTCAAATATCTTTTAAAATTGTTTTCAAATCATATCTTCTCAATCACATCTTTTTTAAAACTATAACTTTTCAATCAAATCTTTTTAATCACATCTTTTTCAAAATAGTTTTCAATCAAATCTTTTTAACTTCTAATTTCAAAATCTTTTTCAAAAATCACTTGATTTCTTTTCCACTTTTATTTTCGAAAATCAATTAGTGTTTTTCAAAAATGTTTTCAAAATCTTTTACTTAATTTTCGAAAATTACTTCCCTTCTTCTCACATCCTTCTATTTTTGGACTAACACTATCCCTTAATGCAAAATTCGAACTCCATCTTCTTTGATGAGTTCGAATTTTCTACCTCTGTCTTCCATTTTTCTTCCTCTGACACCTCAAGGAATCTCTATACTGTGACATAGAGGATTCCATATTTTCTTGTTCTCTTCTCTTCATATGAGCAGGAACAAAGACAAAGGCATTCTTGTTGAAGCTGACCCTGAACCTGAAAGAACCTTGAAGCGAAAGCTAAGAGAAGCCAAAGCACAACTCTCTTTAGAGGACTTAACCGAATTCTTCAAAGAAGAAGAAGCCATGGCAGCCGAAAACAACAATAATGCAAACAATGCAAGGAAGGTGCTGGGTGACTTTACTGCACCTACTCCTGATTCTATGGGAGAAGCATCTCTATCCCTGCCATTGGAGCAAACAACTTTGAGCTAAAGCCTCAATTAGTTTCTCTAATGCAACAGAATTGCAAGTTCCATGGACTTCCAATGGAAGATCCTCATCAGTTTTTAGCTGAGTTCTTGCAAATCTGTGACACAGTCAAGAGCTAATTGAAATGGTTGCAAATAACCAATTCATGTACACTTCTGAAAGGAATCCTGTGAACAATGGGACAAGTCAGAAGAAAGGAGTTCTTGAGATTGATACTCTGAATGCCATTTTGGCTCAGAATAAAATATTGACTCAACAAGTCAATTTGATTTCTCAAAGTCTGTCTGGAATGCAAAATGCACCAAGCAGTACTAAGGATGCTTCATCTAAAGAAGAAGCTTATGATCCTGAGAACCCTTCCATGGAAGAGGTGAATTACCTAGGAGAACCCTATGGAAACACCTATAATTCTTCATGGAGAAACCACCCAAAGTTTCATGAATGAAACAAGGTCCTCCATCAGAAATTTGGAAGGACAAGTGGGACAGCTGAGCAAGAAAGTTACTGAACTCCCTCCAAGTACTCTCCCAAGCAACACAGAAGAAAATCCAAAAGGAGAGTGCAAAGCCATCAATATGGCCGAATTTGGAGAGGATAGAGAGGAAGTGAACGCCACTGAGGAAGACCTCAATGGGCGTGCACTAGCCTCCAATGAGTTCCCCAATGAGGAACCATGGGAATTTGGGACTCAAGATGAGACCATAGAGATTCCATTGGACTTACTTCTGCCTTCATGAGCTCTGATGAGTATTCTTCCTCTGAAGAGGATGAGTATGTCACTGAAGAGCAAGTTGCTAAATACCTTGGAGCAATCATGAAGCTAAATGACAAGTTATTTGGAGATGAGACTTGGGAGGATGAACCTCCCTTGCTCACCAAAGAACTGGATGACTTGTCTAGGCAGAAATTACCTCAAAAGAGACAAGATCCTGGGAAGTTTTCAATACCTTGTACCATAGGCACCATGACCTTCAAGAAGGCCTTGTGTGACTTAGGGTCAAGTAAACCTCATGCCCCTCTCTGTAATGGAGAAATTAGGGATCTTTGAGGTGCAAGCTGCAAGAATCTCATTAGAGATGGCAGACAACTCAAGAAAACAAGCTCATGGACTTGTAGAGAATGTTTTGGTGAAGATTGAAGACCATTACATCCCTACTGATTTCATAGTCCTAGAGACTGGGAAGTGCATGGATGAATCCATCATCCTTGGCAGACCCTTCCTAGCCACAGCAAAGGCTGTGATTGATGTTGATAGAGGAGAGTTGATCATTCAAGTGAATGAAGAATCCTTGGTGTTTAAGGCCCAAGGATATCCCTCTGTCATCATGGAGAAGAAGCATGAAGAGCTTCTCTCAAAACAGAGCCAAACAGAGCCCCCACAGTCAGACTCTAAGTTTGGTGTTGGGAGGCCACAACCAAACTCTAAGTTTGGTGTTGAACCCCCACATTCAAACTCTAAGTTTGGTGTTGGGAGGTTCCAACACGGTTCTGAGCATCTCTGAGGCTCCATGGGAGTCCTCTGTCAAGCTAATGACATTAAAGAAGCGCTTGTTGGGAGGCAACCCAATGTTTTATAGTTAACTATTTTCTTTGTTATTTTATCTTTTTTGTAGGTTGATGATCATAAGAAGTCACAAAATCCATTGAAAAAGCAAAAACAGAATGAAAAACAGGAAGAAAAACAGCACACCCTGGAGGAAGAACTCACTGGCGTTTAAACGCCAGTGAAGGTAGCAGTTGGGCGTTTAACGCCCAGTCTGGCACCATTCTGGGCGTTTAACGCCAGAAAGGGGCACCAGACTGGCGTTAAACGCCAGGAAAGGGCTAGAACCTGGCGTTAAACGCCAGAAATGGGCACCAGCCCGGCGTTTAACGCCAGAATTGGCTCAAAACGTGTTTTTGAGCCCCATTTGGTGCAAGGATGACTTTTCCTTGACACCTAAGGATCTGTGGACCCCACAGGATCCCCAAACAACCCACCACTCTCTCTTTTCTTCTTCACCCATTCACCAATCACCTCAACATCTCTTTCTCTTCACCACTCACATCCATCCTTCATAAAACACCACTTCTTCTCTTTGGCCGAACCACAAGGCCATCTCCCTCTCCTCCATTTCTTCTTCTTCTACTCTCTTCTTCTTCTTTTGCTCGAGGACGAGCAAACCTTTAAGTTTGGTGGGTAAAAGCATTGCTTTTTGCTTTTCCATAACCATTTATGGCATCCAAGCCGGTTCAACTGAGAAGGCATGACCTCAAGCACATCACTAAGAAGAAGATGGAGCAAACAAGAGACCCCTCTCATCATGAGATCCCTGAGATACCTCAAGGGATGCACTTTCCTCCACAAGACTATTGGGAGCAACTGAACACCTCCCTAGGAGAATTAAGTTCCAACATGGGACAACTAAGGGTGAAGCACATGCCATCCTCCTCCATGAAATTAGAGAAGATCAAAGAATCATGAGAGAGGAGCAACAAAGACAAGGAAGAGACATTGAGGAGCTCAAGCACTCCATAGGATCTTCAAGAGAAAGAAAGAGCCGCCATCATTAAGGGGGACCGTTCTTTAATCTCCTTGTTCTTTATTTTTCTGTTTTTCGAATTTCTATGCTTATGTTTATCTATGTTTGTGTCTTATGATCATTAGTGTCTTAGTGTCTATGCCTTAAAGCTATCAATATGAATCCATCACCTTTCTTAAATGAAAACTGTTTTTATCACAAAAGAACAAGAAGTACAGGATTTCAAATTCATCTTTAAAACTAGCTTAATTAGTTTGATGTGGTGACAATACTTTTTGTTTTCTGAATGTATGCTTGAACAGTGCATATGTCTTTTGAATTTGTTGTTCATGAATGTTAAAATTGTTGGCTCTTGAAAGAATGATGAAAAAGGAGACATGTTACTGAGGATCTGAAAAATCATAAAAATGATTCTTGAAGCAAGAAAAAGCAGTGAATACAAAAAAAAAAAAAAGAGAAGCAGAAAAAAAAACGAAAAAAAAGGGGAGAAAGAAAAAGAAAGAAAAAGAAAGAAATAAAGTTGTGATCCAAGGCAAAAAGTGTGCTTAAGAACCCTGGACACCTCTAATTGGGGACTTTAGCAAAGCTGAGTCACAATCTGAAAAGGTTCACCCAATTATGTGTCTGTGGCATGTATGTATCCGGTGGTAATACGGAAGACAGAGTGCTTTGGGCCACAGCCAAGACTCAATAAGTAGCTGTGTTCAAGAATCATCATACTTAACTAGGAGAATCAATAACACTATCTGGATTCTAAGTTCCTAAAGAAGCCAATCATTCTGAACCTCAGAGGATAAAGTGAGATGCCAAAACTGTTTGGAGGCAAAAAGCTACTAGTCCCGCTCATCTAATTTGGAGCTATGTTTCATTGATAATTTGGAGTCTATAGTTATTTCTCTTCTTTTTATCTTATTTTTTCAGTTGCTTGGGGACAAGCAACAATTAAGTTTGGTGTTGTGATGAGTGGATAATTTGTATGCTTTTTGGCATTGTTTTAGTATGTTTTTAGTATCTTTTAGTTAGTTTTAGTATATTTTTATTAGTTTTAATTAAAAATCACTTTTCTGGACTTTACTATGAGTTTGTGTGTTTTTCTGTGATTTCAGGTATTTTCTGACTGAAATTGAGGGTCCTGAGCAAAAATCTGATCCAGAGACTGAAAAGGACTGCAGATGCTGTTGGATTCTGACTTCCCTGCACTCGAAGTGGATTTTCTGGAGCTACAGAAGCCCAATTGGCGCGCTCTCAACGGCGTTGGAAAGTAGACATCCTGGGCTTTCCAGCAATATATGATAGTCCATACTTTGCCCAAGATTTGATGGCCCAAACCGGCGTTCAAAGTCACCCCAAGAATTCCCAGCGTTAACGCCGGAACTGGCACCTAATGGGAGTTAAACGCCCAAACTGGATTAAAAGCTGCGTTTAACTCCAGAAAACGTCTCTACACGAAATTCCTTCATTGCTCAGCCCAAGCACACACCAAGTGGGCCCGGAAGTGGATTTTTATGTCATTTACTCATCTATGTACACCCTAGACTACTAGTTTTCTATATATAGGACCTTTTACTATTGTATTTTGATCTATCTTTGAATCTTTGGACATCTAGTTCTTAGATCATTTTGGGGGCTGGCCATTCGGCCATGCCTAGACCTTGTGCTTATGTATTTTCAACGGTGGAGTTTCTACACACCATAGATTAAGGTGTGGAACTCTGCTGTACCTCGAGTATTAATGCAATTACTATTGTTCTTCCATTCAATTCCGCTGGTCTTTATCCAAGATATCACTGTTCTTCAACATGATGAAGGTGGATTGACGCCCATCACCATTCTCACTCATGAACAAGGTGACTGACAACCATTCTTGTTCTACAAGCATCTGAGGCTTAGTGAATATCTCTTGGATTCTTAATCGGAATCCTCGTGGTATAGGCAGGACCTGATGGCAGCATTCAAGAGAATCCGGAAGGTCTAAACCTTGTCTGTGGTATTCTGAGTAGGATTCAATGACTGAATGACTGTGACGTGCTTCAAACTCCTGAGGGTGGGGCGTTAGTGACAGACGCCAAAAGAATCAATGGATTCTATTCCGATCTGATTGAGAACCGACAGATGGATTCCGCTATGCTGTGACCAGAGCATATGCAATCGTTTCCAATGAGAGGATGGGAGGTAGCTGCTGACAACAGTGAAACCCTACACGAGCTTGCCATGGAAAGGAGTAAGAAGGATTGGATGAAGACATTAGGAAAGCAGAGAGACGGAAGGGAAGGCATCTTCATATGCTTGTCTGAAGCTCTTACACCAATGATATACATAAGTATCTCTATCTTTATCTTTATGTTATTTTCGTTCATCATCTATACCCATTTGAGTCTGCCTGACTGAGATTTACAAGATGACCATAGCTTGCTTCATACCACCAATCTCCGTGGGATCGACCCTTACTCGCGTAAGGTATTACTTGGACGACCCAGTGCACTTGCTGGTTAGTTGTGCGAAGTTGTAGTGATCACAATTTCGCGCACCAGTAGTGCATTGGGCGTTAAACGCCAGAATGTGCACCATTCTGGGCGTTTAACACCAGGATGGCACAAGAGGGAGGATTCTGTTTTCAAATCTATTTTTTTTCAAGTTTTCAAAGTCTTTCAAAATCAAATCTTTTTCAAATCATATCTTTTCAATCAAATCTTTTTTTCAAAATCAATTTCTTTCCTTTTTCAAAGATACTTGCTAACAATTAATGATTTGATTCAACATTTCAAGTATGTTGCCTTTTCTGTTGAGAAAGGTTTAATGTTTGAATCATATCTTTTCTTGTAAGCCAAATCATTAATTTTTAAAATCAAAACTTTTTAAAATTGTTTTCAAATCATATCTTTTCAATCATATCTTTTTAAAACCATAATTTTTCAAACATATCTTTTTAATCATATCTTTTTCAAAATAGTTTTCAATCATATTTTTTTTTCTAATTTCAAAATCTTTTTCAAAAATTACTTGATTTCTTTCCCACTCTTGGTTTTCGAAAATCAATTAAAGTTTTTCAAAATGTTTTTTAAATCTTTTTAATTTAATTTTCGAAAATTTCTTCCCCTCTTCTCACATCCTTCTATTTATGGAGTATCACTCCTTCTCAATGCACAATTCAAACTCTATCTGATTAAGTTCGAATTCTTCTACCTCTTCCCTCTAATTTTCTTCTTCTCTGACACCTCAAGGAATCTCTATACTGTGACATAGAGGATTCCACATTTTCTTGTTCGCTTCTCTTTCATATGAGCAGGAACAAAGACAAAGGCATTCTTGTTGAAGCTGACCCTGAACCTGAAAGGACCTTGAAACGAAAGCTAAGAGAAGCTAAGGCACAACTCTCTGTAGAGGACCTAACAGAAATCTTCAAAGAAGAAGAACCCATGGCAGCCGAAAATAACAACAATGCCAACAATGCAAGGAAAGTGCTGCGTGACTTTACTGCACCTACTCCCGACTTCTATAGGAGAAGCATCTCTATCCCTGCCATTGGAGCAAACAACTTTGAGCTTAAGCCTCAATTAGTTTCTCTAATGCAACAGAATTGCAAGTTCCATGGACTTCCATTGGAAGATCCTCATCAGTTCTTAGCTGAATTCTTGCAAATCTGTGACACTGTCAAGACTAATAGGGTTGACCCTGAGGTCTACAGACTTATGCTATTCCCTTTTGCTGTAAGAGACGGAGCTAGGACATGGTTGGACTCACAACCTAAAGAAAGTCTGGACTCATGGGAAAAGCTAGTCAATGCCTTCTTGGCAAAGTTCTTTCCACCTCAAAAATTGAGTAAGCTTAGGGTGGAAGTCCAAACCTTCAGACAGAAGGATGGAGAATCCCTCTATGAAGCTTGGGAAAGATACAAACAATTGATCAGAAAATGTCCTTCTGACATGCTTTCTGAATGGAGCATCATAGGCATTTTCTATGATGGTCACTCTGAACTATCCAAGATGTCTTTGGATAGCTCTGCTGGAGGATCTCTTCATCTGAAGAAGACGCCTACAAAAGCTCAAGAACTAATTGAAATGGTTGCAAATAACCAATTCATGTACACTTCTGAAAGGAATCCTGTGAACAATGGGATAAATCAGAAGAAAGGAGTTCTTGAGATTGATACTCTGAATGCCATTCTGGCTCAGAATAAAATATTGACTCAACAAGTCAATTTGATTTCTCAAAGTCTGTCTGGAATGCAAAATGCACCAAGCAGTACTAAGGATGCTTCATCTAAAGAAGAAGCCTATGATCCTGAGAACCCTTCAATAGAAGAGGTGAATTACATGGGAGAACCCTATGGAAACACCTATAATTCTTCATGGAAAAATCATCCAAATTTCTCATGGAAGAATCAAGAGAGACCTCAACAAGGTTTCAACAGCAATAATGGTGGAA